>NW_024423343.1:43300645-43368384 GCF_017311325.1 Ursus maritimus
CCCGCCCAAGATCTGGATTGGATGTTTCAGCTTCAGCCACACTCTTAAATAACTGCAGCCCTGTAAATGACAAATGCACCTGTAGTAAGGAAATGTAATTTAAAGAGCAGTGAGATGTCATTTACATGCTGCATAGTGGGCTAACACTTTTTATTGTTTGCATGATGAAAATATATAGAAAATATGACTTGATGAGGGCTGTGTGGAAGATGATAACAATTGGCCCATAAAATTTGAAGAAGTGGCTGTGACATGATCTTATATACTTACAGGTTGTCCTCAGAGCAATCTGAAAACATTATCAGATTTGGAAAACTGAATTTGCTTGAGCAAAGACCATACTGCCTTTGTTGTGTCCACATTTATTTAGGTCCAAAAGCAGAGGTATGATTTAAATCAATTGTCTTCAAACTTCTGTTATTCCCCTCAAAAATTTTGAAAATCTACATCTGCATATCCCTTCACATATTTTTAGCTGATGTCGTAAACTGTTCATCAGGAGTTGAAATAATTAAAGAATGTACACATATTGTAAATATTGACATTTAGAAATAAAACTATAACTTTACTCTTTTAAACATATCCAAAGGAATCTTAATAGCATAATGGTCTGATATTCATCATCCCCCATTTTAAAAATACATGAACAAACTCTTCTTCAAATATTTCCTTTTTATCTTTGGTCTTAAATGTTCATTATATTTCCTTCTCAGATATTTATTTATTCAGATGTTTATCTGAATGTAAATCTATTTGTAGAAGTTTTTCACTGATCACCTGTGGTGGACTGATTATATTAATGGTTCCAAATAATATCCTCCCTGTGTCTATACCCTTTCTCCTATAATTTTGTAGTCTCCTTCCTCTCTGACTCTGGATTTGGCCATATGACTTGCACTGGCCCATGATATGTCAGAAAATGTGATGCTTGTGCATTTCTGCCTTTGCTTCCTCTGCCTTCACTATGAGAACATGCCCAGGCTAGCCTGCTGGCAAAAGAAATACAGAACAGCAAGGTCAGAAAAGTTGTCCAAGCCGAGGCCCCAGACACATGAGCCTAGCATCAGTAAAGCCCCTAGCAGAGTCAGTGCTGACCAACTAAGCAGAATTTGACCAACTAAGCCCAAATCAATTAAGATAAATCATAGAACCGTAAGCTAAAGCAAATGTGTACTTTCGTATGCCACTGAAGTTTTGTGATTTTTTTTGTTATGCAGCTCTACTGTTGGAATAAGTGACTGATACGCCACTCACCATATTTTCTAGACAACCACACTTACTTCAAATTCATGACTAATCCTAAATTATTTGTTGAATGAATCTGCAACAAAAACATGTATATAAACTGAAATTTAAGATTTTTTCTTATGACCATAAGACTCTAAATATTGAAAAAGTTCAAATTCATGACTAATCTTACTATTGCTCAGCAATCATGTAATACATCCTTAACCCACTCCCTTTTTGCTTTCCTAGATGATTTTCACATATCATCTCTTCTTAAATCATAGTACCTCCCTTCACTGTTATTCAAAGTGGATGACCTTACTTCCTACTTCTTTAAGAAAATTTAAGCAATTAGGAAAGAAATTCTGCAACTATTATCTATACCACATTTTCTCCTTTCCTGCCTGTTACCATAGATGAATTATTCATACTCTGATATAAAGTGAAATTCACCACTTGTATACTGCATCCTATCCTCTCTCACTTACTCAAGAATATAGATCCAAAAATACTTCCTTGTTTTTCCTAAATTATCAATTTGTCATTGGCCTCTCTTTGATCACTCCTACCAACATATATACATGATGTTATTTCTCCCATCTTTCAAATAAGTTTTTCTTTGGCCTGACTTCTCCACCAGCTGCCACCTTTATTCTTTACTCCTTTTTGCAACAAAAACTTGTTACTGTCTCCTCCTTGAAACATTTTACTCACTTGATTTCGTCTGTTGGTTGTACCAAGACCTTACTGATCACGACTTCTCAGGCCCCTTTGCTGACTCTCTCTTCTTCCCAACCTCTTAATCTTGGTATATCTCAGGACTCAGTCCTTGATCTGTTTGTCTTCCCTGCCTACTCATTTTGTGCATACGCTCTTCCAGTCTCATAGCTTTAAATATCTTTTTGACAAGAGCTTCCAAATTAAAATCTCCAGCCTATACTTCTCTTCCAAATTCCAGACCTGATTATCTAACTCTCTACTTGACATCTCTCTTTGGATATTTATAAACATCTCAATGTCATCATAAATTAAATTCCTGATCTTCCCCTCCAAAACCGCTCCACTGCACTCTTTCCCGTCTCAGTTGATGGCAACTTCATCTTTCTTGTTTGCTCAGAACAAAACCTTGAACTGACTCCTTTCTTTCCTGCATATCCTTGAAAAATTCATCCTAAATCCAACCATTTCTCAACATTTCCTCTTATTTCACACCAGTCTGAGCCACTACCATATCCTAAGAGCTCCTAACAACTCAGCCTATATTACTTCTTACCTCCTATAGTCTATTCTCTATACAGAAGTCAAGAATGATAAGCTATACCTCTGTTCATTATCCTCCAATGGCTCTCCATTTCACTCAGAGTAAAACACAAAGTGCTTTTAAAAGGCTCTACAAGGCGCTGCATGATCTGGCCTTTCCCCATCCCTATATTTCTTGGACTGTTCTTACTTTGTTTCCTCAATTTGCTCTACCTGCAGCGGCTCCTAACTATTCCTCAAAATACTAAGCATCATAGTGTCTTTGCACTGCAACCCCTTCTCTCTGCCTGGAAACCCAGGTATTTACATGGCAAACTTCTACCTTCTTTGAATTTTGGTCAAATATCATATTTTTAACACAGTCTATCCCCATCTCCCTTTTTAAAATTACAATTTCCCCACGCCACTCCTATTACAAACCCCTACTTCCTAACTTCTAACTTTGCTGCTTGACTTATTAATTTTCCCAAAGCACTTATCACCTTCTAACATGGTATGTAATTTGCTTACTTACATCCCCAGAATATAAATTCCAAGAGATCAGGTGTAGGGATATGTGTGTGTAATCTCTTTGATTCACTGACACATCTCAAGAAACTAAAAAGTATCTGGCCCAAAGGAAGTGCTCAATAAATACTTGTTGAAAGAATCCACAACAGGGGCGCCTGGGTGGCACAGCGGTTAAGCGTCTGCCTTCGGCTCAGGGCGTGATCCCGGCGTTATGGGATCGAGCCCCACATCAGGCTCCTCCGCTGTGAGCCTGCTTCTTCCTCTCCCACTCCCCCTGCTTGTGTTCCCTATCTCGCTGGCTGTCTCTATCCTGTCGAATAAATAAATAAAATCTTTAAAAAAAAAAAAAGAAAGAAAGAATCCACAACAAAACCCAGTGTATTAACTAGGATTTTAAATTTTATTTTTATTTCTGATGATCATAAGGCTCTAAATATTAAATATTTTCTTTTGAGTTAAATTACCATTGGGATCATTATTAGTATATAATTGATCAAATAATAGAACTATATTTTAAACACTGGTATTTGTTAAACAAGTAAAATTGTACTTGTGAATACCTTAATGAGATGAATCATGAACAACCTTTTCCTCTTCCTTTAATGAAAAAAAATGTATATGCCGCTGTAAAGTAACTGGTATAGGAGTTGTCCTTTTATTTTTTCAAGTAGAAATTTCTTTTGAAAAAAATTTCTAAGATGAAATTAAGTGAGGATTGACTATAATTGGAATAAATAATGCATCACATATACTTAATAAAATGGATTTTAAATATTTTGTTTAATATAACCAAATCTGAAAGAAGGGTGTCTTATCAGTGAGTTTTACCTAATGTCTCTTGAAAAATTTGGTAGCATCAAAAAAATGTCAGTTACATTTTTAAAAGTTAGCACCAGTAAACTTCACCTCTTTGGCTGTTCAAAGAAGCTTTTCTTTCCAGCTAATGGCATGTCCTCGGGATAAGTATAGCTAAAAATAATTTTTTAACACTTCAATGTATAAAGCGCTGTTTTTAGCATTCAGCATTTCTTATTAATGCTTTCTTTGCTTTGCTTTTAAAGTGTTCCTCTTATGTGCACTTATTCATTGATAAAAGCTAGCAGCATAGAAGAGGCACAGTCCTTAAATGAAAATCATCATCAGTCCTGCTACCCACCCCATTCTACTATATATAATGCATTCAGAACATCCTAGCACGGGCCAAAATACTACACTCCTAACCTACTTTTCACCCATAACATAGAGAAGACAGAGAAATTCCCTGTGGGTTATGATAACCTGATTAATCATTAACTAGGGCCTCTTTTCTTCCCCCCCTGATTCAGCTTCCAGTGTGAGCAGGTGCCATTTAGTTTTAATTTCAAATTACCTGTAGATTTTTGGGATAGCTCCCAATGAACTATATAAACAAGACATAAAAGTATAGAAGCCACTTAGTGAATGTTATTTCAGAAACTGTTGGGTTTGAGATCTGTTGTAGCAGAATTCTGGGCACGTTTCTTAGTTATGAAAGTCTTGCTCATGAATGTTAAGGCCTCTCCTTTGTTCAAAGCTCAGTGTGTGTATGTGTCTGCCTTTATATCGTAAGGAAGGGAAAAACTTAAGAACTCAGGTGAGTTCTCACTCAAACGAGTTTTTGGAAAAAGTTGGAAGTGGAGAATCTGGAAATCGATTCCTTTAAAGTGATCCATATTCTTATATCCTCTAGAAAGTTTTCACATCCTTAAGAGGTAGCCTAGCCCAATTTGAAGATTATTGATAAAGTGCATTGCTTTCCAGTGATAAAATGTACACTGTTGTGGTTATTTGACATCTTATACTAAATTATTGGAATTTTTCATAGTAACATCTTACTCAGAAGGTCTACTTATCTAAGATCTCTTCATAATGCATCATACCAAGGCTGTTCCCTAGAATTCTTTCTTTTTTTTTTTTTTTAAAGATTTTATTTATTTATTTGAGAGAGAGAGAGAGAGACAGCCAGCGAGAGAGGGAACACAAGCAGAGGGAGTGGGAGAGGAAGAAGCAGGCTCCCAGCAGAAGAGCCTGATGTGTGGTTCGATCCCACAACGCCGGGATCACGCCCTGAGCCGAAGGCAGACGCTTAACCGCTGTGCCACCCAGGCGCCCCTAGAATTCTGACTCCAACTAGCTTTTATGTACAACTGCTCACTGAATCATCCATTTTGAGAAGGAAGTTGTGGGTCTCTGAGTTAGATATTTGACTGTGAGTCTGAGAGAATAATAAACTCTATTACTCAAATATGCTCTAGAAATGATGTCAAGGAATACCAACTTTATAACTGCAATTCTTGAATTCTCCAGTCCTCTGATACAATCTTTTCACAGACCGATCACTCATTCACCTTGTGAATAAATGATAAGAGCATAAAATATTATATATTCAGGACTATGTTTTTCTCATCAGACACATTAGAATGTTTAAATGGCCCTCTTTAGGTACTTTTAGTGCTCAGCTGCACCTCCACTGGATGATAATAGAAACTTATATGTATTGAGCACCAGTATAATATATCAAATATTATAAAGGAAGAAGGCGAAAGGACAAAAATTCAGATTAGAAACAGTATCTGCCTCCCTTCTTCCCAATCCCAACTAAATTGGCCAAGGAAAAATGTAAAAATAAGGAAAAGTTGAGTTAGTGTTTAAAGCTAAGGAAAATATGCCAAACACTACGAATGTTGAAAATATTTAAATGGAGTTCTAAACTAAAGGAGGACACTTCAAGGAAGCTTGCCATTCACTTCCAGAAGAAAACAGCATTGCCTTTTGAGAATAAAAAAGGCAGACGCTAAATCTCATAGCCTTTTTTCCTAACTTAGGGAGAGAGAAAAGGAAAAACCATGAGACTAATAGGGAACATGCCACGGGGAAACCTTTGCCTGTCCCACGATGACGAAATATGAAGATTGTGGCCGGACTCTGTAGGTACCAGCATCTGCGATAAGTAGGAGTCCTGTGGCAGTTACGGAACATGACTGTGGCAGAGATGGTGGAAGGAGGCTGAGGAGACGGTGGTGAGATTAGTCCCACAGTGGTAGACCTAAGGCCTTAAGTAATTGATCCTAGAGCATTGTCCCTTGAGCCCACTAAAATATCCAATAAAAATCTTGGTGCTTCTCCCTCCCAGAAAGGTATACACACTCAAAAGTTTATACTAGAATGTCCTCCTCCCCATTCCACCCCCAACACTTCCTCCTCAACCTGCTCCTTGGTATCTGCTGCTTTTGCTGCTGTTTCTTTGCTGATTCCTTCCTTTGCAAGGGGGCCTTGTAAGACAAACACCCTACAGCCCATGGTAAGATGATTATAATCATATGATATAATTATATAATCACATGATATAAATGGAAATTAGGTGATTATCTAGGACAGAGGTGTGGAAAACAGGTGTTTGCTGCTCTCAAAATAAAAGGATGAATAAACATAAACAAGAAACAATATGATCTAAAAAAAATATTTCTTGACACAAAATAAGAAGAATATTAATACTTAAGGGGAAGGAAGGCATACTTTATTTTTCATTTGGGTGCTTCATGTTTTATATTTGTTTTGTTTTATTTTATTTTTATTTTATTTATTATGTTCAGTTAGCTAGCATATAGTACATCATTAGTATTTGATGTATACTTTTGAAATAGATCTGCTGGGGAACAGTATTAAGTGGTAAGGTAAGAGATAAAAAGGAGCATATCATAAAAGGCCTTATGAGTCATTGTAAAAATTTTGACTTTTATTCTGTATAGATTAAAACCAGGGGAGGATTTTGAGCAGAATACTGATATTATCTGACTTACATTTTCATATACTCACATTGGCTAACTTGAATGTATTAATACACTAAGAATCAATTCTTCAAGAATGGAAGCACAGAGATTGGTTATGTCATTGCAATATTCCATGTTCTCCTCCCACCTCTAGCTGATAATATCTTGGAACAGGTTAAATCAGTGACAACTGTGAGAAATGATCAGATTCTTGAAAATGTAAAATTAGAGTTAAGATTTTGTGACAGACTAGATTGGGGTAATGAAAGAAAGTCAATTAAAATGTATTATAATTACTAAAAATAATATGGAGGACAATTTTAAGTGGATATATAACTTGCCCCAGTATTTCTATTTTTAAGAATTTAAGCTATGGAAATATTCATATAAATCCCAAAGGATTTATTGTTTATAACAGAAAAAAACTGGAAATCATCTAAATGTCAAAAAAGAAACTATTTAAATAAATTACGGTAAAATGATGTAAGTAAATAATATGCAAATAGTAACAAAAAGAATTAGCTCTATAAGTACTGATATGGAAGGATATTCATGAAGTTTAAATTAGAAAAGGTGGAAGAAAAATATCATTATCTATATAAATAGATAGTAATATTCCTAGAATGCCCAAAATAAACTTTTAAAAATTATAAACTAAAAAGAGATCAGTAAGGAATCCAGATGCAAGAGCAACCTGCAGAAGTCAATACAGTTCTTATTAAAAAATATGAGAAAAATAGTTTTTCTGTTTTTAATTGTGATATAAACTACAATTTATCTAGGAATAAAACAAACAAGAAAAAAAGAATAAGAAACATTAAATACCTTTCAGGAAAA
The DNA here is from genome assembly GCF_017311325.1 of Ursus maritimus. Classification (NCBI taxonomy): domain Eukaryota; kingdom Metazoa; phylum Chordata; class Mammalia; order Carnivora; family Ursidae; genus Ursus; species Ursus maritimus. The sequence goes on from NW_024423343.1 coordinate 43,308,268, forward strand.
AAGAACTAGATAACTTAATGAACAACATAAAAGACCCAGTATTCTAGGAGATTGACAGCAATGTGGCACTGATGGCACAGTTTTTGAATATTTCTGAGTCCTCACATAAAAACAGAAAGAGCAACTAAATTAAAAAAAAATCAAAATCCTATGGGCATTTACAAGAAAACTGGGAGGGAAAGTATTCCCAGAAAACTCAAAGACCAAACAGGCAAGGACAGACCTTAAGACATGTAAGAATTTGACATCTGTGAAAGTAAAGACAGAGGGAAAAATAAACCATCTGATGGCCCTGATAACCAAAGTAAACAGTAGGCATTTAATGGAAAGCACTGAGTCAACTTGAGAAAAGCAGATATGCAGTTCAATAGTGATTGAGTACAAGGGGTCCAGAATAAGGGCTGAAGCTGACTAGCCCCCATGAATTCATAACTGAGCCACTAGGACTGCTTTCTATGATGGTTCCCCACATTGAAGAGATACTAATGAGAGAGAAATAAAAATTCAACAGGATAAGAAAAATAGTGATGTAGAGAAAAGAAGGTCTAGATAAAAGCAGAGGGCAGAGTTTCTGGCTATAGCATAGTGATGTGCTCAGCAAATACTCTTCCAAAGACTAACTGTACATTGGGCAAATTCACAAATATAACCATTTCAGCTCTCTGGAATTAAAACAAAGCCATAAACAGTCTAAGAAGCAATTTTATGCTTGCAATACTGCTGAACATCAGGTAAGAACAGTGGGAATGTGTGGTGTTCTGCTCTGAGGCTGCTGCTACAACAGCTGTCTTTGTGGAGGTTCTATGAGGTGGGGCAAGCCATGATGATTGGCAGCTTCTGTGCTACTTTCAAAAGGGGCTCGCTTGATTTGGAATGGTGGATAAGACCCATGCCAAGTGGCACTGCTGATGGAAGTGACTTCCCAAAGGTTGACCAGTTGGGGAGGGTCAAGCTTGACTCTACTTCCCCAAGGCTGCAGTCCTATTTGGGGTAAGCATAAGGAGTGGTCCCAAGCTATTCACATACTCCTAAGGATTTACTCTTATGCAAGATAGTAGACTCAAACGGACCCCACTGAAAGTAAAACCTGAGCCAGATATGAAAATGTCCTGAATGTGTTCTCCTGCCTACATACAGATCTATCTGTAGATCACAGAGCCTTATTGGCTCAAGGTATTTGAACACAATCTTTGTCAATCAATGGCAGAGTACTAAACTATGTAGATGAAGGGCAGCTCCTAGAAAGCAAAGTTACAAAATAAAAACAAAACATTAAAAAAATAAACAGAGACATCAGTGGTAACACTCCGTAAGGGAGATTTCACAGAACGAGCCCAGGCAATTAACTAAACAAATGAACAAAAACCCTGCACAACAACTTTGTGGGTTTGAGGGATGGGGGAAGGGGGAAACTAAGCACTCGAAAAGCTACAGTATATAATCTAAAATGTCCAGTTCCCAACAAAAAATTATGGGATATGTGAAGAAATAGGAACGTGAGATCCATACTTAGAAAAAAAGCAGTCAATAGAAATTGTGTCTGAGTGTCTTCAGATGCTCCAGATATTGTTATTTAGCAAAGATTTTAAAGCAGCTACTACAAATATGTTCAAAGAACTTAAGGAAACCATGTATAAAAAAATTAAAGTATGACAACAAAGAATTAACAGAGATTTTCAATAAGGATGTAGAAATTACTAAAAAATGAAAGAAACAAAAAGAAAATTTGGAGTTGAAGATTATAATAAAGTAAAATTCACTATAGAGGTTCACCAGCATGTTTGAGATGGCAGAAGAAAGAATCAGAGATGTGATGATAGAGCAATTATAAAGTATACAATCTGTAGAACAAAAAAGAATAAGGATTGAAGAAAAATTAATACAGCCTCAGAGACCTGTGGAAAAACATCAACTGTACGAGCAGATATACAATGGGAGTTCTCCCCAAAAAGTAAGAGAACAAAGGGCAGAAAAATATTAGAAGAAATAATGGCTAAAAAATTCCTGAATTTGAAGAAAAAAAAATCTATAGATCCATAAAGCTCAACAATCTCCAAGTAAGATATATACAAAAAAATCCATAAGTAGACATTTCATAGTTAAAATCCTTAAAGATTAAGAGAAATCTTGAAATCAACATGAAGAAAACAACTCATATATAAAGTAGCATCAATACAATTAATAGTTGGCTTTTCATCAAAAAACAATGGAAATCAGAAGGCAGTGGTATGACATATTCCAAGTGCTGAAAGAAAAAATAGATAATAATTCTATATTTGACAGAACTATCCCTCATAAATGAAGGTAAATTTCCAGAATAAAAAGAGTACCTTTCTCGTAATAGTTCCAAGAAAAATAGAATTGACACTTCTCAGTTTGAATTGTCCTGGCTGGGGTCACATATACATGTGTGGACTTCCAGTTACACAAAATGGATATAGAGAGGGATATCTAAGGAATAACAGGGCGCTATTATGATAAAAGGAAATAAATTCTGGGTAGGCAAAAATAAGAACGACTTTTTGGTCAGGTCACCTGTGGTATGAGGAAGAGCCTGACATGGTAAGTTTACAGGAGAGCTGGCTTGCTTGTCTGTCCAGTGTCCCTTCTCCCTCTTTTGGTAATAGCAAAATTTTTATTTATGGAAAATATTTACTTCACATGGTTCGTGGAACTGCCAATCACAGGATTCTTACCACAAAGGTTATCATGTTACCCAACTTAGCCAATCTTTCCTGGGAAGTGTAATCATTAGATTTGAGGTACAAAGGCCAAAGGTGGTTGTAACTGAGTTATCCAATGGTATGACCATTTATATCCTGAGGATATTATAAGAGATGGCCTAAGATATCTGATTTCTAGTATCGCTAAAGGTGAAATCCTGTACTTCTAGAAGTCTAGCTATTTAACTCTTACTTTGATTCTCGAGCAAATAAATATATAACCATAAATGTCCTTTTATTGTCTATGTTAAGGACAATTCCTACTGCAGGTAACCTCAAACACTTACAAGTGGTCTGGTTTCATAGGCTTTCAAAAGAGTCCACATTACCTCAGATGTTCAAGAACAAAGTTAGACTTTTGCCAAAATCTATGCCTGACCCTAAAATAGTAACAAATGAAGAATGTTTCAGTCATGGAAGGAGGACTGTGAGAGGCCACAGTCCCCAAATGGACAGTACACTGAGTTCAAATCTGTGCTTCCTCAGATACTTATTCCCTACTGTGTCGAAAAACAAAATTAACTAGTCAGATGCAGGGGAAAAGCAAATCAAATCAAATCAGATCAAATAAAATCATTTCCAGATAAATACTGAGAGAAATCATTGCTAGTATACTTGCCTTACAAAAAAATACTAAAGAAAGTCCTCCAGACTCAAGGAAAGTGACTAAAATCCATGGTAAGAATTCACACAAAGTTATGCCCTCCAACCACAAAGGAATTAAATTTAAAATTAACAAAGAAAGAAATCTTTGAAATCCTGAAATATTTGAAAGTTAAACACATTTCAAAATAACCCAGAAGTCAAAGTAGAAATCACAAGGTAAATTAGAAAATATTATGAATGGAATGAAAAAAAAAAACCCACAATATACCAAAAATATTGGAAGAACCTAAAGCAGTGCTTACAGGTATACTGACCTAGAAAATAAAGAGAAGACACAAATTATCAGAATTAGGAATAAAAGAGGGCACATCAATTCTGGCATTGCAGAAATTAAAGAAATTAAAAAAAGTAATATCATAAATGACTTTATACCAATGAATTAGATAACTTTTATGAAATGGAAACATTCCTAAAAAGATACAAAGAGATTGAATTAATTATTTAAAAATTTCCTATAAAGAAAAGCTCAGGCCCAGATGAATTCACTGGTGAAATCTATCAAATATTAAAGAAGAAATAATATTAATTCTTTGTAAACTCTTTCAGAAAACAAAAAAGAAGAAACACCTTTCCAGTTATTCTGTGAGCACAGTAATATCCTGATTCCAAAGCCAGACTAAAACATCACAAGAAAAGAAGAGACAAATAGCCCTCATAAACAAGACACAAACATTCTTTAAAAATATTTAGCAAGTGGAATCCAACAACATATGAAGAGGATTACACACCATGACCAATAGGGATTTATCTCAGGAATTCAAGGTTAGCTTAAAATGAAGATGAATTAGTGCAATACACTACATTAATAGAATAAAAGACAAAAACCATATGATCATTTCAATAGATGCATCCAAAACATTTGACAAAAACCAATGTCCATTCGTGATTCTTAAAAAAGACTCTCAACAAATCAGAAATCAAGAAACCATCCTAGATCTTACAAAAGACATTCATAGAACATTCATAGCTAACATCATATATAAGGGTGAAAAACTTACACTTTCACCCTAAAATCCAAAACAAGGCAAAAATGTCTGCTTTCATCCTTTATATCAACATTACACTGGAGGTTCTGAAAGCTAGTGTAATAAGGAACAAAAAAATAAGTTAAAGGCATCCAGGTTATAAAAGAAAAAGTAAAATTGTCTTCTTTTTCAAAATTCCTTTGGCTGTTCTGTGTCCTTGTGTTTCTATATACATTTTAGGATCAGCTCATCCATTTCTACAAAAAGGAAAAAATTTGCTAGGATTTATAGGGATTGCATTGAATGTATAGATCAATTTAGACAGATGGCCATCTTGATAATATTGAGCCTTCTAATCCATAAATATGAAAAATCTCTCTACTGATCTAGATCTTTAATTTCTTTTGGCAATGCTTTGATTTTTTAGCATACAGGTCTTGTGCTTCTTTTATTAAACTTATTTGAGCCACCTTGCTCAATTTGTTTAGGAGTTACAGTAAATATTTTGAGGACTCCCTGAGATTTTCTACATTCAGAATCAAGGATATGCTTTTCCAGATGGGGTTGAACCTCTCTTAAAATAATCCCCATATGTATCATGACTGTATTATTAGGGGAATACAAGTTCAGAATTGTGATATCTTCCTGCAGAATTGAAATTTGTATGTAGTGACTCTTTCTATCCCTAATGCTGTTTTGTGTGTCAGATTTTGTCCAATAGATATATAACTACCTCTGTGCTATTTTGATTATTTGCCTAGTATATATTTTTTCTATTCTCTACTTTAATCTTTCTATATTCTCAGGACTTTTAATTGGTGAATTTAGTTTATCATCTTTATTGAGATGTCTTATATTTCTGGACTTGTTTCTATAATCATACTTTATGTTATTTGTCCTGCTTTTCTTCTTTGTTTCTACTTCTTTCTGGTCCTTTTTGGGGGGGTGAAAATTAAGATTTTTATACTAGAAGTTATGTACTCTATTTCTATTCTTTTAGTGGTTACCTTTGAAATTTTGTCATGCATGGTTAACAAAGTCTAATCTAAGACACTGTCTTAGCTCTCTGAATTAACTAGGAAAAAGGCTAAGCTACTCAAAGATAAAATGGCTTAACAAAAAGTTTACTTCTCTCTCATGTAACAATCCTGAAGCAAGCAGTCCAGGTTAATATGGAGGCTCGGCTCTGAGATAATTCAGGGCCCTAGCCTGCATGCAAGTCATTGCACTGTCATCTGCTAGGATGTTGTCCTCATCTGCATGGTCAGAGCTGGATTGCTGCCACATCTACGTTCCACAGGAAGAAGAAAGAGAGAAAAACCAGTGCAGGCAATTTTCTTTTAAACCAATGAGGCCAGAAATGCACACAGCACTTCTGTCCAATAGCAAGAAGTTAGTCATGAGGGTTGCTTTAAAGATTGAACAATCACAGACTTTCACAAGATCTTACTTTTAGACTTGGTGGTGGTATAATTCTCAAAACAACTTAGCAGGCTTCAGTTCTGTTTATTTCCCTTTTGTTTATATGCCAGTAATCACATCAAACTTTTTTTTTTTTTTCTGGACGAAGTTTCTAAGCCAGCCTTTTCCTGACTTCTTGGCACACTCTCGCACTCTTTCTCATTTTAATTATAGCTACTTTGAGGCTATCTCAACCGTAGGTTTAGATTGGAAGGCAACGTACTTAATCCAACCTTTGTGAAAGTGTTGCGTTTCTTTCTTTGAGGAAGCTTTAGGGAAATGTTTCAGTTATAGTTTTATCTTATGCTATTTCTTATAATTCATTATAAGAGCAATAAGGAATATGAGTTGGCTGCTCTTGCTGCTTTTAGCAAGGTATTATAAGAAAAAGATGAGCTAAGGCAAAAATATGCCAATTTGCAAGCAGAGAAGGAAGGGTATAGAGAATCCAGAAATTTGAGCCTCACAAGCTGGAAAAAGCCAACTGCTTCTGTACCCCAAACACAAGATCCACTGCCTCACTGCTAAGCCTATATTGCTAAGCCAAGTGCCCCATATTTTAGGTTTTTGTGATTGTTGCGTTTGTATCAGGGAGGGGGGTTAACTTTAATTAGCTTAAGGTGAGATTACTCTAAGAAAGAGCTCTTAAAATACAAAGTTAAATAATGTAAATTTCAACCTCAGGTAATGGTCCCTAAGATATATTCAGGTTAGCAGTATGGCTCTGCTCTTAGTCATTCAGGGACCCAGATGATTCCATTTTATTGTTCCACTATTCCCTGACGTCTGCATTTGTATGGTCAAAGCTAGGTCTTTATATTGTCCATGTTCCAAACATCAAAAAGGGGAAAGAGAAGTCTTGGACAAGCAATTTTCTTTTAAGCAAATAAGGTGAAAGGTGCACGAATGACTCCAACTCACATTATATTGTGACTTGACATATGGCCACCTAGTTGCATAGGATGCAAGGAACTGATTGAATGGGTATTTGCCCAGGAAGGAGGGGAGATCAGATCCTAAATCTAAATTTAGGAGGGACACCACACCTACAAATTCCTGCCCCAAAATACAAATATCTTAGAATACTTTTAACTATGGTCAACCCCTTTCAATTTATACACTTTTGCTCAGAATTTTATTTGTCTTTTCTGGAGACAATTCAAAATAGATAGTTATTTTTATATGGATGTTTATTTAAACTTACTTACATGTTTACCAATTTATACCCATTTTTGTCATTTTTTTTTTCTGCATGAGAAATTACCAGGAGCTTAACAGCTTAAAACAACACCTACTTGTTAGCTTACAGTTCTGTATGTCAGAAGTCTGGCAAAGCAAGGTGGGGTTCTCTGCTAACAGTATCACAAGGCTGATATCAAGCTTTCAGCTAGATTATGTTCTCATCAGGAGGCCTTGGGGAAAAAGTTCTCTTCCAAGCCTCATTGTTTTTGTTGGTAGAATTTGGTGCCTTGCGGTTATATGACTAAGGTCCCCTTTTCTTGCTAGTCATCATCCATTGGTCCATCTTAGCTCCTTTCCACATGGCCTCCACAGAAGGTCACAGTATGGATGTACACTTTCAAGGCTATCCATGGAGTACCACTTTGACTTCCTCTTCTGCAACTGGTTAAAGATAAATATATATTAGCATATGCATATGCTAGCTTCTCAACTTCCCTTTGAGTTAGTCATATCATCTTACTGAGTCAAATAAAATCTTTGATACTTGTTCATTCTTATTTGTATGAGTTATGCTTTTTAACATGTTTGAATATTATATACTTTAATAGTGGTAGCCAATAAAAACGCCAGGTAGCCAGAGTTTCCCTATTGTAAAAACTGCTTGTCATTCAAGACCCACAGAAGAACAAGGGTCTGTAAACCAAACTTTTAATGCCACACTATTAAATATGAATAACTAATTTTAGCCTCTGATACATGAAAATACAGCAAAAAGAAGAAATCAAATTAAGTGGAAACTACGAGAATACTGGGGGCAGAAGAAAACTCTAAGGAAATAACATTTAAATCTTTAAAAAATTCAGTTCTGGGCAAGATAGAGTAAGCATATTCAACCCCATTTCTCATGCTGATTACAATGAAAACCCCATGGACAAAATATATAAGGCAATTATCAGAAGACTCTAAAAGGTGGGGAAAAGACAGACAGACTAGCTAGGGACCACGGAAATTGAGAAATGACCTGCGTGAGTATGTGGTTTTGTTTTGATATTTTTTGTTTGTCTCCTACATATGTGATGGGCACAGACAAAAACAAAACAAAAACTCCCAAAAAGCCCCAAGGAAAACCCTACCCAAAAGACTGGGAGGGTGGCTCTGCAGAATAGAATTTTTTTTTTTTTAAGATTTTATTTATTTATTTGATGGAGAGAGAGACAGCCAGCGAGAGAGGGAACACAGGCGGGGGAGTGGGAGAGGAAGAAGCAGGCTCCCAGCAGAGGAGCCTGATGTGGGGCTCAATCCCAGGACTCCGGGATCATGCCCTGAGCCACCCAGGCACCCCAGAATTCTTTTTAATATATCCTCCCAAGTTCAGGTAAACATCATGAAAGGTGCAGTGTCTCTTTCCCGCTGTACCAGACACTGGAGATGGAGCCCTGTTGATAATTCCTACCCTATACTAAGCAAAAGAGCAAAGAGCAGCATCTCGCCCCCTCCTAATTAGAGATTGGGAAAAGGATTAGAAAGAGGAGAGAAAAGATACAACCTCATTAATGATCAGGGAAATGGAAATAAAGAAAAATCACGATGAGATCACTTCACACCTATTAAGATGACCATTATTAAAAAAACACAAAAATAACAATTATTGGTGAGAATGTTGAGAAATTGAAAAATCCTTTTATACTATTGCTGGGAATGTAAATGCTGCAGCTGCTTTGCAGAACAGTACGGTGATTCCTTGAAAACAAAACAAAACAAAAACAAAACTATCATATGATCCAGCAGTCCTGCTTCTGGGTTATTTATCCAAAAGAATTTAAATCAGAATCTCAAAGAGATATCTGTACTCCCATGTTTATTGAATCATTGTTCATAATAGCCAAGAGGTGGGAAAAAACCCAATATCCATTACAAATAAATAAAGAAAACGTAGTATATACACACAAAGGAGTACTGTTCAGCCATAAAAAGAACGTGCTACTGTACTGTACTATGCTACAGCATGGATGAAACTTGAGGACATTATGCTAAGTAAGCAAGTCACAGAAGGACAAATAGTGCATGATTTTACTTATACGAGGTTTCTAAAGTAGTCAAGTTAATCAAAGCACAAAATAGGATGGTGGTTTCCAGGGGTGGAGGGGAGGAGTAAATGGAGAATTCCTGTTCAAAGGATATAAAGTGTCAGTTATGCAAGATGAAAAAGTTCTAGACATCTGCTCTACAACATTTCGTAACAGTAAATAATGCTATACTTTATACCTAAAAGTTGGTTAGGAGGGTAAATCTCATGTTACATGATTTTCAAAACAATTTTTTTAAAAAAGTGGTCCAACATTTTTAAAGTGCTAAAAGAAAAAAAAAAACCCTGTAACCCAGAATTGTATAGCAAGTGAAAGGTGCCAAAGCAATTCAATGGGAAAAGCATAATACTGGAAAAATTTGACAATTGCCTATGAGACATGGGGGAGAGAGAGAGAGAGAGAGACTGAGATTGAGAAACTCAACCTAAACCTCTTCATTAAAACCACTTTACTGGGGCACCTGGGTGGCTCAGTCAGTTAAGCATCTGCCTTCAGCTCGGGTCATGATCCCAGGGTCCTGGGATCGAGCTCCGAATCAGGCTCCCTGCTCCCCAGGGAGTCTGCTTCTCCCTCTGCCTCTGCCTGCTGCTCCCCCTGCTGTGCTCTCTCTCTCTCTCTGTCAAATAAATAAATAAAATCTTTAAAAATAAATAAACAAATAAAACCATTTTACTAAACCTCACACTATACAAAAAGTAACTCAGTATGGATCATGGGTCTAAATGAAAAATGTGTAAAAATAAACTTTTAAAGGAAAATCTTGATGACTTAAGCAAAGAGTTCTTAGACATGATATCAAAAATACACTGACAAAAGAAAAAAATCAATTAATTAGAGTCATCAAAATTAAAAAATTTGGTGTAATAGACTCTTCAGAGAATGATAATACAAGCTAGAGACAGAAGGAAAATATTTGCAAAACACATATAGGCCATAGGAGAGAAAAAAAATTAGACAATGAAAGAATCCTTTTGGATGGTCAATCATCTAAAAGAAGTTTCAGAAAAAGAGGAGAAATTAAATTGGGAAGAAAGTATCAGAGAAATAATACAAGAACATTTCCCAAACCTAAAGAACAGAAGTCTCAAGCCTGAAATTACCCAATGAATACCCAGTAAAATGAAAGAAGAAATTCAGAACAGGGCACATTATCATAAAATTTTAGAGAAAGTCTAAAGAGATTCCTTAGAGAAACAAGAAGTAATACACAAAAGATCAGGAATACAAATGGCACTGGACTTTTCACCAAAAACATTAATTTACCATTACTATTAGGATAAATTAAGAACAAAAACAATTACATGGCCTAAACCATTACATGGTCCTAGACATGCCCAGCTCTCGAATCTCATACCATTTCCCCTTTTATTTCTCTTTAATTCAGTTACACTGGCTTATTTTCTCTTCCTTCCACCTGCAAAGTATTTATACCTGTTGTTTCCTTCATAGAGAAGACTCCTCATTTCAACTAGTTTATTTCACTCTTTCTTCACATCTCAGTTCAATTGGCCTTTCTTTATATTTCAGTAGTTAACAATGTTTTTAGAGAAGTCATTGATCCAAATTCTCCTCTTATATGCTTACACAGTCCTATACACCATCCAACATAGTACTTACCTCAGCCATGATTTTATTTTTTAGTATACTTTCATTAATCTTCAGATGTCATCTTATTTGAAATATCAGCGATAGTTGATATTTTCTCACTCTGTCCTCTTTGAAACACTGCCTTTGTTAGGCTTGCAGAATCCCACATGCTCCGTTTCCCCCTTAAGTTACTGAGTATTACTCCATCTCTTTTGAGATTCTTCCATACCTCCACAACTTTGAATTGTCAGAATGCCCCAAGGTCCACTCCAACACCTCTTTTGTTTTCTACCTGCACTCATTCCAATGACTTATCCTGTCTCAATGGTTTAAATACTATTTATAAACAAATGACTAACAAAATTAAGTTTATGGCTTGGATTTCTCTTCTCAGTCCAGACTTGAGTGTCCAAATGCTTATCTACTTGGATGCCTAATAAACAAATCAAATAGTTTTAGACAAACATCATTTTCAGTACAGCATTCAATATTTGAAATTATATATCAGTCTGAGATGACTTTAATCTATAAAAGCCCTCTGAATATCTCCAGCTAGGGTAGATATTTGCATGAAAGCTGATGGTTATCAAACTGAGTTAGTCCAGAGGAAAACATTCAATTATATCTCAATACTGTAAGCTGAAAGAAGGGGGAAAAAAAACTTTGTATCCCTACATTAGGGCAAAGACAGTGGTCTATCTTATTTGCCATTAATATTCACCATGTAGCACAATGATTGACATATAGAAGACACTCAGTAAAGATTTGCTAACTAAATAAATAAATTTGACCTGACCGCTTAGTCTATTATTGAAGACTACATACTAAAGTAGAAGCAAGGCAATTCATGAAGGAAGAAAGCCGAATGGCCAAGAAATATATAAAAAGATGACCAACCCCCACAAAAAATAAAGATGATAACCTCAGGGCACCTGGGTGGCTCAGTTGGTTAAGCATCTGACTGCTGATTTTGGCTCAGGTCATAATCTCAGGGTTGTGAGAATGAGTTCCACATCAGACTCTACATTAAGTGGGGAGTCTGCTCAAGATTCTCTTTCTCCCTCTCCCTCTGTCCTTTCCCCCACTGACGCTCTCTCTCACTCTCTCTAAAATAAATTAATAAATCTTTAAAAAAGATGATCAATCTCATGAGTTATCGAGAAAATGCAAATTAGCGCCACAGAAATATATAATTTCATGCTTTCTATAATTATAAAATTTTAAATATCTGACAATACTAAGTATTAGTAAGGATGTGCAGAAATAAACTTTTATATGCTGATGAATATAAATTGGCACAAATACTTTGGAGAGCAATTTGGCAATATCCTATGAAAATATGCATATCCTATGACCAGTATGTCCACTCATAAGCACATCATTCAAAGGAACTCTGCATAAAGGCATAACACTTGCATAAAGGCATATGTGGAAAAATATTCATAGCACTATTATTTAAAATAGCAACATTTTGGGTAACCTAAGTGGCCATTAACAGAAGAATAAATAAGTTACTTGAGGGAGTACATTAATGCAATGGAATATTATTCAGCAGTGAAAATGAATGATGTATTTGTGTGTTTCCATACAAATATACTGCACAAACACAACATTGAGCAAAAGGGCAAGCTACAAAAGAATACCTGGTGATAACATTTACATTAAGTTTCAAAACATGCAAAGCAATACCATATTGCTTAATGAATTAATATTTAATGAAAGTATTCTAAAAATATGGGAATTATAAATAACAAATATAATAATCTTTGGAAGAATAGTGGAAGAAAATATAATCCAGGAAAATTACATAGGAGATATGGAGGTGTTCATTAGATTATTATCTTTTTTTATAATTCTGAAAGAGTTTCTAATTTTTTTTAGCAATTAAAAAAAAACACCTCACCGCATATATAAGTCTCATAAAAATGAGTACCTAAAACTTAGGTCAAAATGTCTATAACCTTAATTCAATGAAGTTAGTCATTTCTAATGATGGTGGAGAGTATGTGGCAAGAAAGTAAAAATATAAACTGGTAATCCTTTCATGATGCATTTACATTTGTATTTGTATATGCACACATGTAATATGTTTCAAAAGCCTTAAATATGTTTATACTATTTGATCCTACACATGTTTGGGTAACATAAAAAAATTTCTATGTGAATATTTCTCAATTTTTGTATAATAACATAATATTTGTATAATAAACTTTTTCTTAAAAGATGAAATTTAGAGTAAATAAAAGAAACTGAACTGGTGAACTTTTAAACGTTATATAGAAACTTTCTAATTCTAATAAATCTTTTGCCTTAAAGTCTATTAATATATCAAAACCAGCTTTTGGAGGGGGACTCTGTATTTCATAATTTTTTCTTTTTCATTCTTCTACTCTGAACCTTTCTGTACCCTATTGTTTAGATATGTTTATCATACATAGTGCATAGCTGTATTTTGTCTAATCCAGTCAACCTTTGTTTAACTAGTTAAAAATATTTAACTCCAGCATTTAGTCTGTTCACATTTATCATAGTTACTGAAAAATTATATTTACCATCTTCCTTTCACTCTTGCTCTTGTCCCAACTATTTTGTAATTCTGTTTCTTTCCTTTCTTATCTACTTTTGGATTGACGAAATGTATTTTTTTTTTTATCATTCTATTTCTCTCCCTCAATTAGTATACTGTTTCTACTGTTTTGGAGATAATCCTGGTATTACCATTGTATTGGATAACCTGGTATTATCTAATATTTGATGCAAACTTATACAAGTTTTATATTAATATCTTTTATTATCTTCCTGAACTACACAGGAACATCTGCCCTTCTTTTGATGTATATTCTGTTGCTCTCCAATATTTTATCTTTTTTATCATTAAATGTCATTACTTTTTTAGACAATGCTTCTTTGTTCTTACATCTCAAATGTTTTATCTGGGATCACTTCACCTCTGAATAAAGTACATCCATGAGAATTTCTTTCAGTCAAGTTCTGCTTGTTATAATCTCTACTCTATTGTGATAATGTTCTTATTTCACTCTTGTTTTTGAAGAATCTATACCTTTAAATCAGGTATAGAATTCAGAATGATGGCTATTCTCTTTTAGCCCATTAGAGATACCGTTCCAAAGTCTGTTTCTGTTAATAACAGCAGCTCCTTTAAAAGTAGTTTGTCTTTGTTATTCTTTTTGGTTTTCTGCAGTTACACTCTCATCTATCTAGGTGTATTATCAGTTCAGGGAAGCACTAGATGTGCAACAGGAAAACTAAACACACAGTATTTCAATATGGTGGGTAACAATCTAGGCTGCCTATTCCAGATTGATAAGTGGGCTCCCTACCCACATTGTTATTAAGGACCCCAGGTTCCCTCCATCTAGTTTTCCTGCCACCCATGTTCAAAATCAGGTTATAGGCATATTCTTGCTCTGGTTTACAGGACATTGGAAAGAAAATGGAAGTAGCCTGTTTATTTCTTAAGGTCCCCAGCCGAAAGTATCACATAGGTAAGAAATTAGGCAATAAGTCACACTAACCATAAGGGAGACTGGAAAATATACAGTAGTTGAAAAGTCATGACTCTGGTACTTTCGTTACTAAGCAAGAAAGGGAAACTGCAAACTGGTAAATACCTAGCTGTTCTTACCGGTCTACCTGCAAATTCTCTTTACTTATTTTCCATGGGATTATTAGCTACTTAATCTGTGGTATTTTTATTGATTTCTGTGAAATTCTTAGCTATCCTTTGTTCTAATAGAAATTTTTAGGATTATTATAGATTCATGTGAGATCTTAACAAATAACTCATCAAGATTCCATGTTATCTTTACCCAGTTTCCACTAATAGTAACATCTCACAAAACTGTAGTTTGGTATCAAATCCAGTATATAGACATTGATACGATCCACCGATCTTATTCAGATTTCCCCAGTTTTACTTGTACTTGTTTGCATATTTATTTCTACACAATTTTATCACATGTATAAGTCCATATGTTCACCACCACAGTCAAGATACAGAATAATGTCTTTATAAGAATCCTTTGTGTTGTTCTTTTATAATCACTCCCACCTCACTCCTGACTCCTCCTCTCATCCCTAACTCCTGGTGATCAATAATCTTTTCTCCATTTCTAAGATTTTGTCATTTGAAAATGTTCTGTAAATGAAATTGAACAGTATGTAACATTTTGGGACTATTTCCCCCTACCTCCCTCAGTGCAATTCCCTGGAGATTTAACCAGGTCGTTGCATGTATCAATAAGTTCTTTTTATTACTGAGTAGTATTCTATGGATATACCAAAGTTTGTTTAACCATTCACCCACCGAAGGACATCTGGGCTGTTTCCAAAACAGTGTATAATGGGTTTATACCACTGTCTTATAATGGTCCATCTTTTGTTTAAAAAAAAATCCAATATACATAGTTAGACATCTTAGAGCTTTTTTGAAATTTTTTCAATGGCTTTTTATGGAAAGAGTTAACATGGTTTAGTTTAGTTAATATAGTATAGTTCAGTCATTTTTAAAATGACAAATATACATGATCATTGTAAAAGTTTCAACAATATCAAAGTATATAACAGAGTACACTGAATAAAAAGTAACTGTCCACTTTTATCCCCCAATGCTAACATCTCTCTTCTCTTCTCAGAGGTGACTAATGTTAACAGTTTAAGGTGTATATTTATCGTGGATCTGGTCAGATTTAAAAGTTTTTCAGTTGAGTATTTTTCATTTGAGAGGACTCATACTATCTGCTAGCAGTTTTTTCTTTTCTAATATTAGCATTGCTTATATTTCTTCCTTTATAATAATTTTGAAAATGAAAAAACAGCATCTTTATTTCTTGCCTTTAGTGTTTCTAATAAACACATTCATATATTTTAACAGGTTTTTCAGCAGTTTTCATTGTTTATATTAGATTGATAAAATTTTCTATGAAAACACTAATGTTCATTCATTTGTATGAAAATTCATTATCGAAATATGTCAAAATAGTTTTAAATCTGTCCTAGTTGAGTCTGATACTTTGTTTATAAACACCTTAAAAGCTAAAAAAACCTTGGAATAATGAGGTAGATGAAATCTACCTATTGAATTCTGACCTATTGAATATATAAGACCTCTATATAAAAGTAAATATATTTTTTCCTGGAAAAGAATGACATATCTTTTAGTATTAAAACAAACAAACTGTTCTTTGACTAGTATGCTAGAGACAGTTCTACCTGAAGTAAATTTCACCAAGACCAATAAACGTTAAACATACTTCTAACCTCTGAAGCCAGTATGTATGATAGTGTCTGGCACAGTAGATACGGTCCTTTGGGTAGAGAACATGCTCAAGCTCCTTGCTCCTTCACCTGGCTCTCCACATTCTCTTCCCAGGGAATAATCATTAGTTTAATTAGTCATATTCCAAAACAAACACTGGGCTATGCACGTGTGGAAAGATTGTGGGTGGGGTCCCTCCCTCCCTTCTCTTCTTTTCTATACGGCTGGAATTGGTAGGAGGACCTGATTAGAAGTAGTAGGAATTGGGAATGTAGTTTGACACCCCCCACCTTGTCTTATGTATTAAACTGCCTCTGAAACCCAAAGAGGCAGAATTTGGGTATTTATAAGTATTGGCCAAAGACAGTACTGGCCAAAGACTGGGCAAAACCCCAGCATTAACTTCTAAAATTTGGTGTAGGTTGGAGTTGCAAAGCTGGGAATTATTCGGAATGGTAAATAGAACAGGCATGAATTTTTTATCTAGTCTGGAGTTGGAGTAAATCAATAACCTCTTATTGACTTCAAAATAGTCATCTCTGCATGCCTGTTATACTTTTATAAAAAATAGTAGGGAGTATCAAGTGAGCAGCCACACAGAGGTGGGGATAAGAACATTACTATCCTGACCTTAATACCCTCTGGTTAGCCACATTGTAGCTCTCACTTAAGAAAACAAAAGCTGTCTGCATCAGCATATTTCTTTTTAATGACATAGTCTCTGCCAGAAGTTAACAAACCTTAGTTAGTTGTCCAGAAATCTAACCAATTAAGCTAATTTATCCTCATCTCTGGAAAAAGCAAGAATCTTCTCTTTCAAAAGGTAGAATCTCTCTTCTGCTTTACCATAAGAGTGGGTCCTAGTACTCACTGGATTAACAGATTAGAAATACAAGTTCGTGATGGGAGGCAGGGAGGGGTAAGGGAACTCTCCTAGCTCTTTTTCCTTTCAGCTCACTCCACCTCTTTGCTCTTGCTGAATTTATTCACTTATTTTTAGTGGATGCCTAAAACATATATTCTACTCCAGTTTATCTGAGAACTCTAGCTCTATATTTGGGGTTTCAAATGTAAGATAATCTAATAATAAAATGGATTTGGATTTTTCCACCTGCAGTTGTCTCTTATATGTATATTCTTCCTCAGGAAACTTACAAGGATGGGTAGTTTACCCACAGCAAGATTTAGACACCTGGGTCTCTTAAGCTAGTGCTTAACAGCAGGTGTTCAATAAATAATAATTATTATCAGTTAATGATCAAACATATAGTATGTACTAAATTTAGAAATTAATATAAGATCAGTTTGGAATGGGTTCTGCCAAGACAGGTTGAGCTCTGACTGAATAAAAAACATACTTGCATTCTTTTTTTTTTTTCACTCCTTTTGATGCCTATAAGCAGAAGTGGCTCAGTAGTGTTTTCGTGTGAAAAGAATGTGAAAAAAAATCTACGCAAATGTTACATTAAAATTCTTTTCATTTTATGAAGAGACCATTGAATATAGTAAGTAATGCTACCACAAATATTTCTGGGTATGTATTTCAAGTGAATATAACATTATCTACTCCCTCCAATAAAGAAATTATAAATGGATTTTTAAGCTAATGAATCATGAAATATTTTTGTTGAGTTATAAGTGAACCAAATGGTCATATTTATTTTAACACCTGGAAGAAGTCAGGATATGCACAGCTGGCTGTTAGCTTGTCACACATTCCTAAGTTTACAATTACTACTAGTGTTCTCAAAGTCCACTGACAAACAGTTGCAGGTGGCCAAGATGTTTTTGTGTAGAAACAGCTTTACTCAGCAAAATCTAATAATGTATCGATAATAGCATTTACTTTGGAGGCTATCAGTATTTAAGAATAGCAATTTTCAAATACTTTCTTAAAATTATTTAAGCATCCTTGGGACTGCTAATGAGAAATTTACATATATTCCTCTAATTTTTAAAAAAAAAATTCAGTTAAGGAACATTTAAGAATACTGTCAAAGGAAAAAAAAGAATACTGTCAAAGAAAAAGTTAACCTGTTATATAAAGTCCATTCGATATATTTCTTACAGTAGAAATAGCCACATCCTTATACTATGAAGGGTTGCCTATATAATTCATTTTCTAGAGCATTATTTCTACATGAAATGCAACTAGTATTCCAGAGGAGGGGAATACATATCATTTTATAGAAGGACCATTTTTCAGGTTTTTAGAAACCAAAAAGCTAAATTTCTATATTAATTTAAATTGTTTTTTAAATTTAAATTGTTTCATAAAATCATTTTTAAGTTTCCATTAATTATTGATAGGAAATATTTTCAAAGGGTAAACATATAAAGAATAACAAAAACAAATATTTACATGCCACCTCTCAGTTTAAGAAAATATTGCCATTGTAGTTCTTTGTGCCTTTTCCTGAACTCACTTCCCACCCACTTGCCCCTCAGAGGTAAACACTTTCCTTAATTTTATGTATTTCATTTTCTTGCTTTTCTTTAGGTGGTACCACAAAAGGTTGCCTCCTTAATCAACTATTGTTTACTTTCAAATATTCTAAACTTTATGTAAATGAAATAATACTGTAAGTATTCTTTGACACTTATTTTGTTCAACACTGTATTCCTGAGATTCATCCAAGTTACTGCAGGAAGCTGTAACTCATGCAATTTTATTGCTGTATATAATTACATCATAAAAAGTACCACAGTGTCCATTCTATTATTGATGGACATTTGACATGTTCCCAGTTTTTACTATTACCTAATGTTACTAAGAACGATTTAGCACAACTCTCTTGGTTCACATATCCAAGAGTCTCTAATGTATATGTATATAGAGATATATATACACACATATTTATAAATGTCAAATTTATATGTAATATACACATTACTTTATTATTATGTCAAATTATTCTCTAATTTGGTTTTTACCAATTTGTACTTTCACCAGCAGTAAATAAGTATTCCAGCTGTTCTATATCCTTGTCAATACTTGATATTCTCAGACTTTAAATTTAAGCCAATCTGGTAAGTTTATAGCAGTATCTATTTGTGGTTTTAATTTGTACTTCTTTGGGGTGCCTGGGTGGCTCCGTCATTAAGCGTCTGCCTTCAGCTCAGGGCGTGATCCCAGGGTCCTGGGATCAAGCTCCACATAGGGCTCCATGCTCTGCTGGGAGCCTGCTTCTTCCTCTCCCACTCCCCCTACTTGTGTTCCCTCTCTCTGCTGGCTGTCTCTCTCTTTGTTAAACAAATAAATAAAATCTTAAAAAAAAAAAATCTGTACTTCTTCGATTACCAATGAGGTTGAGAAACTTTTTGATTGTTTAATGGCCATATTGATAACCTCTTGTGAAGTGCTTCTTCAAGTCTCTTGTTCGTTTTCCTTTGGAGTTGCTTGTCTTTTTCTCAACTGAACAGGGAAGAGTTATTTATTCATTCTAAACATTAATCTTTTGTCAATTATATATTGCAAATATCATTTCTCAATGGCTTGTCTTTTTACTCTTTATGTCTTTTGATCAACAGTCCCTAATTTTAATATAGAACTATTTAACCATCTTTTCCTTGTTCAAAACCATTTTCATGCTGTTATCACATATGAAAAGTCTTACTTCAGAAGCTAAATACCTGCACTATAGAAATTGAGAAAATAATTGTTCTATTATATATTTTAAAAATTAATAGATATTCATATGAAAAACTGTGCCTCAGACAAATGGCTAGTTGATTGTTTTTTCTGGGTTTGGTGGCAATTGATATATTAACAAATTAGTTTATTTGCTGATAAATCTGGAGTTACAAAAAACCCCACAGGTTTCTGAAAAGTTCTCTATAACTTATCACTTAACTGCAATAAAATACTAGTGAGTATTGATTGTAAAGGACACATTTGTTAACACCTGAATTAATAATGGAGCTGATGTCATTTGTTTACCAAAAGGAATATATATGTATAAGCATAGAAAGTTCTATGCAATGGGAGTTTAGGTGGGTGAAAGGGATTTTTTTTTTTTTTATTTTTCACATCCAATCTTTCTGTACTATCTGAAAATTATAACATAAGCATGAATTACCTTTATAATGAAAAACATGTCCTATATTCTTCAAGCTGAATTTAAATTTATTGTAAACATAATAAAGTGAAAATGGTATGAAATTTGTGATCTTATTATAGTGCAACAAAGACTAATTTTGTCATGTTTGTAAGAATTGAGTCTTCTAACAGCTCTTAAAAGCATACTAAGAAAAATAAATTCAAAAATGTTAAAATATTATCAGTTGAAAATGTAAAAGAATTTTTTGAAAGATCTCTAGATAGACCGTGAATCCTATTATTTCCAAAATGGTGAGGCAAAATATATCAGCACTAGAAGTCATTTGTGAACATAACTTTTATATCCAAATTTAGAAGAACATAAAAATTATATTTTTTGGCAAGAAAACAAAGAAAATGGCCAACAGTGATGTTCAGATATCTATTTGGTATTAAATTAGGTCTATGTTAATTTTCTGAGTTATCTTAATTTTTAAGATACTTGCATTGGATTAAGTTTTTAAAAGACCCTCAGTGAGAAAACTGAATGGGAAGAAATCAGAGAGGGAGACAAACCATGAGAGACTCTGGACTCTGGGAAACAAACTGAGGGTTAAAGAAGGGAGGTGGGTGGGGGACAGGGTAACTGGGTGAAGGGTGTTAAGGAGGGCATGTGTTGTGATGAGCACTGGGTGTTATACACAACTAATGAATCATTGAACACTACATCAAAAACTAATGGTGTACTATATGTTGGCTAACTGAACATAATTAAAAAAGTTTTTAAAAAAGACCCTCAGTGGGATAATTCAACAAAGATATGAACTCTTCTTCAAAGTTTCTCTTCCTGCTTTGTCACACAGCAGTGTTTCTGATAAATTTTGTGTTCTTAAATCACATCCCAATAAGAATTTGCTAGCTGAATAAATTAAAGAGAAACCTTCTAGAGGCCAGAAATACTGGTAATCATATATCAGTAATACATATACCCAGAGATGCAGAACTGCATCATTTAATTTTTTTTCTTTTAAAGATTTTATTTATTACTTGACAGAGAGAGAGACAGCCAGCGAGAGAGGGAACACAAGCAGGGGGAGTGGGAGAGGAAGCAGCAGACTCCTGCGGAGAAGCCCCATGCAGGGCTCGATCCCAGAATGCCGGGATCACGCCCTGAGCCAAAGGCAGACACTTAACGACTGAGCCACCCAGGCGCCCCTGCATCATTTAATTCTGATCAAGGGTGCAGAGATCATTTTTGCTGATAATGTTTGAATATTAAAAAAATCACTGATGCTCAATAGAATTGCAATGTTCCAAATCAATTAAAATGAGATTTACCAACAGATGCAAAAAATAATAATTAAGTGAACTGAATTAGTCACTATGATAAAAATGATGCAAAGCTGTGTTATTTGTAACAGAGTTAAAACAATACTTATTTAATATTCAAATACAATATAATTTAATGTTTATGTATTTCTAAGGTTTCTCACATAAATACATCAACAAACCAGAAGAGAAGTTTGGTCAAACCATGTTGCTGATGTTTGAATTTGCAAAATAAAATTTGATGAAGTAGGTGTACCTTTTAGCAGCTAATACCAAGAAGGTAAGGACAAAAGGACTTGGCAGAATATTCCTTTGCTTCTAGAAATACCTGACCTGGACTATATCTCTCTTCTCTTTCTCTTGCCTTCCCCCTAACTTTGATTCCCAACCTTAGTGATTTTACTACTACATCTTTACCCAACCTCTGTCTCAACATACACTGTCATCTTTTTCAAACTTCACATTGAATTTCTAACCCTTTGACAATGTCTTCATTTTGGCAATGCACTTGTGTGCTTCATTCATTTATTCAACATCACAAACAATACACAAACAAAAGGTGTAGCTTAGTAGTTAAGGGCTGGACTCTGAACCTAAATGCTTGTTTGTATCTTGGTTCTGCCGGTTATTTATTAGCCATTAGACCTTTGGGAAAGTCACCCAGCTTCTGTGCATGTTTCCTTATCTGTAAAAATGAGGGTGTCAACAATACCTATCTCATAGGTCATTATGAAGAATGAATGAATCAATACTATGTAAAAGTCTTAAAAAGTGCCTAACATGTGGTAAGAATCATATAAATGTCAGTTGCTTTTATTAATATTATTGTTGTTATTTGAGCACTTATGTGTCAAACATTCTTTTACATATTCAGATTATATTGGTAAACTAGATAGACAAGATCCTTGGGAAAGTCTTTTTAGGTGCAAACTGTCCCCCATTTCCCAATCTCAGAGTCATAAGTGGATCCAAGACAGAAAGTGTTTGGCTAGGGATGCTATTACATTAGTAGGCACCAAAAATGTGAAACCATCAAGAAAAGATGTAATTCCTAGGACTGGCACAGATAACAAAGCCATCTGACCACTTATTTCTCATTTCTGTGGCTATTTATTATTACATTCTTGTCCTCTGACATTAATTCTAGCTCACGTTTTCCTACTTTCCATCACTACACTACAGCCTACCATTTTCTAGGCAAAAGTTCTTAAAGAGATACATGCCTGTAATTATCTCACAGCTGCACATCCTAAGTAAGTGGAAATATCCTGCTTCGAAATTATCGTAAAAATAACTATAATGAGCTGGTTTTAG
Organism: Ursus maritimus; assembly: GCF_017311325.1. NCBI lineage: Eukaryota > Metazoa > Chordata > Mammalia > Carnivora > Ursidae > Ursus > Ursus maritimus. Next base: position 43,330,899 of record NW_024423343.1, read on the forward strand.
GTATTGAAAGGTTGTTCTTCATTCCCTATTGTTAACCTTCATTTACTCCTTTCTTTTCATTTATAAATTTTGCCCTCAGGAAATAGAGCAGATAAAAAAAAAAAGAGCTAATTTCTTGGCTTAGAATTCTAAAATAGAATCTTCATAGTATGGTTTTTATTTCTAAGATCTAGGTACTCACTCAAGGAGAAGTACTGTTTTGTTTCAGTTCCCAATGGCATCTGATTTGGAAGAGCAGAAGCTCAAGCTCTGAGAATGTATCACTGACCACCTTAGAACATGGGAAGAAACAGGGGGCCAGCCTAAGCCCCTTTTTTGTTTTAAGAATGTTAAAAACTAAGAAAAGATGATTCTCTAACCTCAGACTTTTAGACCTTGGAAGGGCATTTGGGGAAGTATTTTGGGACAGTGAAATGTACATCATAGCTATTTGGCTTACCTACAGATGTACTCCCCTACCGTGTGGTTTTGGCTTTCAAAGTACTTAAAGCATTTACCAAAGGATTAAAGAGTTAAATGTAAAAATGCAGCCATAAAAGAACTAGCAAAAATATAAACAAATACTTAAATAATCTTGGGGTGAAAAAGATGTTTCTAAGCTTAACACTGAAAGTATACTAAAAGAAAAAATTTTTATCTTTTTTACAGAATAAAAATTTAAAATTCATATGACATAAAATATCATAAATTAAAATTGTTGCAGCACTTTGTTATGTTTATGCTATATATATGTTAACATGCTGTATATGTTTTATATGGAAGAACACTTAAACTAAAAAATAAAGGCCTTAATAGAAAAAGCCAAAGGGCAATATAAGGCAATTAATAAAATGACACTATAAATTTATTAACTTGGAAAGACATGCTCCTAGCATGTTTCTTGGAGTGGGTAAATGTGTATGTGTGTGTGTATATATGCATATATAAATATGTATATGAATACATAATAAATAAGTACAGTCCATAAAAGTACAGACACTTACTCATAGTGGGTATTGCTGGGGAGTAGAACTACATGTACTTTTTATTTTGTTCTCTGTATTAAAGTTTCTTTTTGGACGGGGTGGGGGGTGGCGTACATGTTGCTGTAGCAATAAGAAAAAAATTCACTTTAAAGAGTTAAATGTACAACATTAAACTTCAAAGGAAAATAGAGATGTACAGAAAGCCCTATGTTCTCTGAGCTGAAGTACAGACAAAGTAATAATTCTTCTGATATGAATCTCATGTTCTGAATGTTTGAAAACTAAGACTTGGTAAAAAATATTTTGTAAATTGTGAATTAATTTCTTCCTCTGTTAACTTTCAGGATTTCATTTGCTAGTATACTGTGAAGTTAAGAATGCTAAACATTTTTAATTTTCCCAACTTACAGCAATTAATATTAACAAATTAATATTTTCATACTGCCTACAATGTATTTACTACTGTGGTAAGTTCCAATGGAAGTAAACAAAGGTACTTATTATATATTAAATATTTAATAATCCAAACTTTCCACCAAGTTAGTCTGGCATGACCCAACAAATAATGATGATTTGGAAAACTTCCTAAGTCAGGAATCTCAGCAACATAAACTTACTGTTTCAAATTTCCAAGTAATGTGCCATCTTCAACTACTATTGGCCCACCACCAACAAAATATGCACTTTTGAATAATGGTAAAAGATTTATTCTTCACACAAATTTGAAAAACTCTGGTTAGAATCAGAACTTACCAACAATGAGCTAACTTAATCGATACAGGGTTAAATCTGTAATAGTCATTTAATAATGATGACGCTATTCAACTAACATTTTTTGAGTGCTTAATACTTTCCAGGTACCAAGCTAAGCACTTAATCATTATCACTATTTAACTTCTTGAAAAACTTAGGCTCAGAGATTATGCAACTTGCCCAAGGTGATTCCAACCTACTGCTGTCTGGCTAGAAAGTGCCACAATGAGTCTTCATTAAATATTTTATACATTTAGCTACTAAGCAATCCTAGACTAAATGGCAATGATTTAAGCACTAGTAAAATAGTTTAAAATCATATACTTATAAAAATATGTGAATACTTAATAATCCATGCTTGAAAACTATGAAGAGCCAACGAAGTGCAAAAAATAAAGACAGTAGGCATACATCAAGCCAAAGCATATGCAAGATGGATGGGATGAAACTTAAGGGATAAAACTAATCTTTTTTTCTGTTACTAGTTCTTCACATATGGCAAAACAAAAATTCAACTGTTAGATCTAATAATCGGTGGATTGTTAAATTTGTTAACTTGCGGGAACAAAAGAAAATAATTTCTTATTCCTAGGTACTTTTGTTATGCTTGATCACTTAATTCTTTTTTTAAAAAAGATTTTATTTACTTATTTGACAGAAAGAAAGACAGAGAGAGAGGGAACACAAGCAGGGAAAGTGGGAGAGGGAGAAGCAGGCTTCCCACTGAGCAGTGAGCCCCATTCAGGGCTCAATCCAGGACCCTGGGATCATGACCTGAGCCAAAGGCAGACACTTAACAACTGAGCCACTGAGGCGCCCCTGATCGCTTAATCCTTAACTAATCAGCAATTTCATGAGATAGGTATCATTCCTCCATTTTTACAAAAGAAATTAAACTGGGGTTCAGAAAGTCTGAACAACTCCTATATAACTGATAAATGACAAAGTTATTTGCTTCTAGGTCTAAATAACCCCAAAGTTGCACTAGGCATAGGCTAATGCCAATGTAGGAAAGCACAATTAGGAAATTAATGAGCTATACTTTAAAATAATGTTTATGTTTGTCAATCACAGATTACTACACTTAACTAAATCACAGAGCAAGCTTGCTTTCTGGTATGAAATGCAAGACTCAGGCATGAAAACATTTGCAAAAGTGTAAAATCATTTGCTTTAAATTCTCTATTTGAAGATTTAAGAAAGAAATAACTCCTTGATCATAATACATGCACCCATTTTTCATGATTCAAAGTCTAGTAATATAAGATAAATTCAGATTATTTCAGAATTTTGGACTGAAAAGATTTTATAAACTAAAAGGAAAAACAGGATGTTTAAGATAAATATCTGAAAATAAACATTTTAGTTTCTACTTTTTTCATCACAACGTACAATACTCCAACAAAACCAGCACTTTCAGGTTGTTAAATCAAAATCGTCTTTTTTAAATACTTCTTTTAAAAAGTAGGAATTTAGAAAAGCATCACTATGCACTATCTTGGTTCATAGCATCTATAATTGTTTCATATAAAATCAGAAAAAGAAGCATTTTAATGATACATTTATGCTATTCTTATGCTACATATTATATTTTCATCATCCTTTAAAGTTCCTACTTCATAGAACCATAGATTTTAAAGTTATTTGAGACCACCTAAAGGAGGAAATTGAGACACAGAGAAATCTGACTAATTTCTCCATGGCTGTTTTTTGAATTAGTGCTGGAATGGGAGATGAACCCTAGATTTCCTGATACAGAGTCCAAAACTTACTACATTACACCACCATACCACCTTCATGTCTATTTTGGATAGTGTCAAGTAGTAACTATAGCGTATTTAAATTCTGGGTCCCCAAACAAACATTTCAGAAGTCCCCAATCTTCTATTGAGGAAGTTAAACACAATCTTAAAGTGGATGACTACTTAATATTTATTCTAAATATATACTAGTCCGGTATAACTTCAGAATAAACAGTCTCCTGATAAAAGGGGTGCAGATTATCTGTGGCCCACCTACAATGTAAAGTACTCTTAGAGAGTACTTAAAACTGTAGTAACGTATTTGGAAACTGATTTATAATTTACAATGTCATTTCACGTATTATCTTAGCCAAAGACTCCCAACTAAGTTTTGTTTTTTTTTTTTAAGATTTTCTCCATTTATTTGACAGGAAGAGAGAGAGAAAGAGAGCACAAGCAGGGAGAGCAGCAGGCAGAGGGAGAAGGAGAAGCAGGCTCCCCACTGAGCAGGGAGTTTGACACAGGGCTCAATTTCAGGACCCTGGGATCATGACCTGAGCTGAAGGTAGACACTTAACCAACTGAGCCACACAGGTGCCCCTCAACTAAGTTTGTTTTCAAAAATCTATATTATTGAATTATAATTTAAATACCATAAACCAAAGCAAACCGCATTTAAAGTGTTTGGTTTGAGTTTTTTTTTTGTTGTAGTTTTTGGCTTAAGACAACAAAGATTTACTAGCAGTCTATGTGAATAGGTATTTGAGAGTGCTTAGTTGGATTTTTCTGGCTCCAACTCTCTTATAAAGTTGCAATTAAGTTGTCAGGCATGGTATAAAGTAACCTGAAGGTTTGAGCGGGGTTCGGGGATATGCTTCTAGGATGACTCACTCACTTGGCTCTTGGAAATAGGCCTCAGTTCTTCTAACCACACAGACCTCTCCACTGGGCTGCTTGAATGTTCTCACAAAATGTCAGCTGGATTCCCCAAGTTCAATGAATTCTGAAAAACATACACCTGCAAAACCACTTACAATCAAGATACAGAACATTTCTTTCATCCAAACAGTTCTTTCAGGAACCTTGCCTCACTTCTGCCCCCAGAAGAGGTGTTTTTGGGGGTCGCCTGGGTGGCTCAGTCGTTAAGCGTCTGCCTTCTGCTCAGGGCATGATCCTGGAGTCCTGGGATCAAGCCCCACATCAGGCTCCTCTGCTGGGAGCCTGCTTCTTCCTCTCCCACTCCCCCTGCCTGTGTTCCGTCTCTTGCTGGCTGTCTCTCTCTCTGCCAAATAAATAAATAAAATCTTAAAAAAAAAAAAAAGAAGAAGAAGAAGAGGTGTTTTTGGTTTGTTTGTTTTGCATTACTTCATGAAACCAGTTGCCGTCATAGACACAGCTACAAAAATATCCATATACTGGGTTACCATATAAACTTACTTCTTGCTATGCACTTCATATTTGAGTAACTCTGCATTAGAGAGAAGAATGACCTTCAATATGCATGTGAGGAGAGGCAGGATGGAAGGTTAATCTTCCCAATAAACTTGCTCTAATGTAAGCTGCTTAGAAATGGTATCATTCTCCAGTTTTAAATTTTTTCTTCATCATTTTGTTGACCTGGAATTTCTGCTCCTGTTGAAAATGCTGTTCTAGTTTAGTTTTCTTCTATTGCAAATGCATCAATTTTCTGGAACGCTCATTAGTGAGGAACTCTTTCTTCTTGTAATTTACAACAAGGGTATCTTTCTCGTTCTGCAAAGGAGAAACTTGGCTTTCTATTACTGTTGATTAGTATTTATTTTCTAGAACTTCATGTAAATGGAATCACATAGAATATAACTTTTGTGTAGGACCTCTTTCACTTAGCATGTTTTTGAGATTCATTCCTGTTGTATGTATTGCTAGATTATTCCTTTTTATTGCCGAATAGTGTTTTGTTATATGGAAATACCACAAAAATAGTAATTATTATACTTTTAATTTTACCAATAAAACATTATTGGACATATTTTGTCTTGTTATGTGACTAGCTACACAATATCCTTATTGTGCAAAGTCTAAAATATTTGCTACCTAGACCCTTAAAGAAAAAGTTTGCAGACCTCAAACTAGCTGAATGGTCATGAGCTGAGAGCTTGATAAAAATGCAGAATCATAAACAATACCCTAGAACTACTGAATCAGAAACTGGATTTTATTAGCAAGATCTCCAGATAATTCATATGCATATCAAAGTCTGAGAAGCCCTGCTGTTTTCTTTTTCTTACAATTTTTACAAGAAACAATACATATCATATATGTAAAAGTGTGTGAGCCTGTGCATGTGTGCATTGATAAGCCTAGAATCATTCATATCTATGATTTTCGGAAAATTATTACAGTTATCTAAGATAAACTCATAAAAAAGCAAAATACAGAGGTATAAGCAGGTTGAAAAGTCTTATTTTAAAATCATTTTTTAGATATAAAATGTTCATTACTTTCCAAAAGAGCAAGTACAGCACAAATAAAAACCATTCTGTCTTCTGTTCAAGGATGTACCAGTGATTAGTAGAGATTAACAGATGATCATCTTCATGCATGTGATCAACAAGACCAAAAGGTCAACAGGGTTTTAGTTCACCATATGCTGCAAAATTTGTGCTGCAAACCTACTTGGCATGTGCTTTCATTACACATACCTTTTCATCAACAAATTAGAAGTTAGAGAACAAATTCACTTACATTCCTATTAACATTTGTTCAATAAGTACTAGAATATGAAGATTTTTCTCTTCTTTATGCAAAATAACATGATAAAGATATTTTCAAAACCAGAGAAAACTAATTTATATGTAATTATTTTAAATTTGCTATAAGCAGTAACAAATGACATTTTTATTACTAAACTCAGATGTTCAGTTTGTAATAATCTCATATAACCAACAGCTGTAACTTTTTGGGTTTCCTAGTTAACATTTGAAACTAAATTATATTTATGTAACTACCATTTTAGATAAAGAGTTTCATACTTTCACTGACTTAGTTCTATCAGTTCTAAGTTACTATTTGAGATTCAATAAAATTCTTCAAGATAAAGAAAACTTTAAATTTCTTTTACATATTTATTTCATTAACGCTAGCCAGAAAATAGCAATTTCTCCTTTTCAAACAATCTTTTCCAGAATTTCTTGATTCGCTTTGTATCTTTTTGCACACGTTAGTTCTAAATATATATCTGAACTCTAAATGACTTCTGCTCATATTAATAGTCCATAACAAGCTATTAAATCTTCCTTACAACAAGCAACAATATGCCAAAACACTTGCTTTGTATTTTGGTACTTTCATGAAAAGAACCTGTAATTCCCCAAAAAGTAATTGTAAAACAGTCATTCCTTCATTAATATATATTGTGTTCTTCATTCATATAACAAAATTCAGCAATAGTCAGAAACTATCAAAAGAATTATTCAAAGGCCAAGCGTTTTGGGGATTTTTTTCATCTCATTTGAAAATGTATATGTATCATGCTTAAAACAAGATTATTTGGTCTCTTTAAGTCCTTCAGTTATGCAGTTCAATTAGTCCCACTTTGGAAAGTGAAAGTTGTTTCCATATTATTGTTAAAATCAGAAAACAAATTAACACAACAGTACATCTTTCTGTTTCTGTTTGGCATTCTGTTCATATTTATCTCTCATTCTTCAGATAAAGTTGAATTTGTGAAAAAACATACAATAGATAAATTATATACTATAATACCTAGTTTAGAAACAAGAATTTATTAATGGTAAGAAAAATATAATAAAAAGAAGGGTTACATTTAAAACTCTGCTTCTGAGAAATATAAAAATAAGATGAGAAAGATTATATAAAGAGAAATACAAGCAAAAGTATAAAAAAGGGCAGCTAAAATGAAACTCTAGGTTTAAATATAGGTGTTTGGAGAACACATAGGTTATAATGTAATAAGCCCTGATTTTAAAAGTCAAGTTTTTCACTCTGAAAAATACCCTTTCATATTTGTAAGGTAATATATGGAGAAAAATAGAAATCATTAATGATGCATGAGTCAGAACATTAGTTTAGAGTAAAAGCCAATTACAATTATGGAATCTGCATCTGTTCATTACAACTTTGTCAGTTTTCCAGAATATGAGGCTAGGCAGTTTTTACAAATGACGTAAATGGAAATGTGTTTAGAAACGGCTAAACAATTTGTGCAACATGTAAAAAATGTGATGTTACAGCTAAAAAGGAATTCACTCTTCTTCACATTACTATTTATATAGACTTCTCTTGATTCTATTTCTATGGACTTTTTTCTTACTCTGTACAATTTTGCCATTAAGAGACTGACTCAACATTCCATGAATGCTTAAAATTTTGACTACTTTTTCTATTAGAATATAGAACATCTCCCACCAAGGTGTATAAAATGGTTTACAAAGAATGTAAATGACTTTGAAATTTTGCTATAAATTGTCTGATGAGTGTGTGATAAATGTTTAGATGAATAATCTTCCTAAAACCATCTGTAATACATAGGCTCAGCTTTTCAGAAAATCAATGGACTTCTTAAGACGTGTCATTTAGCCGAAAAAAGGCTGTGTGGATTAGTAAGAAAGAAAATACATTTTGGGCATATCAAGTGGACCAAAAATGACATCACACACACACACACACAAATAACAAGGGAATTAGTGTAAAGAAAGTTAAGCAGAACTTTAGATATCAAATAAGCATTTCCTGTCTCTAACAAACTGAGAAAATGGGTTTTATCATTAAGTAGGCTTCAAAGATACTGAGTATTCTCCTTCCTCTAAGACAGTCACAGTGTACAATAATAATGAATGAAAGACTCTGTTGAGCAAAGTGCTGGAAAAAATATCAACCTGATTTTTGTGCATGAAATTCCCATTCCTTTTTGAAAATTTCAACACACATATTTTTCCACAGAAGAAAATTCGGGAATGTTTTAATAGATAATTATAGATATTTAGGCAGCAAAATGTTAAAAGTAAAAATGTCCCACAATGAAAAACTATTAAGTTAAAAAATGAGCTGAAGGAATTTAAGATTAAAAAAAGAACCAGCAGCGAGTTGAACTCTTCTTTCAGCCATTATTCATTCATTCAACAAATATTTACAGAGCACTAACTTAAGTACCAAACATAATGCTAGGCACTGAGTATAGTTTTGACTTTCTAAGAAGTTGTTCTCACCTCATCTTCATATTTCCCCCCAAAAGACTAGGAATCTTTTTGAGAGATACTTGAATATCAACTGCCAATTTCAACTCTAATGTAATGATAACCTTGTTTCACAAGGACTGATATTAGTAAAGGTATTTAACAATCAGGAAAATAACCAAATGCTAGGAAATGCAAAAATAAACAAGTGGGACTACACCAGACTAAAAAAGCTTCTGCACAGCAAAAGAAACCATCAAAATGATGGGAGAAAATATTTTCAAATCATATATCTGCTAAAGGGTTAATATCCAAAATATATAAAGAACTTACACAACTCAATGGCAAAAAAAACCAATTAAAAAATGGACAGAGTATCTAAACAGCTGTTTTTTCAAAGAAGACATACAGATACTCACATATACACGAAAAGATGCTCAACATCATTACTCATCAGAGAAATGCAAATCAAAACCACAATGAGATATCACTTATCACCTGTTAGAATAGCTGTTATCAAAAAAACAAGAAATAACAAGTATTGGAGAGGATGTAGAGAAAAGGGAACCCTCTTGCACTGTTGGTGGGAATGTAAATTGGTACAACCACTATGGAAAACAATATGGAAGCTCCTCAAAAAAATTAAAAATGTAACTACTATGTGATCCAATAACTCTACTTCTGGGTACTTATCCAAAAAAAATGAAAACACTAACTTGAAAAGATATGTTCACTGGAACATTATTTATAATAGCCAAGATATGGAAGCAACCTAAGTATCTATTGATGGAAGAATGGATTAGGAAATTGTGTATACACACACACACTCACACACACACACCAGAATATTATTCAGCCATAAAAGAGAATGAAATCCTGCTATTTGCAACAATATGGATGGATCTCAAGGGCATTATGCTAAGTGAAATAAGTCAGACAAAGACAAATACTATATAATGTCTCCTATATATGGAGTCCAACATGCACAGAGAACAGACTGGTGGCTGGAAGAGTCAGGGGGTGAGAGGAGAAATGGGTGAAGTGTCTTTTTTGCTTGAGTTTAAATAAATTGAATAAAAATAATAAAATCCCAGGGCCAGGGCATTTCTTTTAAGCAAAAGAATCTGAAGTTATATCACTTCTGCTCATAATCCATTTGGTGAAATCTTTGTGTCATATAGTCATGACTTTGCAAAAGTGACTGGGAATTGTAGTCCCAGGCCAGGCAACCATATTTTAGCTATGGCTCTATTGTTATGGAGGATGGGAGAATATAAATTAGTGACTGCGTCTCCGCAAGGTCTATATATACCTATAAACAGAAAGAAAAATATCTGTTCTCTCCCTACCCAATATCCAAAGGTGATATGGGAATAACCATAATGAAACTCCTATTTGGAAAAAGGAAGAATGAGAAACACTAACAGTCACTGATCCAGATCAGTTGTTAAGCCCACTTAACAGGTAATCCAAAGACTCCTACCTCTGATCGTGAATTCCTTGACTAGACCGACTGCCCTGATTTTACTGGTGGGGAAAATTCCCGTGACCACTATCCTCTAGGGGCCTGTCTTTGCTCTCTGGGAGTTTCTTCTTTTTTTTTTTTTTTTTTTTTTTTTTTTTTTTTTTTTTTTTTTTTTTTTTTATTTTACAGAGACCAGTGAGAGAGGGAACACAAGCAGGGGGAGTGGGAGAGGAAGAAGCAGGCTCATAGAGGAGGAGCCTGACGTGGGGCTCGAACCCGGAATGCCGGGATCACGCCCTGAGCCGAAGGCAGACGCTTTAACCGCTGTGCCACCCAGGCGCCCCTGGGAGTTTCTTCTTTGTCTATTGTTCCCCATGATCACAAAGAGGAAGCTGGGGAAATATTCTTCTTGGGAGCTGTATCATTTTCATAACCTGATTCTTGCTGCTGCATGTTTTTCCAAACATTATCATCCTATGTGTCACCTAGATGGTTTCTAATGCTGCATTGGTTAATGCTCAACTATTGTCTCTGGGATTTCCCCAACCATTGGCACCCACTGTGCAAGTTCTGATGCTGGCACTTCTTCATCCTACCAGAATTTTAGCCTTCACTAATACCAAATTTATGCTTTGTTGCTCTGGGCTTTTTGCAAATAGATTTTTTTTTTCATTTCAATGGCAAATAATACTATATTTTTGACATCCTTTTTAATGGCAATGGAACTTAACATATGTGGTATCAACAATGCATATAATGGGATTGCTGGGTGGCTCAGTTGGTTAAGTGCCTGCCTTTGGCTCAGGTCATGATCCCAGGGTCCTGGGACTGAGTCCTGCATGGGGCTTCTTGCTCAGCAGGGAGCATGCTTCTCCCTCTGCCTACTGCTCGCCCTGCTTGTGCTCTCTCTCTCTCTGATAAACAAATAAATCTAAAAACAAAACAATGCATATAATTCAACCAAAGTGACGGCAATATGAATTACTTTGGCTAAATTCCTGCATGTTTTAACAATTACAAATACATCAGAACAGATGCTTGACAAACAGGGATTGTAATTCACTATCAATTATAAGATACTCTTGATTTCCAGAATATCAAAATGTTTTTAAAAGCATGTCTTAGAATTAATAATTTGAATGTTATCTCCATGTTCACTGCAGCACTATTTACAATAGCCAAGACATGGAAACCTAAACATCCATCAACAGATGAAGGACAAAGATTATGTATATATACATATAGTGTGCTTGTGTGTGTGTGTGTGTATAACAATAATATTCAGCCATAAAAAAAGAGAGAAATCTTGCCATTTTTGACAACATGAATGGAACTTGAGGGCATTATGTTAAGTGAAATATGTTAGAGAAAGACAAACACCTCATGATTTCACTTATATGTGGAATCTAAACAAACAAACAAAAATCCCCAAAAACCCAAACTTAGGAGATGAGATTTTTGGTTAGCAGAGGGTTGAAGCAGGGGAAGTAGAGAAATAGTTAATACTGCTGCATGGTATATTTGAAAGTTGCTAAGACAATAGATTTCAAGCGTTCTCATCACAAGGAAAAAAATATTTTTTCTTTTTTTTTTGTATCTATACAAGATGATGGATGTTAACTAAATTTATTGGGGTAATAATTTCACAATATATAGAAGTCATTATGCTGCACACCTTAGTGCTGTATGTCAATTACATTTCAATAAAACTTAAAAGAAATAAAGAATTGATAAGAAAAGGAAATAAACGTGTTAATTATATGAAAACTCTTCTCAGAACTGAAGAGTGAATAAATCAGTGAATGTTTTCCCAAGTTAAACAGTAACAAAGCATCCTAGTGAAAACACCTTGCTCTTAATAATGGGTGTGAGATATAGGATAATCCAGAGATGAGATACAGGCAATCATATGATGAATAATATTTGACTTTAATAGTATAATGGTAAGTCAGATATTTTAAATAGGTTAATGATATTCAGCAGATAAATAATGCCATAATCCATATGACTTTTATCAATACTGCAAAACAATCCTATTTTTATTAGGTGACATACTCAGAATGAATATAAATCAGCTGAAGGGCTCCCTCTCACTGGTCAAACCTGGGATAATTTGAGCATCAAATAACTAATGATAGCAATGGATTTTAACCACAGAATGAAAGAATCCACGAATCCCTAACAATAGAAATAAATTAAAAAGGGAAAGTTCTTTCTTAAAATAGAATTCCAATTAATAAATGTGGTAGATTTGATAGATTAGAAAAAAATCACAATTTGTCATGAAATAAAGTGAAAGACTAAGGAATTACCTCAGAGTGAAGGAGACCAATAGAGACATGATAACTAAATGCAATAAGGGACCCTGGACCAAAGTAAGAGCAATAGGATATTTAACAAAATTTGGAACAACTCTTTTTCTTTTGCTATAAGAGGCATCTGTGGAACAACTGGCACAATTAGAATCTCTAGACCATTACTGTCTAATAGAACTTTATGCAATGATTAAAATGGTCTATATCTACGCTTTCTAATACAACAGCCACTGAACAGCTAAATGCTTGAAATGTTAAGTAGTATGACTAAGGAACTAAATTTCTAATTAATTTAAGTAGCCACATGTGGCTACTGGTTATCATATTGGATGGCACAGGTATATAGATTAGACAATGATACTACATCAATGTAAATTTACTGATTTTGATAATTGTATTGAGTTTGTCATACTGTCCTTAATTTTAAGAAATATATAGAGAAATTTTTAGAAGTTAAGGGGCATTACGTGTGCAGCTTAAATACTTCAAAAAGCTTCAGAGAAAGGTGAGAGAGAACTAAACCAAATGTGGTAAAATGTTAATATTTGGATTATTTGGGTAAAGGGTACAGAATTCATTGTATTATTTTTGCAACCTTTTTGTAAGTCTAACATTACTTCAAACTAAAAGTTAAAAAGAGAAAAGAATAAAATAGCTGCATAAAACCAATGTTATTCTCATTAGAACTTATCATAAATATAAAATTATTGCGTTCCTATTCAGCTCCGCATTTTTCACTAGTTTCTGAAATTTAAGTATCAACCAATTTGATTTTCATAAAAAAACCATTCCTCCAACATTTGAAAACCAAATATTCACTCTTTTTTTTTTTTAAAGATTTTATTTATTTATTCGACAGAGATAGAGACAGCTAGTGAGAGAGGGAACACAAGCAGGGGGAGTGGGAGAGGAAGAAGCAGGCTCATAGCCTGATGTGGGGCTTGATCCCATAATGCCGGGATCACGCCCTGAGCCGAAGGCAGACGCTCAACCGCTGTGCCACCCAGGCGCCCCCCAAATATTCACTCTTGACCCAAAGTGCGTATATTTAGTTATTCTAAACTTAAGAGTTAGCAGAGAAGGACTGAGGAAAAAGCTCAGATTTTGGCTTGAGTATTGAATGTTAAAAGCAGCAAAGGTATTTAAAAGTTAAGGTCAGGGGCGCCTGGGTGGCGCAGTCGTTAAGCGTCTGCCTTCGGCTCAGGGCGTGATCCCAGCGTTCTGGGATCGAGTCCCATATCAGGCTCTTCCACTAGGAGCCTGCTTCTTCCTCTCCCACTCCCCCTGCTTGTGTTCCCTCTCTCCCTGGCTGTCTCTCTGTCACATAAATAAATAAAATCTTAAAAAAATAAATAAATAAAAGTTAAGGTCATTCAGGAGAGCACAAATAACATTTTAAGCATCTCTCTGAGGATGTGGAACATATACAGTCATCCCTACAGAGTAAAATGGAGAGGCCTGCAAAGAGTAAGATATAGTGGATTCATCCTTAGGAAGATAATCAAGAAAAATATTCCTATATGTCTCACCTATATGTGATCAATCACATGTCAATGACAAATAATGCAAAATTTGCTGAATAGAAAATCTGGAAAAAAAGCAAGAAAAATTATCTAATTTTAAATCAGATTTCTTTTTTTCTATATACTACTTAATCCAGTATAATCAAGTTAATCACCATTACTTCACTAAACTATTCTCAGCAAGATCATTTATGTACTTTTCACTAAATCCAATGAATAATTTTTGGTTCTTAATATCTGGATAATGTTTGATAATACAGACTATGTCTTTTTTCTTGAAACATTCTTTTCTCCTAACTTTAAATGATGTACATTTTCCTGATTTTCTTATCTCTCTACATCCTGTTTCCAATATCCTTTGCATGCTCCTCTTTCTTTACTCATTGACTATTAATATTTCTCCAGATTCTGTTCTAGACCATCATCTCTTCTCATTATACACACTATCTGTGGGTAATTTCATCCCATATTCCTGGCTTAGAAAACCATATACTGCACCTATAGGAATGAATCCAAAGAGCATGCTGTCCTAAACTGTTCTGAAGGTTCATGCCCACAGATGGACTCATGAGCATATCCAGTTGAATGTCTTTCAGGAACTCTAACTCAACATGTCAAAAAGGACGCTTATTACCTCTGACTCCTATGGCTACTGCTTTTCCATACACTCTTCCTTCATTCCTGCTCTTTAAAAATGGCACCATCATTTATTTGGTCACGATAGATCTGGGATTTATTTTTGATTTTTCCCTCTCCATTACCTCTATTTAAAGGATCATCAAGTTTTGTACATTCTATCATTTAGAGCATATTCCCATTATCTGCAGTAGTTATGCTCTAATAAAGGTATAAAGTAAATGTTATTGATTTAGGATCTTTTTTTTAAATAATGTAGCATTTATAGTTCCCAGTAGTTTCTAATACTTAAGAAAATGAAAGCCACAGCAGCAGCAAGGCCTGAAATAAAAGACCAGAGCTTTTAAATATAAAACCTGTGTCTAGTTGCGATTTTTGGCTATGATTCCTTACACATGAGACAAACTAGAATCAGCTAAACTAGAAGCCTAAAATTTGAGATAATTTTTTAAAAAAAGTCACATATAGCACTTATAAAAGCGTCTATTTAACCCCTAAAGAAAATAATGGGCTCCCAAAAATGCAACAGCAGAAAGTTGTTCTTAAGTTGCACATCCCACAAGAGAGCATATTCTCTAATGTACAGTTTAAATGTGGCTATAAACAAGAACCTTCTAACAGAAAAGCCAGGGATCACAGAAGATGGAAAAAAATATTCCTACCAACAAACAGAACTGGGGAGAGAGGAGGAGATAGGTGATGCTATACTATACGTGGGCAGTGGTTATGGCTATTTGGATGGTCTTTTACTTATCTATTGCAGTGTAATAAATTGCCACAAATTTAGCAACTTAAAACAATGCACATGTATTATCTCAGTTTCTGAGGACAAAGAGTCCAAATATTACTTAGGTGTGTCCCTTGCAAGGCAATAATCAACATGTTGGCTAGGCCTGGGTTCTCATCTGAAGGCAGCATTCTATTCCTTAAGATTATAATCCTGAGCTTTATATACCTGCCATATTCCACTCAAACATCACAGAAAAGCGGTGGCTATACCCCCAACCCAAAGCCTGATAGATTTCCACTGTGATCAGGATATAATGAGACAACCCTCAACTGTGCAGAACTGGAGTCAAAGAGATCAACAGGGAGACAGGACTTTCATTCCCACTGGCTGATAAAAGGCCCTACTCCTGGGATGTCAGTGGAGGCCTTGTGAGGAGATGGAAATTGAACACCTATCCAGCTGTCATGAGAAACTCCTCTCCACAATCTCCCCTTGGGAATCAAGAGAGGACAGCTGGGAAACCTAACATTTCTATCCCCACATGGCAGTAATGAGGCTCCTTCTCCTACTGGACAGGTAAACCTATTAGCTAAAGTAATAGGGTAAATAATATTTGGAGTCTCATACTGTAATTCTGGACAAATTAAAAATGAGGTTTTGACTGAAAGTTACTCATCATACAAAGAACCAGGAAGATCTTAAGCTGACTGAAAAAGACATTCAACAGATGTCAAAGCCCAAATAACAGAGATGTTAGAATTCTCTGACAGAGATTTTGAAGTGGCCATCTATCCTTCAGGAGCAACTAAGAACACATGTTAAACAAATAAAAATTAGAAAATTCAGCAAAGAAATAAGAGATATAAAGAACTAAATGGAAATTTTAGCAATGAAAAATATATAACCTAACTAAAAAACTCAATGCATAGGATCAACAGCAGAATGAAGGAATCAGAGAAAATAATTAGCATACTGAAGATAAAACAACAGAAATTTCACAATAGACAAAAAAAAAAAATGAACAGAACATTAGGAACCTGTGGACCTATAACAAAAAAAATCTAACACTCATGTCATCAGAGTCCTGAAAGAGGAGAAAAAGTGTGGGGCTGAAAAAGTACCCAAACAAATAAAGGTTAAAAACTCCCCAAATCTGGAAAACATAAAACTTACAAATTCAAGCCCCCCAAACATAAACCCAAATAAATTTGTACCAATATAGTGTCAGACTTCTGAAACTAATGACAAAGAAAAAAACTGGAAAGCAGCAAGAAACAATCTGGATGACAGATTTTTCATCAGAAACCATAGAAGCTAGAAGGCAGTGGGATAACATTTTCAAGAGCTAAAAGAAAAGAGCTGTTAACCCAGAATTCTATATCCATTAAAATTCCATCAAGTATGACAGATTAATCAAGACATTCCTAGAAGAAAAACTAACAGAACTTGTCACCAACAGACCTAGTGTATAAAAAAGCTACAGGAAATCCTCTAAACAGAAAGGGAATAATAAAAGAAGAAAAAAAATATGGGTAAATACAGTATACTTTACTTCTCAAGTTTTCTCAATTATATTTGATGACTGAAGTAAAAATTATGTTAACTACTGTCTCTAAATGTATGTAGAGCAATACTTAAGACAACTATATTATAAATGGGAAAAGATAAAAGAACATTAAGGGAAGTAAGGTTTCTACACTTGAACTGGTAAAATGAGAACAGCAATAGACAATAAGGTGTGTGTGTGTGTGTGTGTGTGTGTGTATGTGTGTGTGTAGTAATACCTGGAGCAACCCCTTAAAAAGCTATACAGAGATATTCAGAAACACTAAAGATAAATCAAAATTCTAAAGAATGTTCAACTGACCCATAGGAAAATGGAAAAAATAAAACAAAAATGAAACATACGTTAAACAGAAAAAAAGAGGCAGACTTAAGTCCAATATAGTCACAATTACATTAAAAGTAAATGATCTTACTACACTAATTAAAAGACAGAGATTGGCAGGGTGGATGAAAAACATGACCCAAGTATATGCTGTCTACAAGAAATTCGACTTCAAAAATAATAATATAATCAGGTTGAAAATAAAGGTATAGAAAAGATGTATCATGCAAACACAAGTCAAGAGAAAGAGGTGTGGTTCTATTTAGTAGACTATTACCAAATTACTAAATACAGACAGTGACATTATATGATAATAAAAAGTTAGTCCATTAAGACAATATAGCAATCTGAAATGTGTATACACCAAAGAGCAGAGCTGCAAAATTTGAGGTAAAAACTGGTAGAACTAAAAGAGGAAATAGACAATCTACAATTACAGTTGGAGATTTCAACACCACTCTCTCAACAACTGATAGAACTAGACAGAAAATCAGAAAGGATATAAAATCTGAACAATACAACCAACAAACAGGATCTAATAAATATTTATAGACTACTCCATTCGTAACAGCAGAATATACACTCTATTCAAATGCCCACAGAACATATACCAAGATAGACCATATCTTGGGCTATAAAGCAAACCTCAAAAAATTTAAAAGAATTGAAATATAATAGAGTATGTTCTCTGACCACCATGGAGTCTAACTAGAAATCAAATATCAGAAGGATAATGGGAATATCTCCAAACACCTAGAAACTTCGTCAAAGACCAAGTCTCAACATAAATTTATAAAAATTCACTGAATTGAATGAAGTGAGAATAAAACATACCAAAATATGCATGACAGATAAAACAGAACAAAAAGTTATTATCCATTAGGTATATTCATATGAAAAGAAGTCTCTTATCAATAATCTGTTCTCACCTCAAGATCCCAGAAAAAGATCAAAATAAATCCAAAGCAAGTAGAAGGAAGGATATAACATAGATAAGAGAATAAATCAATGATATTAAAAGCTGAAAAACCTATAGGGAAAAATCAAAGAAATTACAAATTGGCTCTTCAGAAAGATCAATAAAACTGACCTCTCACAAAAGTGACAAAGCAAGAAACAGACAAGACACATATTACCAATATAAAAAATGAAATAGTGATATCATAATAGACCTGCAGGCATCAACAGGATAACAAAAAACTATTACAAAGAACCCTGCACACATAAATCTGACAAGTTGTATAAAATGGTGCGATATCTCAAAAAACACAAACTACCATAACTCATCCAATATGAAAGAGATAATATCCAACATAATCATAATTACCTTAGATTGAATAACCCATCATCTAAAAGACTCCCAATGTAATCAATCTTCAGGCCCAGGAGTCTACCAAATGCTTAGAGAAGAACTGACACAAATTCTGCAGTCTTTTCCAGAAAACTGAAGAGAAGGGAACACTTTGCAATTCATTTTATGAAGCTAGTAATACCCTGACACCAAAATAAAAAACAGTATATAAAAAGAAAACTACAGACCAATACCCCTCATAAGTATAGATGCAAACATCCTTAACAAAATATTAACAAACAGAATTCAGCAATATACAAAAAGGTTGTTTCACTATGATCAATGGGGTTTATTCCAGGAATGCAACGCTGGTTCAATATCTGAAAATCAATGTAGTCCTTCATTATTAACAAGATAAAGAAAAATCACATGATCATAACAATCAATGCATAAAAAGTATCGACAAAATTCAACACCAATTTCATAATTAAAAAAAAATAACTCAGAAAAATGAGGATAGAGGAACTCCTTCAACTTGACAGGGTATCTACAAAAACCTACAGCCAACATTATAGTTAATGGTAAAACTGAAGGGAGAAACTTAGAAAATCCCAAGAAAGGAACAAGTATGAAGGGATGTCCTCTCTAAACTACTTCTATTTAGCATAGTGCTTGAAGTTATAGCCAGGGGAATGGTAGAAAAAAGAAATGTATAGAAACTGAAAAGAGAGAAAATTGTCCCTGTTTGCAGATGACATGATTGTCTACATAGAAAATCCCAAGGAGGGATGCCTCGGTTAAGCGTCTGCTTTTGGCTCAGGTCATGGTCCCAGGGTCCTGGGATTGAGTCCCATATCAGGCTCCTTGTTCAGCAGGGGACTTGCTTCCCCATCTCCTTCTGCCTGCTGCTCCCCCTGCTTGTTCTCTCTCACTCTCTCTGATAAATAAATAAATAAATAAATAAATAAATAAATAATAAATAAATAAATAATAAATAAAATCTTAAAAAAAAGAAAGAAAGAAAATCCCAAGGAGTCCACAAAAAACTCCTAGAACTAATGAGTTCAGCAAGGTTGCAGGATATAAGAAAAATGTATATTAGCAATGACCACATAGACACAAAATGTGAAAATACAATACCCTTCATAACCATTCAAGAAAAATGAATTACTTAGATATAAATTTAACAAGACATACAGTACTTGGATGCTAAAAATACAAAATAGTGATAAGAGTTAAAAATCCTAAATAAATGGAGAAATATACTGTATTCATGGATTAGAAGACTCAATATAATTAAGATTTCAGCAGTCTCCACATTGATATTCTAACTTCATTCCATTCCTATCAAAATCACAGCAAGAATTTTTGTAGATATAGGTGAGGTTATTCTAAAATTTATATGAAGGGTAAAGAATCTAGAAAAGCTAAAACAATTTTGAAAAAACAAAGTGAGAGGAATAGAGCCCATTTTCAAGGCATGACATAGATATAGTAATCAAGACTTTATGATATTAGTGGAGGGATACATACATAGATCAATGGAACCCAAATAAGAAACAAGAAACACATCTATACGAATGTGGCCAACTGATTTTTGACTAAAGAGCAAAAACAATTCAATGAAGCAAAGATAGCTCTTTCTTCAAACGGTACTGGACCAATTTGGTGTCCATTATCTCCCCAACTCCCACCAAACAAGAATTTACCTAAGTTTCACACCTTATACAACAATTAATTCAGCATCAATCATGGACTTAAGTGTAAAATATAAAACTATAAAACTTTAGTACCATTGAAGAAACCAGATTTTACATTGTTTTGGAAACAACCCAGATGTCCTTCAATGGGTGAATGGTTAAACAAACACAGTGGCACATCCATACTATTGAATAATACTAGTCAGCGATAAAAAATAACAAACTACTGAAACATACAACTCTCTGGATGAATCTCTAGAGAGTTATGCTGAGTGGGGGAAAAAAGCCATTCCCAAATGGTTACATACTATATGATTCCATTTATATTACATTCTTTAAATGATAAAATTATAGAAATGGAGAACTAATAGATTAGTGTTGTCAGGGTTAAGGGAAAGCAGTGGGAAAGGAAGTAGATGTGGCTTTTTAAAGTTAATGCAAGGGATCCCTGTAGTGATGGAAATGTTCTGTATCTTGACTGGTTTAGCATCAATGTCCCAGCTGGGATATTGTACTATACAGTTTTGCAATACACCATATTGAGGGGAACTGGGTCAAGGGTACAATGTCTGTAGTACTATTATTACTTAAAATTGCATGTAAATCTACAATTATCTCAAAATAAATGTTCACGTCAGAAAAGTCTTCAGAAAGTATGAGAAAAAAAAAAGACTACAAAATACATCTGCCTAAGAAATCCCTGCATTATATAAAATGATAATATTATTGTTTATCTTATATTCTCTGTGTTGGGTAATTAATTTTGATGGAGACACAAATAAATAATTTGAACAAAATAGCAATGTTGAATATAGCATAGCTGATTAAATTTAGCAAAATATGTAATATCTTTATTCTTTTAAAACTGATAACATGAAATATAACATTTCATACTCTCGTATGCAAAAAGATAGGTCTATTTTTCTTCTGATATTTCAGACAACTTTCATGCGAGAGCTTTTTGCCCCTAAAAAACCACCTTATAATGGGCTTCTACTATATTAAGTTTCTTCTGCAATACCTCATTGACGTGGTTGATCCTAGTTAATCTTATAAGCATTCTCATTAGTGTCAAGGGAAACTGCATTGAAGTAACCATCTGTTAGAGATGGAAATCTTAAGGCTCTACAAAAATAATTAGCTGGACACTTTAGATTGCTAGAGGATTGTTTTTTAGATTTTTAAAAAATTTATTCATTTGAAAGAGAGAGAGAGAACACAAGCAGGGGTTGCATCAGGCAGAGGGAGAGGGAGAAGCAGGCTTCCTGCTGAGCTGGGAGCCTGATGCTGGACTTAATCCCAGTACCCTGAGATCAGGACCTGAGCCAAAGGCAGATGCTTAACTGACTGAGCCACCCAGGCACCCTGAGTTTGTTTGTTTTTTTAAAAATCAAATGCATACAAACATCATTTTCTAACTGTGATCTTGACCAATTTATTTAATACCTCTGAGACTCAGTTTCTTCATATATAAAATTGCATACTTCCTACAGCAAGTGACAAAATAAACTACAAGTATGGAAGTAGTAATGATATCTGGCAGTAAACAGTTATATTTAATAAGTTTCAATAATAACTGATACTTCTTGGTTAAGGAATAAATAATATAACATAGGTATAAATTACATCACGCTGCTCTTTAAAATCTCTTGAACCAAAGGATGTTTTCTTTTTGGGAAGGGGAACAGATTGTTGAAGTTGTTTCCATAAAGCAGCATGATTAGAGTAAAATCATAAGGAGGGATTTCAAAATCTTTTCTAGTGTAGGCTATGTCACAATACCTGTGACACCTCTGATCATGTTGAAGAGCACTGACACAGTTATCATGTGGTGAGATAAGAGGAACTGAAACTCTTCATCTTTTCATGCATGTTTTAGTTGTGTTTTTTATTTAGGCAAAAGGACTAAATGAGATAATCGTCACTTGCGGTGCACAGAATGGCTTCAAAAAAAGGACACAAAGCTCACTTTGCACATAATCTCCCTTCTATATAAAGTTAGTATTAGATGCTAAAGGAAGGCAAAATGCAAAGTTGTTAAGAACAAGTGGCTTGGGGGACCTGAGTGGCTCAGTTAGTTAAGCAACTGCCTTGGGCTCAGGTCATGATCTCAGAGTCCTGGGATCAAGCTCCCCGGGCTCCCTGCTCATCAGGGAGTCGGCTTCTCCCTCTCCCTCTGCCCTTCCCCTTGCTCCTGCTCTCTCCCTCCCTCCCTCTCTCTCAAACAAACAAATAAATAAAATCTTAAAAAAAAAAAACACCAAGTGGTTTGGGGGTGAAAATGCCTGGGTTTATTCTTATTTTTTTTTTTTAGAGATTCTACCTATTTATTTGACAGAGAGAGACAGCCAGCAAGAGAGGGAACACAAGCAGGGGGAATGGGAGAGGAAGAAGCAGCCTCCCAGTGGAGCAGGGAGCCTGATGCAGGGCTCGATCCCAGGACCCTGAGCCGAAGGCAGATGCTTAACGACTGAGCCACCCAGGCACCCCAAATGCCTGGGTTTAAATTCAGTCTCCATCACTTCCCCGCTGTAAGACTTTGGTCCATTTACATTCTATTTCTAAAATTGAACTTCCTCATCTACAAAAAAAGTTCTTTGCATGTGAAGTTCTTTGCATAAATCCTTTTAGATATTAAGAGCACAATAAATGTTAGCTATTAATAATAACAATAATCTTACCTAAAACAGCTGCTCAAGTATAACAGTGATAATTATTGAAATCACATCTAAAATATCTTTTCTGATAAGGTGAGATGTAAGGATTAAAACATAACTTAACTGCAGAAGAGCCACTAGAACTGAAAGAATTTGCAGGGTGATTTTGCCTGAATGTGTTCATTATTCTGAGAAAGTATTATGCACTCTGCTCTATAAATATTTGATAAAAGAACCATAATTTCCTTTTTAGCTCATTGATGGCAGTTTTCAAGCATAAAATTAAACAAAATTGTTACATTAATAATCATCTTCATATTCATGAACAAATACATTAAAAAATACTTTTAGAAATTATTTATGCCACTTAGAATATTAGTCAATTGAGAGAAACAATAGTTTTATAAACCTATGAATCTATCTCCTTAACTGTCAAATAAATTGTCTTTAAAAATCAAATTGTAATAAACAAACGATATTATGAAAACTTTAAGATTAGAAATTAGATATCATTTGGGCCTGGGAAGGGGAAATTAACTAAGAAATTCTATAATTGTAAGTAACAGCTGCACAGTCAATATTTAATCACTATATTGTGAGACAGTTCAGTAGTGGAAGACAGGATTAACATATTGCTTTAAAACATTCCATTACTTTCTGCATCTGTTTACTGATAATAAAAGACACAGCTGTTCTAAACGAAACACACTAACAGGTGTAAAGTGCCAATTTGGCATTTTACATAAAAGTTACTCCTCATTTCCTTTTGGAATACTCTAAAATTATACTCTAAGCACAGCTACCAATAACTTAAAGAATTTTTATACTAACTTGGATTATTCTAGTCATTGAGGAAAAGATAGCTTCTTTCTCCATGAATTCAGGATTGTTTTTAAACAGTACACATCCTGAACTAATTATAATTACCCCAGATGTTTTCCATAAAAATGGTCACACATTTGAACAGGGTTTCTTTAGCAACTGTTCTATATCAAATTTACTGCAAAGAGCATCAAAATTATGAAGTAACACTGTCTCAGATTTGTTGCGTTTAAACTACAAATGATAATGAAGCTTGAGCTTGTAATTTATCTTGACAAGCATTCCAGCTAATCTGTAGCTGTATGTATTTAATCCAAGGCCACCATAAGGAAATTCAATATTTTTATAATAAATTCTCAATGATCACTCACCTAAAGCATGTCAAAGTAACCAAAATTTTTGAATTCCATAAACATAACTATATAGTTTACACTTTTTTTGTTTGCTTGTTTTTAAAACAAAATATACCACAATCAACTTAAAATATCCTAAGTAGAAGAACTCCATTTTAGTAATTTAATAAACCTGGATAGCTACTTTTTAAATTTTATAAATACATTATTAGACAATTACAAAATCAATGTCAATGAAAATATTAATATATTAGTGATAAGAAAGAACACTGAAATATTTTAATTTGGCCATTATATTTACTTTAATATATAAAACTTGGAGAGGAAACATTAAGGTAGAATATCAAAGCAGTCCAAAGCGTTCCAGTCTCTTTCTTTTCTTTTCCTAAAATAAAGACATTTGTTAAATTAACTTTAGAAAAAGAGGTTCACTAATATTTAAAAATACGTAGAGTCCTTGAAACTATGTCTATATTTTAAGATATACCATCCGAGGAAAAACATAAAACATACATATTTTAATTAAAATTATATAAAGCATTCACATCTTCCCCCAATAGTTCCTTTTCCTTATTAGCTCAGGTACAAATTCAAATAAAATACTCTACAGCTTTGCAGTAAAGTGTCCTCAGGTCATTTAGTTACAACAGCTTTTCTGGTCCTTCTGGAAACATGTTATGATCAATGAAAACTCTATTAGTTTGCTTCTTAAGCTTTGAAAAGAAACACGGGAAGCAAAATTTTACATCAAAAGAATAAAGAAAAACATCAGTTTTACTGTGAAATCTAATAAAGTTTAACTCTGCCTATAATGTGGTAAAATTATGTTACCTAGAAGGATAATCATGGGATTTTCTGATTTATAAAATAAGTCAAAGTATATAGTCAGTAATCCAAATCATATGATAATGAAATTTGTGAATTGTTTATATAGATTTCATAAGGCTCGCAGTCTTCATAAATTTAATTACTACATATAATGATTTATCCAAGCTATCTTAATCTTTATCATATTTAATTATCCAGAAAGGGGTTTATTACTTGGAATTGCATGGAAGCACATGCTGTGCTTATCAAGTACAAAAGTACAATGCACACCTTAAAGGATTTTTAAATTCCTTTCCCATACAAGATTATATTTAATTGTTTATATACATATATATACCTACATGCTAGTAATTACATATTTATTTTGCATTGTTTTGTGTTCATAAGGAATGATGGATCAACCAATTTGTATTATTAAAAGAAACAGTTGAGGTAGATAAAAAAGAAAAACTAGGAGTAGAAAGGAAAATAGAGCCTCCCTTAGAAAACTGAGATTTTAAAACACTTGCTACAGCAGTTAATTCCATTACTTCAGGGAAAAATATGACAAAATAGTAACCTAGAGACAAATTGACTTGTAATTCATTAAAGATGGTAGGGATGACAGTTTAATGCCTTAAAAAAAAGCAGCCCTTAAAGGAATTACAGGATGAGTTTCTAACAATGAAAAACGACTGAATTTTAAAAATCCATATTGTACAAATTTAGTCAAATTTCTATATTAAACTCTTGACTCTTTTTCTAGTATATATAAGTATGGTTAGAATCATGAGATACTGGCATAGGGTTTTACATTACACAGCACTTGAATAGCCACTGCACTTCATCTAACAATCAAGTAATGAGTTACAGCTGTGGTTTGAAATTTTTAGGATGTAAGAAATCAATAAATTCTCTAAACTTCTTTTGTAATTCAATAATCTTACAGTATGTATCTCATAGATCAATCTTAAAAACTGATATATTTCCTCCAAAACTAGTAACAAATACATAGAGTCCTATGTTCAAGTGGATTTTAATAAAATGGTATGTTAAGACTAGCAAAGCTCAGCTTTGTTCTATAAAATTTCATTTAAAAAACTGTATTGAATGTAATTCCTACAAGCATGATGTAGCTATCCATCTGGTAAGTTCTGAGAGCATTAATGATTAAGTCTAAATAGTGTGCTTTCCTTCCACCTTCTAATATGCAATATTTCTTCAGATGAAGTAAAATTCTTCTTCCTGCTCATTGTTTTTCAAAAATTCAAATAAAAGTTTGCATCAATATGTAACTCCATGTAGAATAATACATAGGAGACTTCATTTAGAAAAGGTATATTAGAAGCTTGACTTAAATCCATGGAATGAATTCTGCCTTCCTTTGCTTGAGATGTGAACAGTGCTTAAAGAGGAAAGAGATCAATGTATGTATAGTTTATATCAGATTACCTCCAATCTTTAGTGAAAAAAAGTTACAAAATAGTGTTTATAAATACCTTTTAAAAAGTTACATATGTTACATATCACCATTTTACACCCCCAAAACAAAGCTGTGTCTTTGTTTTCACTGAAAACTTATGCTACCATATTAGCAATTTAGTTTCTGATTTCAATACTGATTAACTTAAATACTGATTAACAGTAAAGGAAAATTGATTATGCTTCAATTGTTACAATTGAATAAAACAAGATACTCATAAATACAGACTACTAAGACATATTAATCCATACTACTAATGCATATTAATTAAGCATAGAAAACTATTTTAAGTAGTAAATAAGTGAATTTTAAAGAACAGGAATTTCATTGTTATGTACATAGTATCAGAATAGGTCAAACTACTACCTGTTAAAAATCAAAGGGGATTTTCAAATTGTTCTGTGACTGTGTGGTTTGAATATTTCCAGGTTTTAAAAAAATCAATTAAAAATACAAACTCAGGGGGCGCCTGGGTGGCTCAGTCGTTAAGCGTCTGCCTTCGGCTCAGGGCGTGATCCCGGCATTATGGGATCGAGCCCCACATCAGGCTCCTCCACTATGAGCCTGCTTCTTCCTCTCCCACTCCCCCTGCTTGTGCTCCCTCTCTCACTGGCTGTTCTCTATCTCTGTCAAACAAATAAATAAAATCTTTAAAAAAAAAATACAAACTCAGATCTTATATATGACATGTTTACACAAACTAGAAGATCATCAATGTATTAGTTTGGGTGTTAATGGAGAAAGATTAAGAGAGAGATTGAGAGAGACGGGGAGAGAGAACAAACACAAACCTTGGAGTAAACTTTGTTTGGTCATCTCTGCATACATTCCAAATTCTTACGACAGTACAATTTAGGAAAATATAGTTTGGTATGGAGCTGCTGGCTTAAATTCAGACTGGCCAGCCCAGGTCCACTGTCAGGAGTATTCAGATGAGTGTAATAATACTGTGAATCAAGACTTGTGATATGACGAAGCCAAAACAAAAAATGATAAAGACACTGCAACCAGTGCTGATATAAGGCTACAACTATTACCTTTAACCTTGTTATATTAGTTCCTAAAAACACTCTCTTGTTCTCAGACATTTTTATATAAAAAGTAGATATTATAAATTAACATAACTTTTATGCACAGTGCTTTTAATGTTTGTTCTAAAGTCATTAAAATATCTTTCATTTGTATATTAATTTATTTAGCGAAATTTCATAAGTCAAAGGCAAATACCCGATCCATTTCAAACGATAAATTCTTAAATGAATAAAATTTGGACCATAAAGCCAAATTCAGAATAAGTCTATTTTCAGAATAATATATTCATGGGGGCTAATTCAAGCATAGAGCTAAAGCAAAACGTATTTATTCTAGACATTGGACCTGTGTTATAGAGACCATTTTTATACTTGAGAAAACACCATTAACAGAATTCTAAAAGCAAAATTTTTGTAACTATCACCACCGAAATCAGTAGTTATTCATAAAGCATTTGAGGTACATAGAAAACATAGTAATAACCATCAATATTGGTAATTTTTTTGTTCATACATATTATAGCTTACCATGTCAGTATTAACTTCTTTGCCTAAGAAAAAAAGATAATTCAGATATCAAATGATACTAAACATTGTCAGATAATAGGTTCAATTTTAAAAACTGAAAGAAAAATATCAATATTTATACAAGCAATCTAAGCTTTTCCTTATGGTAGCTACCATTACCGAACACCTACTACATGTGCTAAGTACTGTATATATAACTCTTTACATGGATTATTTGTATGTTTAAATCATCTCTACAAGACTGGCATTTTCCAGATTTTATAAATAAGATGACCATGAGATTTACTGATAAAATTGGTACATTTCTGAGAATAAAGGTGTTATTAATAATTATGCTAGGAGGACAGGTGTAAATCATGACTGTTCTAGGAAAACGACAATACATAGTCACCTTACCGATGAGGAAACTGCATCAGACAGACTCATTCAAAATGTATTCAGTGAACATTTATTGAACAGATTTTGCACTGTATGTTAGTTAATGGGGATGGCACTCTGATTTTGCAGAACAGGTAACTGTAATATTTGCTTTCAAAGTTTTATCTATAACCACTATATACACTACCTACAACCCATAAATAATCTGAATCTCTAAAGCTTTATGTTTTTCAAAACATTTTCACATTCATATATCCTTTGATTTTAAAGGTACAATTATATATTACCTATCCATTTCAACCAATAACTCCTATACTTAAAAAATGCTCTGAGAAGTTTGATAGGCATTTTTATTTTCTACTAGTTTAGCTCTAGTTTGACATTATATATATATATATATTATATATATATGTATTATATATATATATATGTATTTAATACACCTCCAACTTACTTTGAAACATAGTATGAGATAGGATTCTAAGTTCTTTTTTGTTTTGGTCCAAATAAATAATGTAATGCCTGAATATGGTTCTGAATAATTCATTACTTGACCAATGATTTATAGCACTTGCTTTTTCATTCTTACAGGTTAAATTTGAGTCACCAATTTCATATCTGCTTAATCCCATGTTATTAATATACTATCTTATTTACTGAAACTATATAACTATTACTTGGCCTTACCACTCCTTCTATACTTGCTATTGTTGTCTATTTTTGCAGATTCAAATTTGAATCAAGATAATCAAATTCCAAGAAAAAAAAAAACAAAAAATTGAGAAAAAATTCAGAGAGAAAAAGACAGTTGTGAGAATCAATGGTAAACACAGAAACTGGTACGATCTTGGTTAACAATTGACATAACATTTCTACATTTTCTGTTAAAATACTGAAACAAATTCTAGGTAATTTTAACAAGAAATTGCCTTGGGAGCTCCATGGGTAAAGTTAAATTTGTCTTATTCAGGGGGAAGAGAGATGCTGACTAATTTTGTTAAAAAAAATTACAGTCAAGAATATATTTTAGGAGGACTTTCCAAGATGGTGGAGTAGGAGACCTTAATTTTGTCTGGTCCAAGGAATTCAGTTAGATAGCTATCAAATCATTCTGAACACATGTGAACTCAACCAGGGATCTAAGAAAAGAACTGCTGTAATTCTACAAATAGAAAAGTGATTACTTTCTGCAAGGTAGGAGGTGCAGAGAAGTGAATCCAAGGTGATATATTGGAAGATAAACTGTGGAGGAGGGAGCTTTCATAAGCCAGCTACTGGAAAGTGATACAGCAGTGGAGTGCAAAATCAGAACTTTTAGAAGTCTGCTCCAGTGAGGGACGTCCCTGCCTGGTGGTGAAACAGGGTGGAATCCTAGGTGGGACAGTGTGGTCTCAGGATCCTGGGAGTCAGAGAAAGAATGGGAATGCCTGAGTGTGGCAGAGTTCCCAGGCATCAGAGGGGGGAAGCTGGCTGCAATCACTGAGCCCAGAAGTGGGCTTTCAGCTCAGTGTTGCCATAAAGCACAAACCACAGAACAGTTGGGCAACTGCGCTGTCCAAGCAGGGGCCAAGCAAGCAGCAAGACCACAGTGAGACTTCCCCTCCCTCCTCTGGGAGGAATGGTGAGGTTGTGCGCCTCAGGAGTCTGCAGCCTTTGGATACTCAAAGCGGGATTGCATGCCTGAGATAGAAATGGTCAGTCACAGACTGGGTGAGCACAGAGTGTGGACAGAGACCAGGGAGACAGGAGTGATTGACTGCTTTGCTCTGAGGGCACACTGAGGAGTGGGGGGCATGAGCTTTCAGCTCTGGGGCTGGAGATTGGGAGGCTACTATTTTCATTCTCATGCTTTAAAGAGGCACGGAAAGCCTTCAGGGAAAAAAACCCACATAGAGCAATCCAGAGCCACTTAGACTGGCCACCTGACAAGGGCAGTGCAATTCCACCTGGGGCAGAGACCTGAGCATCAGCACCCCTCCTACAGAAGATTAACAAGAATATCCAACTAAGACCAAGTTTACCAATCACACAGAACTACAAAACTCCAGCACTAGGGGAAAATAGGATATAGAATTCATGGTTGTTTTCTTATGATTCTTTAGCCTTTCAATTTAATTTTTTTTCTCTTTCCTTTTCAACCAATTTCTTATTTTATCAACTTTTTTTAAGTCTTTTTAAATTTTCATCTTTACAGTTACACTCTATCCATTCATTGTATTTAATTTTATTTTTGTAAACATATAAGTTTTTCTTTCTTTACAATTTTGGGATATAGTTTTCTAACAAAATGACCAAAATACACACAGGATCCAGTGTATCGCTCCGTTCTGTTCACCTGTCTGGTTATATTCTCTCTTTCTCTCTCTCTCTCTCTCTCTCTCTCTCTTTTTTTTTTTTTTTTTGGTTTCAGGTCTCTTCTGATTTGTTTAGTGTATATTTCTTTGGGGTCACTGTTGCCATTTTAGTATTTTGTTCACTGTTCATCTGTTCTACTCTGGACAGAATGACAAGATGGAAAAACTCACCTCAAAAAAGAGAACAAGAGCAGTACTGACTGCCAGGGACCTAATCAATATGAACATTAGTAAGATGTCAGAACTAGAGTTCAGAATAATGATTATAAAGATACTAGCTGGGGTTGAAAAAAGCATAGAGGACACTAGAGAATCCCTTTCTGGAGAAATAAAAGAACTAAAATCTAATCAAATTGAAATAAAAAAGGCTATAAATGAGATACAATAAAAAATGGAGCTCTGCTAGGATAAATAAGGCAGAAGAGAGAAACCACAATATAGAAGACAAAATGATGGAGAATAAAGAAGCTGAGAAAAAGAGAAAAAACAACTACTGGATCAAGAGGGGAGAATTTGAGAGATAAGTGATACTGTAAGTGTAACAATATTAAAATAATTGGGATCCAGGAAGAAGAGGAGAGAGGGGGGCAGAAGGTATATTGGAGCAAATTACAGTGGAGAACTTCCCTTATCTGGGGAAGGAAACAGGCATTCAAGTCCAGGAGGCACAGAGAACCCCCTTTAAAATCAACAACAATAGGTCAACACCTCAACATATAATAGTGAAACTTGCAAATCTCAGAGACAAAGAGAAAATCCTGAAAGCAGCTTGGGACAAGAAGTCCTTAACCCACAAGGGTAGAAACATTAGACTGGCAGCAGACCTAGCTACAGAGACCTGGCAGGCCAGAAAGGACTAGCATGATATATTCAGGGTATTAATTAAGAAAAATATGCAGCCAAGAAACTTTATCCAGCCAGGCTGTCATTCAAAATGGAAGAGCTAAAAAGCTTCCAGGACAAACAGGAACTAAAAGACTTTGTGATCACTAAACCAGCCCTTCAAAAAATATTAAAAGGGATCCTTTAAGTGAAGAGAGAGTCCAAAAGTAACACAGACCAGAAAGGAAGAGAGACAATATACAGAAACAGAAACAGTGAGTTTACAGGGAATACAATGGCACTAAATTCATATCTTTCAATAGTTACTCTGAATATAAATGGGCTAAATGCCCCCAGTCAAAAGACAAGGGTACCAGACTGGATAAAAAAGCAAGACCTATAAATACACTGTCTATAAGAGACTCATTTTAGGCCCAAAGGCACCTCCAGATTGAAAGTGAGGGGGTGGAAAACCATTCATTATGCTAATGGACATCAAAAGAAAGCTGGGGTAGCAATCCTTACATCAGACAAAGTAGATTTTAAACCAAACACTGTAGTAAGGGAAGAAAAGGAAAACTATATCATACTGAAAGGGGTCTATCCAACAAGAAGATCTAACAATTATAAATATTTATGCTCCTAACTTGGGAGCAGCCAATTATATAAAACAAATAATAACAATTAAAGAAACACATTGATAATAATACAATAATAGTAGGTGACTTTAACACCTTACTCACAGCAATGGACGATCATCTAAGCAAAAGATCAACAAGGAAGCAAGGGCCTTGAATGACACACTGGACCAAATGGACTTCACAGATATATACAGAGCATTCTATCCCAAAGCCAGAATATACATTCTTTTCTAGTGCACATGGAACATTCTCCAGATCACATCCTGGGTCACAAATTAGGTCTCAACCATATTGGGATTATTCCATGCATATTTTCAGACCACAATCTTTGAAACATGAACTCAATCACAAGAGGAAATTTGGAAGGAACTCAAATACATGGAGGCTAAAGAGCATCCTACTAAACAATGAATGGGTCAATTAGGAAATTAAAGAATTTACAAAATTCATGGAAACAAATGAAAATGAAAACACAACTGTTCAAAACCTTTGGGATGCAGGAAAGGCGGTCCTCAGAGGCAACTACATAGCAATACAAGGCTTTTTCAAGAAATAGAAAAGTCTCAAATACACAAGCTCTCCTTACACCTAAAAGAGCTGGAGAAAGAACAGCAAATGAAGCCTAAACCCAGCAGAAGAGAAATAATAAAGTTAGAGCAGAAATCAATGAAACAGAAACCAAAAGAATAGTAGACCAGATCAATAAAACTAAGAGCTAGTTCTTTGAAAGAATTATAAGATTGATAAACCCCTAGTCAGATTTATCAAAAAGAAAAGAGAAAGGACCCAAATAAATAAAATCATGAAAGATGAGAGATCACAATCAACACTGAAGAAATACAATTATAAGAACATATTATGAGCAACTATATGGCAACAAATTAGGCAATCTGGAAGAAATGGATGTATTCATTGAGATGTATAAACTACAAAACTGAAACAGGAAGAAATGGAAAACCTTAACAGACACATGACCAGCAAGGAAATTGAAGCAATAATAAAAAATCTATAACAAACAAGAGTCCAGGGATGGATAGCTTCCCAGAGGAATTCTACCAAACATTTAAAGAAGAATTAATACCTACTCTTCTGGAGATTTTTCAGAAAAAAATAGAAATGGAAGGAAAATTTCCAAACGCTCTATGAGGCCAGCATCACCAAAACCAAAGACACCACCAAAAAGAATTACAGACCAATATCCCTGATGAACATGGATGCAAATATTGTCACCAAGATACTAGCCAATAGGATCCAACGGTACATTAAAAGGATTATTCACCACAACCAAGTGGGATTTATTCCTGGGCTGAAAGGGTGGTTCAACATCTGCAAATCAAATATAAAATACGCTACATTCATAAAAGGACAAGAACCATATGATCTTCTCAATAGATGCAGAAAAAGCATTTGACAAAGTACAGCATTCTTTCTTGATTAAAACTCTTCACTGTGTGGGGATAGAGGGAACATACCTCAATATCATAAAAGCCATCTAAGAAATGCCCACAGTGAATATCATTCTCAATGGGGAAAAACTGAGAGCTTTTCCCTTAAGGTCAGGAACATGGCAGGGATGTCCACTATCACCACTGTTCTTCACCATAGTACAGGAAGTCCTAGCCTCAGCAATCAGACAACAAAAAGAAATAAAAGGCATCCAAATCAGCAAAGAAGAAGTCAAACTCTCATTCTTCACAGATGACATGATACTCTATGTGAAAAACCCAAAAGACTCTATCCCAAAATTGCTAGAACTCATACAGAAATTCAGTAACATGGCAGGATATAAAATCAATGCACAGAAATCAGTTGCATTTCTATACACTAACGATGAGACAGAAGAAAGAGAAATTAAGGAGTCAATCCCATTTACAATTGTGCCAAAAACCATAAGATACCTAGGAATAAACCTAACCAATGATGCAAAAGATCTGTACTGAGAAAACTATAGAACACTCATGAAAGAAACTGAGGAAGACACAAAGAAATGGAAAAACGTTCCATGCTCATGGATTGGAAGAACAAATATTGTTAAAATGCCCATGCTACCTAGAGCAATCTATACATTCAATATAATCCCTTTCAAAATATCATCAACTTTTTTCACAGAGGTGGGACAAATAACCCTAAAATTTGTATGAAACCAGAAAAGACCCCAAACAGCCAAAGAAATGTTGAAAAAGAAAACCAAAACTAGTGGCATCACAATTCTGGACATCAAGCTGTATTACAAAGCTGTAATCATCGAGATAGTATGGTACTGCCACAAAAACGGACACATAGGTCAATGGAACAGAATAGAGAACCCAGAAATGGACCCTCAACTCTATGGTGAACTAATCTTTGACAAAGCAGGAAAGAATAGCCAATGGAAAAAAGACAATCTCTTTAACAAATGGTGTTGGGAAAATTGGACCACCCATGCAGAAGAATGAAACTGGACCATTTTCTTACACCATACAGAAAAACAGACTCAAATGGATGAAAGATCTAAATGTGAGACAGGAATCCATCAAAATCCTAGAGAAAAACACAGGCAGCAACCTCTGTGACTTCAGCCACAGCAACTTCTTGTTAGACATGTCTCCAAAGGCAAGGGAAACAAAGGCAAAAATGAACTATTGGGACTTCATCAAGATAAAAATCTTTTGCACAGCAAAGGGGAACAGTCGACAAAACCAAAAGACAACCAACAGAATGGGTGACATTTGCAAATATCTGATAAGATGAAGGGCTAGTATCCAAAATCTATAAAGAACTTGTCAAACTCAACACCCAAAGAACAAATAATCCAATCACAAAATGGGCAGAAGACGTGAACAGACATTTTTCTATAGAAGACATACAAATGGCCAGCAGACACATGAAAAAATGCTCAACATCACTCAGCATCAGGGAAATAAAATCAAAACCACAATGAGATACCACCTCACACTGGTCAGAATGGCTAAAATTAGGGGCACCTGGGTGGCACAGTCGTTAAGCGTCTGCCTTCGGCTTAGGGTGTGATCCCAGCGTTATGGGATTGAGCCCCACATCAGGCTCCTCTGCTGGGAGCCTGCTTCTTCCTCTCCCACTCCCCCTGCTTGTGTTCCCTCTCTCGCTGGCTGTCTCTGTCAAATAAATAAAAAAATAAATCTTAAAAAAAAAATGGCTAAAATTAACAAGTCAGAAGATGACAGATGTTGGCAAGGATGAGGAGAAAGAGGAACCCTTTACCCTATGACCCAGCAATTGCACTACTAGGGATTTATCCCAAAGATCAAAGGTAGTGATCCGAAGGAGCACCTGCACCTCAATATTTATAGCAGCAATGTCCACAACAGCCAAACTATGGAAAGAGCCCAGATGTCCATTGATTATATATATATACACACACACACATATATACAGTGGAATACTACTCAGCCATCAAAAAAAGAAATCTTGCCATTTGCAATGATATGGATGGAACTAGAGGGTATTATGCTAAGTGAAATAAATTAATCAGAGAAAGACAATGATCAGATGATCTCACTCATATGTGGAATTTAAGAAACAAAACAGAGAGGATCATATAGGAAGGGAGGAAAAAATAAAACAACAAAATCAGAGAGGGAGACAAATCATAAGAGATTCTTAATCATAGGAAACAAACTGTGGGTTGCTGGAGGGGAGCAAAGTGGAGAGGTGAGGTAGCTGGCTGATGGACATTAAGGAGGGCACATGATAAAACGAGCACTGGGTATTATATAAGACTGATGAATCCCTGAACTCTATCTCTGAAATTAATAATACATTGTATGTTAATTAATTGAATTTAAATAAAAAGAAACTAAAATTAAAATGACACTCTGAGTGTTTAAAAAAAAGAATATATTCTAAACATTAAAGAGTAAGCATTAAAAATAAAAAACAACAAAGACCAAGAACAGCAAACAAACAAAAAACAGAAACAAAACCCACTGCTTCCAAACTAAGGGAAACTGAAAAAGGGAAAATAAATTTTATTTTTTCAAACAGAAAGCATTAAATCGGGGAAACACACACACACACAAACAAAACAAAAAGCACAAAATAAGATTAAGATGATAGCAATATGTCCAAATAGATCAGTAATCCCAATAAATACAATGGTCTAAATTCACCCATTAGCCAATATATATTGTCAAGGAGATGAACAAAACTATATCCCCAATTCTGTTAAAGGACTGGAGGTAGAGAGAAGCCATGCTGCCTTCTGGTTTCAATTTTCTATACAAAACAGGCTAACGATTTAAGTCTAAGGTTGTACAGACTCTCTTCTAAAATATTATTCTTCCTTCTCTCCCCACCAAAACACTGATCACCCATACTTAATAAAAAGATCTCCCAGCCTCACTGGGTCTCCAAAATGCTAGTAGCCAGGATTATCCTTTTAGAAGGAAACTGAAATATTCTTCTCTTGGGAATAGGACCAGCCCAAAGAAAAGACCTGATATCTGGCCTGGCTCCCCAAAGAAGCAGTCCTCATAACCATTTAAGGAAGCCTTCAATAAATAAACCATACCCAACTAGCTATTTAATGTCTCTTATTTTTAGTATAAACAGGCAGTCAGTCAAGGATCAGAAGACATCTGAGAAAAGCCACTAACATAAAAGACTAAACTAAAAAACTGAAAGAGAAACTTGGAAGGAACAAAGGGATATGAAACCTTCTAAAGAACTCACATTGCTTATTGCGAAAGAAGCAAACTCATATATGATTAATGGAAGTGCAAAATGGTACAATCCCTATCGATAAGAGTTTGGTTATATCTAACAAAATTTTAAATGTATTTACCCTGTGACTCAGAGTTCCTATTTCAAGGATCCATCCTGAATATATATCTCCACCAGTAAAAAAAAAAAAACATATTTCCAAAGTTATTCACTGAGGCATTATTTATAATAACAAAGACCAGAACAACAAAAATAACCATATTAGGGCATTAGCTGAATAATCTGTTAAATATTCACATAATACTATGCAGCCATAAAAAAGAGTGAGGAAGCTCTCTATGTACTGATTTGGAATGATCTCCAAGATACATTGTTAAATGAAAAAAAAACCAAGATGCAACGCAAGCTATCTCAAGAAAAAAGAAAAAGCTCAAATAAACAACCTAATCTTATACCTTACAGAGCTAGAAAAACAAACAAATAAACAAACAAAGCCCAAAGCTAGTAGAAGGAAGGAAATAATATTAGAACAGAAATAAATGAAAGTGGGGTGCCTGGGTGGCTCAGTTGGTTAAGTGTTGACTTGTGATTTCAGCTCAGGTCATGATCTCACGGGTTGTGAGATCGAGCCCCACAGTGACAGGCTCCATGCTCAGTGGGGAGTCTGCTTGAGAGTCTCTCCCTTTGCCCCCCCCAACACATGCATGCTCTCTCTCTAAAATAAATAAAATAAATAAATAAATAAATA
>NW_024423343.1:43371962-43373331 GCF_017311325.1 Ursus maritimus
AATAAATAAATAAATAAATAAATAAATAATTTTTAAAAAAAGAAATAAATGAAACAAGACAAAAAAAAAAATAGAAAAGATCAATGAAACCAGAAGCTGACTCTTTCAAAAGATAAAATTGATAAACCTTTAGCCTGACTCATCAAGAAAAAATAAGGAGAGCTCAAATAAATAAAATCAGAAATGAAGGAGAGGTAACAACCGGCACCACAGAAATAAAGGATTGTAAGAGAATACCATAGAGAATTAATTGCCAACAACTTGGACAACCTGAAAGAAATGGATGAATTCCTGGAAACAGCTTATCTTCCAAAACTGAAATAGGAAGAAACAGGAAATTTGAACAGAATACAAGAAATGAAACTGAATTGGTAAAAAACAAAAACAAAACCTCCACACAAACAAAAATCCAGCACCAGGTGGCTTCACAGGTGAATTCCACCAAAGAGTTAACAGCTTCTCTTCTCAAACTATTCCAAAAATAGAGGAAGAAAAACTTCCAAATTCATGCTACAAGTCCAGCGTTGCTCTACTACCAAGACCAGACAAAGCAAATATGAAAAAAGAATACTACAGTGTGATATCTCTGATGAACGTAGCTGCAAAAATCCCCAACAAAATGCTAGCAAACTAAATTCAACAATACATTAAAAAAATCATTCACCATAATCAAATTACATTTATTCTAGGGATGCAAAAATGGTTCATATTCACAAAGCAATGTGCTATGTCACATTAATAAGAGAAAGGATAAAAACCATATGATCATCTAAATAGAGGCAAAAAAATTTTGATAAAATACAACATCCATTCATGGCAAAAACCTTCAATAAAGTGGGTTTAGAGAGAACATACCTCAGTATAATAAAGGTCATATATGAAAACCCCACAGCTAACATCATACACAATGGGGAAAAACTGAAAGCATTTCCTCTAAGATCAGAAACAAAATATGAATGCCCACTCTCACCACTTTCATTCAACTTAGTACTGGAAGTTATAGTTCTAGCAATCAGACAAGAAAAAGAAATGAAAAGAATCCATATTGATCATGAATAAGTAGAACAGTTATTATTTGCAGATGACATGACATTATACATAGAAAATTCTAAAGATGACCAAAAAACGATTAGAACTAATGTAAAGTCACAGGATACAAAATTAATATAGAGAATTTTGTCGCATTCCTATACACTAATTATGAAGTAGCAGAAAGAGAAATTAAGAAAATAATCCCATTTGCAACTGCACCAAAAAGAATAAAATACCTAGGAATAACTTAACCAAGGAGGTGAAAAGACCAGTACTTTGAAAACTATAACACATTAATGAAAGAAATTAGAGATGACACAAATTGAACAATAATTGA
>NW_024423343.1:43373355-43443139 GCF_017311325.1 Ursus maritimus
AAGAAATAATATTGTTAAAATATTCAAAATACCCAAAGCAATCTATAGTCAACGCAATGTTCATCAAAATACCAATATTTTTTACAGAACTAGTACAAATAACACTAACATTTGTATGGAACCACAAAAGACCCTGAATACCCAAAGCAATCTTGAGAAAGAACAAAACTGAAGGTATCACAATCCCAGATTTCAAGATATACTACAAAGATGTGGTAATCAAAATATAGTATTGTAACAAAAACAGACACATAGATCAATGGAACAGAATAGAGAGCCCAGAAATAAATACATGATTATATGGTCAATTAGTCTATAACAAAGAAGGCAAGAATACACAATGGAGAAAAGACAATCTCTTCAATAAATGGTATTGGGAAAACAGGACAGTTACGAACAAAAGAATGAAACTGGACTATTTTCTTACACCACACATGGAAATAAACTCAAAATGGATTAAAGATCTAAATGAGACACCTGAAGCCATAACCTCCTAGAAGAAAACACAAGCATTAGTAATCGCTTTGAGACAGGCCTTTGCAACATTTTTCTAGCTCTGTCTCTTCAGGCAAGGGAAATAAGAGCAAGAATAAACTATTGGGACTACACCAAAATGAAAAGCTTTTGCATAGCAAAGGAAACCATCAACAAATGAAAAGGCAATCTACTAAATGGGAGAAGATACTTGGAAATGATGTTTCTGATAAAGGTTAATATCAAAAAATACAAAGAAGTTCTATAATTTAACATCAAAAATACAAATAACCCAATTGAAACAATGGGCAGAGGACCTAAACATTTTTCCAAAGAAGACATACAGATTACCAATACACACATGAAAAGATGCTCAATATCACTAATCACCAGGGAAATG
Organism: Ursus maritimus; assembly: GCF_017311325.1. Classification (NCBI taxonomy): domain Eukaryota; kingdom Metazoa; phylum Chordata; class Mammalia; order Carnivora; family Ursidae; genus Ursus; species Ursus maritimus. The sequence goes on from NW_024423343.1 coordinate 43,374,230, forward strand.
CAAACCAGGACCACAATGACATATTACCTTATACCTGTCAGAATGACTTGAATCAAAAAGACAAGAAATAACAAGGTGGTTGTGGAGAAAGAGGAACCCCTGTATACCATCGGTGGGAATGTAAATTGGTGGAACCACTGTAGAAGAGTATGGAGGTTCCTCAAAAAATTAAAAATAGAAATACCATATAATCTAGTAATCCCACTACTAAGTATTTACCCAAAGAAAACAAAAACACTAATTCAAAAAGATATATACATCCTTACGTTTATTGCAGCATTATTTGCAATAGTCAAGGATGCAAGGAACCCAAGTGTCCATTGATAGATGAATGGATAATGAAGATGTGGTACACACACACACACACACACACACACACACACACACACTGGAAAATTATTCAGCCATTACAAAAAATGAGATCTTACTACTTATGACAATGTGGATGGACCTAGAAGGTACTATACTAAGTGAAATAAGTCAAATAAAAACAAATACCATTTGATTTCACTTATATGAGGAATCTAAAAAAACAAATGAACAAAGAAACAAACAAATAACAACAAAAATACCCTTTTAAATACAGAGAACAAACTAGTGGTTGCCAGAGGGAAGCTGGGTAGGGGAATGGGTGAAATGGATAAAGGGAATTAAGAGGTACCAACTACCAGTTATAAAATAAGTCATGGAGGTGAAAAATACAGCATACAAAATATAGTCAAAATTATTATAATAATATTGCATTGGTAACAGCTGATGACTACACTTATCATGGTCAGCAATGAATTATTGAGTCAATAAGTTCTGCAATGGGGCATCTGGGTGGTTCAATCAGTTAAGTGTCTCACTCTTGATCTCAGTTCAGGTCTTGAGATCAGGGTCATGAGTTCAAGTCTCATATTGGGCTCCACACTGGGTCGGGGGGGGGGCTACATAAAAAAAAAAGTAGTGGATCTGAAACTAATACTTTATGTTAATTATACTTCAATTAAAAAAAAAAGGCAAGGTACAGAACAGTGAATAAAATAAGTTATGTTTAATCTTAGAAAATAGAAATAAATTACATATATGTATGTATAAATGTATGTATTTGGGTATTTTTGCAAAGGGAAACAATGGAAATATACAAACTAATAAAAATGACTGTCAACAATAACGTCTATAAGAATGGGATGAGGGTGTTTCTCTGTCACATAAATAAATAAAATTTAAAAAAAAAGAATGGGACGGGGGAAGGGAGGACATGAAAGCAAGACTTCTCTAAATACACCTTTAGATTTTGACTATAAACATTAAAAAATGTTTTATATAGCTTAAAATAAAATTAAATACAAGTAAACCCTGAAAATGAAAACAAACTACAGCAAAAAACCAAATTAAAAAAAACGATGTTACAAAACCATTAGTAAAAGACTTATCAAACATTCTTAGTCAGAATACAGACTTTAAGATACAGATAAAACACGTGAAAAAAAATCTTAACTTTCCATCAGTATTTTCACAGTTAGCTTTACTATTGACTTTTAAAAGCTGTCTTACATATATTGTAAAATAAAATAAAATAACATTTTAATGTCGTAAGAACCCAGACTTTCAGGATAAGAAAAACAATTTTAAGTATAAAAACAAAGCAGAAAAGGAAAAAACCTGAAATATTTTGAGTTAGAAATACATATTTGAACTCAATTTTTAAAAAAATGATGTGTGGTGTGTGTGTATATGTGTGTGTATATCTCTATCCATCCTACCTACAGGCACTGATAAAGCCCATAATTATTAATACCATCCCAGTAGAGAATGAGTACACCTAAAATACCTGCCATTAGTTTCTATATGCTATTCTGACAAAAAGGAGCGAGGAAAAATGGCTGATTTTCAGGGGTGAGGAAAGTACAATATGAGCCTGGGGCATCATCATGTGAAAAAACAGTGATGTGCTCAAAGACTATAAAAGGATAAGTCAAAAGGACACAAAATCAGCTTGAAGGGACTCTTAATGGGCAGATTTGGAATAATTTAAGTGTTAAAAGAGTATATGTAATTGACTCTAAGATACTGAATTAATAAACATTCAAGAATCCATCGTACCAGTCAAAGGGAAAGGAAAAAAAAATCTTTTGCCACCAAAGGAGAGGACTATCAAATCACTTATACAGTGAAAATTGGTAAATGTTCAAGAATTAGACATTCACCCTGCTTTTTTTACTCTAGTTGGTGAGGGAGAGCTCTACTTCAAAGAAAAAACAAGTCCGCTAATAAATATAAAAAGAACAATCCAATTAGAAAGTGCCACTCTGTAACCCCCAGTGTAATGACTGACTTAGGAATATTTGCACAATTAGCAAGGCACCTGGGTGGCTCAGTCGGTTGAGTGTCCGGCTCCTGATTTTGGCTCAGATCTTGATCTCAAGGTCGTGGAATCAAGTCCCAGATTGGACTGTGAACTCAGTGAGAGTCTACTTAAAATCCTCTCTCTCCCTCTTCCTGTGCCCCTCCCCCCACTCGTGCACTCTAAAAATAAATTCTTTTAAAGAAGGGAGGGATATTTGCACAATAGCAAATATCTTTTCCCACTGATCACTTGCTAATTGCAAAGGGAAAGTACATCTTTACAATGAAGAGGTCAAGCAGTCAACACCTTCACCAAATGATCAAACATAGCATCATGGATAGTGGAACAACCTGATAATTATATCCTTCCATTATTATGTAAGATGAAATACCCAGTAGTCATCTATGAAGTATTCTTGCCAAAAAGATCTAACCTGAATTTAATGAAATTGAATTTAGAAACACAAAGCACAGAACAAGTAAAAAAACAAAAAAACAAAACAAGAGAAAACAATCAGACAAATCCAGGATATGATTCCTTCTTCAAGACAACTTTCTTGGGCTCTTTAAAAGGACAAAGCTATTTTTAAAAAATGAAAGAACTGTTCAACATGAAAAGAGACTAATAGATACAATACCCAAATGCAATGAATGAATCTGATTGTATTTGAATTTTATTTATTTTTAAAAGATTAATTCATCTATTTTGAGAGATAGAGAGAGAGAGAACACGTGTGAGCAGGGGTAGGGGCAGAGGGAGAGAATCTTCAAGCAGACTCCATGCTGAGCATGGAGCTGGACGTAGGGCTTGATCCCCATGACCCATGAGATCATGACCCGAGCTGAAACCAAAAACCAGGCACTCAACTGACCGAGCCACCCAGGCACCCCTGTCTTTGAATTAAAACAAAACAAAAAAAAACAGTTCTAGAAGATATTTTTGGACTGGGAAAATCTGAATATGGATGGATATTAAGTGCCTTAAGGGATTAGTATTAATTTGCTTACATATGACACTAGTTTTATTTTTGAAGAAGAATATTTCTAGGAAATGCATTCTTTTAGGAGACACATCTTGAAGTACTTAGAGGTCAAGTGTCGTGATGATTACATCTTTCAAATAGTTCAGGAAAAAATACAAACATGTGGGTAAATATGGCAAATGTTAACAATTATAAATCTAGAAGGTGAGTATAGGGTAATCACAGTACTGTTCTTTCAGTTTTTCTGTATATTTGAAAACATTCATAATAAATTATTTGAAAAAATACAGAATATGAGTTCATATTAATAATAGATTAGCAACATTTTTTTAAAAAATTGGAAAATGAAATTGAGGAAATTTAGAAAATAGAGCATAAAGGCAAAGAGATAATCATTCATACACATATACACACACACACGTGTATGTAGGCATGTGCATATCCACCTATATATACATCAATCTAAGAAGAGTTTCATAAAACAAATTTAAGAGAATACACACAGGAAGAAACCAACTAAAAAATAACAAAAGAAAGTATCTCAGAACTAAAGAACATAAATTTAAAATTGAAAAGGCTCATGGAGTGCTTAGCACTGTGATAAAATCAAATTCTCACCAAGACACATTATCATGAAATTCCAGAATAGTTAGGATAAAAAGGTCCTACAAGTTTTAAGAGGGAATAAACAAGTCAGATACAAAAAACAAAAAACAAAAAACAAAAAACAAAAAAACCCCAAAAAACAACAAATGGCTTCATATAGCACTACTAGAAGCTAAAAAAAAAAAAAAAAAGCAACGCCTTAGAAGTTCTGTAAGAAATTTCTTCCACACTAGAATTTTATATCCTGCTGGGTATAAGAAATCAAATATAAGTAATTTCAGGCACAAGAGGTCTCAAAAACTTTAATTCTTATACACCATTTCTCAAGAAACTACTGGAGGATGTGCCTCACTAAAATAGGTAGAAAACAGGAAAGAGAAACTGGGATTCAGAAAACTGGATTCAACTCAAGACAGATGTGAAATGAATCCCCAGATGATGGTAGATCCCTGGAAAATGGCTGTGTATGAGGCATAGAGAATGACCAATTCAGAGTACAGCAGATCAGAAGCCTTCAATGAGGTGACTTTAAGAAAATAAAAATGATAAACTACATAATATGTGTAAATGTACTGAGAAGCAATTTAGACAACTGGGCAGGTTTGGTGGATAAATGAATGACAGATGTAAAAACCCCAAAGGAAAAAAACACATAGAAAATAAATTTATATTTGATCATGGAATAGGAAAAGTTTCTTTACAAAAACCTGTTGTTAAAGTTGTTAGATTCTACAAGCAATATTTGCTCTATATAGCAAAAAAAAAAAAAAAGTATAGAAAAATATATAGGAGAAAATTAAACCCACCTAAAATTGTATTACTTAGAGAAAATAGTCATTCATTAAACACATAATTATTCAATGCTAACTATATGTCCTGCCCTATTTTAGTATCTGGGATTCAGCAGTGCCTAAAATAAATTGTTTTCATAAAGTTTACATTTTAGTGAGTAGAGACGAACAAACCATTAGACATAGATTAGGTCGGTGGTAAAAAGAAAAATAAAAGTAGGATAAGTGGGACAGAGTAAAAATAAAAAGGGAGGGATGGGCTATGCGCTATAGAGTGACTAGGAAAGTCATTGCTGATAAAAGGATATTCTGGCAGAAAGTTCAATGAAGTGAGTCAATAAACAATGTAAGTACCTGGAGAAGAGCATTCTAGGGGGGAAAAAAAGCAACTGGAAAGACCCTGAGAAACACATGGCTCACACTTTGAAGGAACATCCAAGGAGCCAGTGTGGCTAGATGAATGAAACATGGAACCAGATATAGAATGTTAAAACCAGAGAGAAATGGAAGTTCGGGGATGGGAGGCATTCATAAACTTTGTAGGGCATAGTAAGGACTCTGGATTTTACTCTGACAAAGGTGCTGGAAGTTATACATAGAGAAATGACTTAATTTCTATAGTTAAAGGATTGCCCTGGCTCCTATGTGAAGAATAGATTATAAGGAAGCAAAACTGGAATTAAGAGATCAGTTAAGCAACTTAAAAAAAATAATAATTCCAGTTAGCTAACATACAGTGTTATACTAATTTCAGGTGTACTACACAGTAATTCAACAATTCCATGTATTACCCTGTGCTCATCACAACAAGTGCACTCCTTAATCCCCATCACTTATTTAAACCCATCCCATGGCCCGCTGCCCTCTGGTAACCATCAGTTTCTTCTCCATAATTAAGAGTCTGTTTCTTGATTTGTCTTTTCTTCCTTTGCTTGTTTCTTAAATTTCACATATGAATGAAATCATATGGTATATGTCTTTCTCTGACTGATTTATTCTGCCTACTATTATACTCTCTAGCTCCATCCATGTCTTTGCGAATGGAAAGATTTCATTCTTTTTTAAGGCTGAGCAACATTCCATTGTATATACGCACCACTTCTTTATCCAATTGATGGACCCCTGGGCTGCTTCCATACCTTGGCTACTATAAATAATGCTGCTATAAACATAGGGGTGCATGTAACACTTTGTTGTTGTTGTTGTTGTTTTTTAATGCTGGTTATCACTTAATGTGCCTCCAGCTTTTTTTTTTTTTTAAGATTTTATTTATTTATTTGACAGAGATAGAAACAGCCGGCGAGAGAGGGAACACAAGCAGGGGGAGTGGGAGAGGAAGAAGCAGGCTCATAGCAGAAGAGCCTGATGTGGGGCTCAATCCCATAACGCTGGGATCACACCCTGAGCTGAAGGCAGACGCTTAACAGCTGTGCCACCCAGGCGCCCCGCATGTATCTCTTTGAATTAGTGTTTTTGTATTCCCTGGGTAAATACCTAGTAGTGGAATTACCAGATTATATGGTATTTCTATTTTTAATTTTTTTTGAGGAACCACCATACTATTTTCCACAGTGGCTGTACCAGTTTGCATTCCCACCAACAGTGCAAGAATGTTCTTTTTTCTCCATATCCTTGCCAACACCTGTTTTTTCTTGTGTTGATTTCAGCCATTCTGACAGGTGTCAGGTGAAATCTCATGGTTGTTTTGATTTGCCTTTCCCTTATGGTAAGTGATGATGAATATCTTTTCATTTGTCAGTTGGCCATCTGTATGCCTTCTTTGGAGAAGTGACTATTAATGTCTTCTACCCATTTTTTATGGGATTATTTGGGGATTTTTTTGGTGTTGGGTCATATAAGTTCTTTATATATTTTGGATACTAACTCCTTATAGGATATGACATTTGCAAACATCTTCTCCCATACAGTAGGTTCTCTTTTAGGTTTATTGTTTCCTTTGCTATGCAGAAGATTTTTACTGTGTTGTAGTTCAAATAGTTTATTTTTGCTTTTGTTTCCCTTATTTCTCAGGAGACATATCTAGAAAGATGTTGTTACAGCTTATGTCAGAAAAATTACCACCTGTGTTTTCTAGGACTTTTACAGTTTTGGCATTTAGGTCCTTAGTCCATTTTAAGTTTATTTTTGTGTGTAGTGTAAGAAAATGGTCCAGTTTCATTCTTTTGCATGTAGCTGTCCAGTTTTCCCAACACCATTTGTTGGAAACTATCTTTTTCCCGTTGGATATTCTTGCCTCCTTTGTCAAAGATTAATTGACCATGTAATCATGGGTTTCTTTCTGGACTTCCTATTCTGTTTCATGTTTTTGTGCCATTACCATTTTGATTACTACAGCTTTGTAATATAACTTGAAGTCCAGAATTGTGATTGCCCCCAGCTTTGCTTTGCTTTTTCAAGATTGCTTTGGCTATTCAGGGAGTTTTGTGGTTTCATACAAATTTTAGAATTGTTTGTTCTAGTTCTATGAAAAATGCTGTTGGTATTTTGATAGGAATTGCATTAAATGTGTGCATTGCTTTGGGTATAGACATTTTAACAATATTTGTTCTTCCAATCCGTGAGCACAGAATGTCTTTCCATTTCTTTGTGTCACCTTCAGCTTCTTTCATCAGTGCTTTATAGTTTTCAGAATACAGGTCTTTCACCTCTTTGGTTAGGTTTATTCCTATGTATTTTATTACTTTTGGTGCAACTATAAATGTAATTATTTTCTTAATTTCTCTTTCTGCTTCTTCATTATTGGCGTATAGAAATGTGGGACGCCTGGGTAGCGCAGTCGTTAGGCGTCTGCCTTCGGCTCAGGGCGTGATCCCGGCGTTCCGGGACCGAGTCCCACATCAGGCTCCTCTGCTGGGAGCCTGCTTCTTCCTCTCCCACTCCCCCTGCTTGTGTTCCCTCTCTCGCTGGCTATCTCTGTCAAATAAATAAATAATCTTTAAAAAAAAAATGTAACAGAAGGGGTGCCTGGGTGGCTTAGTCACCTGAGTGTCTAACTCTTGGTTTCGACTCAGGTCATGATCTCAGTGTTGTGAGATAGAGCCCCATGTCAGGCTCCATGCTCAGTGTGGAGTCTGCTTGAGATTCTTTCCCCATCTGCTCCTGCCCTTGCCCTGGCTCATGCTTATATAAATAGATAGATAGATAGATAGATAGATAGATAGATAGATAGATATAGAAAAAAAGAAATCTTACCCCCCAAAAATGCAAGACTTCTTCTGTACATTGATTTTGTATCCTATGACTTTACTGAATTTGTTTATCAGCTCTAGTAGTTTTTTTGGTGGTCTTTTGGGTTTTCTATATATAGTATTATGTCATCTGCATAGTTAAAATTTTACTTTTTCTTGGATGCCTTTTCTTTCTGTTGTCTGATTGCTGTGGCTAGGACTTTTAGCACTATGTTGAATAAAAGTGGTGAGTGGGCATTCTCTTGTTCTTGACATTAGGGGAAAAACTGTTTTTGCCCATTAAGGATGATGTTAGCTGTAGGTTTTTCTTATATGGGCTTGTATTGAGGTCTATTTCCTCTAAACCTACTTTATTAAAGGTTTTTATCATGAATGGATATTGTACTTTGTCAAATGCATCTATTGAAATGATCACACGGTTCTTACCCTTTCTCTTATTGACATGACGTATCACATTGATTGATTTGAGAATACTGAACCACCCTTACAACCCAGGAATAAATCCCGTTTGATCCTCGTGAATGATTTTTTTTTTAATGTATCATTGGATCTGGTTTGCTAGCATTTTGTTGAGAATTTTTGCATCAATATTCATTAGGGATATTGGACTGTAGTTCTCTTTTTTTGTGGTGTCTTTATCTGGTTTTGATTATCAGGTAATGCTGGCCTCATAGATTGAATTTGGAAGTTATCCTTCCTTTCCTATTTTTTTTCGAATATCCAAAAATTCTTCTAGCTTGAGAAGAATAAATATTAACTCTTCCTTAAATGTTTGGTAGAATTCACCTGTAAAGTCATCTGGTCCTGGACTTGGAGTTTTCAGTACTGATTCATTTTCTTTGCTGGTTATCAGTCTGTTCAAATTTTTTATTTCTGCCTATTTCAGTTTTTGGTAGTTTATATGTTCCTAGAAATTTATCCATTTCTTCTAGGTTGTCCAGTTTGTTGGCATATAGTTTTTTATAATAGTCTCTTATAATTGTATTTGTTATTTTGGTGTTATTTCCCCTCTCTCATTTGTGATTTTATTTGTGTCCTTTCTCCTTTTTTCTTGATAAGTCTGGCTACAGCTGATCAATTTTATTGAGTTTTTCAAATAATCAGCCAGTGGTTTCATTGATCTGTTCTACTGTTTTTTTAGTTTCTATGTCATTTATTTCTGCTCTAATCTTTATTATTTCCTTCCTTCTGCTGGTTTGGGGTTGTTTGTTTTTTCTTTTTCTGGTTCCTTTAGGTGGAACATTAGGTTGTTTATTTGAGATTTTTGTTGCTTTTAGGCTTGTATTGATATAAACTTCCCTCTTAGAACCACTTTTGCTGCATCCTGATGGTTTTGGGCCATTGTGTTTTCATTTTCATTTGTTTCCATGTACTTTTTTTCTTCTTTTATTTCCTGGTTGACCCATTCATTGTTTAGTAGCATATCATTATTTTTTTTAAAGATTTTACTTGTCTATTTGACTGAGTGAGAGAGCACAAGCAGGGGGAGCAGCAGAGTGAGAGGGAGAAGAAGGGAGGGCTCCCTGCTCAGTGAGGCTCGATCCTAGGAGCCCAGGATCATGACCTGAGCTGAACACAGACGCTCAACCATCTGAGCCACCCAGGCACCTCAAGTAGCATATTATTTAACTTCCATGTATTTGAGGTCTTTCCATATTTTAGTTGTGGTTGACTTCTAGTTTCACTGTTGTGGTCAAAAAAGATGTTGTGATATGACTTTGATCTTGAATTTGTTGAAGCTTGTTTTGTGGGCTAATATGAGATGTGTTCTGGAGAATGTTCCATGTGCACTTGAAAAGAATGTGAATTCTGCTGTTTTAGGATGGAATGTTCTGAATATATCTGTTAAATCCATCTGTTCCTGTGTGTCATTCAAAGCCATTTTTTCCTTGTTGATTTTCTGTTTAGATGATCTCTCCATTGATATAAGCGGGGTGTTAAAGTCCCCTACTATTATTGTATTAGTATCAATTAGTTCCTTTATATTTGTTATTATTTTTTATATTTGGGTGCTCCTATAGGAAGCTTTTTTAATAACTCTGGTGAAAGATTATAGCACCTATTAAGATCTTAGTGTAATTCCCTCTAGTCTTTTCCTGTGCATTTTACTGTATGTATAATTAATGTAACTGGGATTAAAAGATGTGTACAGTTACGTACCATGCTTATATGTAAAGTTAAAATCTTTCATGTAATTTAAAATTCTCATAAAAGGTAACAATTCTGTATCTAACAAATATTTTTCTTTGTTTCTTATATCCTAATACGTTTATTTAAGTATTAAATGATATATAGAAACTTTGAATAAAAAATCTGAGAAAATTATAACAATAGAAATCGTCAAAAATAATGTTTAAACAAATCAACTTCATATGCTGAAATACTGTGTAGCTATTAAAAACAACACCTAACATTATTTTTAACATATGAGATAATGCTTATATAATGGAAAGTATAAAAAACAGAATAAGATTATATACACCAATATTCTTATCTATGTAAAGTATATATCAAAAACACTGGAAGGAAATATATACAAATATTATTTCTGGATGGTGAGATTATGGGTATTTTTCTATTGTATTCTGCACTCTTCAAATTTTCTATAATGAATTGGAATTAATTTTATAATTTAAAGAAGTTCATATTAACACAAATTAAGAAACACATAGAATTGAAAGATATAAATTCAAATGTCTTATATGATACTAATCAGCTGTTTCTTAGATTAAGTTCTCTCCTAAATATTGATTTTCTCACTTTGAAAATGAGGATAATAGTTTCACCCTCAAAAATGACTCTGAAGATTATAAACATGAGTGCTCTCAACTCAGTATAATTCCTAACATATTCAATGCTTGATAAATGTTTAAACAAATATGAAAATCTGATGGTCTGAGAATTCATATTTCAAGTAATATGCAAACTCTCTCACGAAGATCTGATTTAAAACAAGTGAAAAATGTCATTTTTTCTTTCACTCTGTTCACTCTTACCTGCCATCCAATTCAAATTAAAGAAAAATAGATGACTCCAAAATTAATATAAAAGGCAAACCAAACTGCTACCTTCCTTCTTGGGGCATCTGTCTGCCTAAAGTACTCCCTAATATCAGAAAGAAACTTTCAAATTTTGCTGCTAAAAATTCTCTTCCTAAAGTTGAATGTAAATGCTGAAGAGGAATTATTTAAGTCCCCATTTGTCAAGCAGATGCTGAATGAAAAGTGATTAAAGCACAATTTCCCACAGCTGATGAGAGCTTGGAAATTCATATATGGTACTGACTCAATTTAACAGAAAATTATCAACTCATCATAGATTGGGATGGAAGTACTTTTAACATAATAAATATATAAAATTTTAATAGTGGCCAAGGATTCAAGGTAACTGTGGACTGTAGATGTTGAAGAAAAAGACAGGCATTTCCTCTCACTAGAGGAATCTAAAATTACCTTATCTGCTACAGATTTTTTCCCATAATTATGACTTTCAGATTTTGTTATGTGTGGGCAGGTAGGGGAATTATGAATGTCAGTCTTGTGCCAACTACATAATTATTGCTATATACTTATTCATTCAGTCCCTGACTGAGGTAAATGTCCTCATTTTCATACTTTTAAAATAAAATAATAAAGTTCAAAATATTTCTCTAAGCAGCCCCATATGAATGGAAACCTGAGACACTGTGTACTTGCAACTAAACTATTGATTTTTTTAAGGAAATACAACTGCAGGTGTCCCTAGCTTAAAAAGACTAAAACTCCAGATTTAGAGGACAAACAAATTATGAAATTACTGTATTATACAACGTTATCTCACTCTAATCAAACACTTTATCAAATTTTCTTTTAGGTGGAAACCTCACTCCTGAATTTAAGTATTTATTTGTAAATCTTACTTATTGGTGGTGGAGTTTTAATAACCTCATCCTTCTCTTTTGAATAGAAAGGTAAGAGAGATGCATAAGTATAGATTTCAGTAGCAATAAATGAAAAAAATTATGGTGCTTTCATGTATATGATCTTGTTTCACATGAATAATTCTAACAGATGATAGCAATATTCTTACCCCATTTTTTAAGTGAGAACCTAAGGTTCAAAGAGGATAAATGATTTTCCGAAGGTCACCGAACTAGGAAGTACCAGGGTCATAATTTGAATACAGGTCTTCTCACTCTAAACAGTGTTTTTTGTAGTATACAAAATCATCTTTTCTGTGCCACATTTTCTCTCAAGGTAGGTTGTATAAATTTAAGGATTAAAAGCCAAAGTACACTGATGTTAATAACTGCACAATCATTTAAAAAACCATTCCTTATTTTCAAATATCTTTTCCCAAAAGTGACTTTAAAAAACAGGTTCTCTCCACAACATGGCCAAGATGACTCACTAGGAAATTGTTTTTGCATTTCATATTAAGAAATCCAGTTAGGTAATCTTTTCCCATTCTGTGCTAACAACTTTAATATATTCAGAGATGACTAAAAGAAACAACTATTTTGTCTTTATAAAAAGTATAATTGTAACCATAATTCTGTAAGCAACTCTGTAGAATGTCAGCATGGTGAAAGAGAAGTGAACCAAGAGTAAAGAGATTTGCCAGGGACAAACCTTGGGCTAGTTACTTAATAAGCATGTTGTGCTTCATCTGTAAAACAGTAATGACCTATAATATTTCTGTGAGAATTACATAAATATTATTATGATGACAATCTGTAAGGCATCAAGCACTATATAAATATAAGATAACCAAATTACTCATTTGCTCATGTGTTTCCTAATGTAGATACCAATCATTATTCAAATATATAGTTAAACTTATTTTAAGCTATAGAAGTTACTAAAAATTGTACATAAAACAAATTTTGAATACTCTTTCCCCTCCCACCTATTACTTATAAATTAAAAATTTTTACACATGAAGAATGACTATAAAATTCTAAGTTTACTTTTTACAAATCATATACATAACCAGTCTCATTACTTATCATCTGAAGTGTATCTTATAGGCAATGTGTCATCTCTTTTTCCAATACAGAATAACAATTTGAATTAATCCAAAGTTTACAATGTAGAAGGCATCAAATATTTATATACTGACTCTAAAGGTGATGACTGATTAATGTTAACTAGTAATTCTCAAAGAACTAAAATAAAATGATTGAGATATACTTAATACAAACTATAATAAAAATTTTAATTTTCCTTAAATGATAACAACTTCTCTTCAAGATCTTCCCTTGCTCTAAGAATTATTATAATGTATATGAATTATTGTACAGTATTTTAATAATCATTTAGCTATCTAAGACTAGTGGTTAGAAAATTAATTTATAAATATGTTTAACATAAGTTAATACATGCAATCATTTTATTTCCCATATTGTTCATATTATTTTGGATTAATTTTATCAGCCTATATAATCTCCTACAATAATTAAAATTAAACCTAGTAACATATTCAGCATTAAAGTTTTTATATCTTTCAAGGAAAACTGTGCAATAGAATATATAGTTACATAAGGTTTATAGCTATTCTGCTCAATTTTTACTCGTTGATCTTCCATGTATGTTTCCTCTATATTTTACACTTCCAATTTTTCTTATACTTAAGATCCTTAAAAAGCCCATTTTACAATATCTCCTAACACCTATCCTGTTAAACTACTTCCTTCCTTCCTCATCTCCCAGCTGTTAGTTTCTTTCTCTTCAGTTTCTTTCATCATAACCTTAAGAAATAATTAACAAAGAATCATTTTTACTTAATGTACTTGAACAAGGAAAAGGGAAGAAAACAAGATGTGCAGGAAAACTGATAACCTTCCTATTACTAGTCTTCCCTATTGACTAAATTCAAACAAAAATTGGGGGTCATGAAAAAAAGATAGCAAAGCTGAACACTGAAGTATAGGTTTTTCATGGCTGACCAAAAAAGGATAATTCTGATACCTATTACTCATAGATAATGTTTATGTCCTACACGTTTACCTTAATAGCATATTTATAAGCACTTATGCAATACATTTAATAGTGACAGTACATACCAGTTGACATATTGAATCCAAAGCTTTAAGGAAAAAATAAAAAAGAAAAGCTCTATGAGAAATTTCTAACTATGCAACTATCACATAGAAAATATTTCATATTTTGCATTTTTTGAAAAAGACTTTATATTAGGAAAGCAGGAATTACCAAGAATTTCCTGGTGATTTTCTGAATTCTTCATTTGTAATTATACCAAACTTCTTTATTCTCATATTAAGCCTCTGAAAATGAATAAAATATTTTATAAGCTTAAGAAACTGTAGTAACATTGGAAATAAAACATAACAAAAGATGACAATATACCTAGTAATAATCTCAGGAAAAAAACAACAGATAAAATAATTAAGAACAATATTTAGAACGTCAGATATCTATATAATTTGTGGAGAATATATAGTAAAGAAAGATAAGATTTTAACAGATGAAGATAAATACAATCTCCTAGGCTTTGAAGAAACATAAAGATGGAAAATTTGCCTTACCAGATATTAAAATTTCTTATATAGCAATAATTATGAAAAGTTTGGTTCTGATCACAAAATAGAATCAACAATGTTAATAACAAAACTTAAAAATAATTCATTTATTGGGCATATACTATGAGTCAATCAATGTGTTAAATGGCATATATGTTTTATTCATGTTTACATTTAATGACTCATTTAGCTCTTGCAAAAGATTTATTATCTCTATTTTATAGATAAAGAAAAGTGCAGAGGTTAGGTAATTTAGTCAAGGGCATAGAGCCAACATACTTGAATGAATAATAATCTAGCATATGATCAAGGCAGTATTTCAGGTGAACATGAATTATTTTCTAAGTTCGAGAGACAACTGGCTACCATTTTAGAAAAGAAAGGTATTCATGTCACTTCTCATACCAAATGAATTTCCATAGTTAAAGATTTTCATTAAAAATTTAAAAGGACCAGGGGGTGCCTGGGGGGCTCAGTTGGTTAAGTGTCTGACTTCGGCTCAGGTGATGATCTCAAAGTCCTAGGATCTAGCCCCGCATCCATCAGACTCCTTGCTCAGAGGGGAGTCTGCTTGTCTCTCTTCCTCTGATCCTCCCCCTGCTTGCGTTCTTTCTCTCAAATAATAAAATCTTTAAAAAAATTTTTTTAAGTACTAGAAGAAAACAATAACATACATTTATGTAATTTTGAATTGCGATTATTTGTGTTAGGATACCAAGAAAAAAACAACCACTAAAAAGGCCTCTAATATATTTGATTACATAAAACTCAAAACATCTACATGGTAAAATACATCACCAAGTTACATACACATAATAAACTGGTAATATTTTTTTCAACATATAGTACAGTTTTACTCTCTCCAAAATAGGAGTTTTACAAATAATAAAACTACTGATACTCTAAATAGAAAAAGAAACTGGTAAAAAACAGAACAGGGCATTCACAAGAGAAGAAACAATGCTCACTTAACATATGAAAATATTTTCATCTGCACTAGTAATCAATAAAATGCATACTAAAAATAATATCAAGGTATATTGCTCGCCTGATGAGCAAAGATAACTGGTGTTGGCAAAGGTGTGGTAAAATCTCCACTGACAGTTATTGTGGATGTGAGAGTTAACTACACCATATTTTCTGTGGGTAAATGTGGTGACATGTAAAACCTTTTTTTAAAAAGTCATAGATCTAAAAATTTTACATCTTATGAGTTTATCCTAAGCAAATAAACAAATAGGCATATATTTTTGTAAAAATGTTTGTGGGCTGCACTGTTTATAAAGGAGAAAAATACCTGGAAGCAAACAAAAATTGAACAATTCAATACTGTTTAAGTAAGTTCAAGCAAATCCATGATATACTAGGCTATGATTAAAATGGTGATACAAATCTATATACACTGATATGAAAAGATTATTGATAAGAAAAGCAAGACATAGACCAACATGTTTAATACTATCCTAATTTCATGAATACTGTATATGTAGACTAAAAGACTAAAAGAGCAGAAATTAGGTCTGGGTAGGAATTAAGATCACCTTTTTCTTTGTTTTGAATTTTCCACTTTTTCTAAAAAAAAGCAACACTTACACAAATAAATTAATTTAAAAAAGCAAATAGGTAAAAAGTAGAGAAGCAAATATAATGCTTTTATGATAACAGGTTATAAAGGAGACAGAATGAAGGTGATAGCCAAGGGGCCAACATATGAATAAAAAAGAGAGACTCACAGTTAACAGGGATGAGAAGGGCAAGAGCCAAAGGAAAACACATACAGCTTGGACCATAGAAAAAATATTTCAAAATTATTATAGAAACAGGTTTGAATTCATGGTCAAAGATCCTTGAACAAATAATGGATCAAAGAAAAGTGGAAGCTAAAGAAACACATATTATCCCATTTTTGACAATACAGTCACCAATGATCTCAATGAAAATAATGTGGTGGCCTAGGAAACATATGAGTTAATATTTTCCAAGAATGTGTATGAAGGACAGCAGTGAACATAAAACAATGATTAAGCTGATACATATGAAAGTACTATGTAAACCGCTCAGATTTACAGCAATGATATTACTAATCTTAAAAACTGAGTCAATGAAGTTAGCTCAGAATGAAAACTGGCTTATGAAAACTACTGAGGCAATGTAAGAAGATTTTTAGATATGC
Source organism: Ursus maritimus (assembly GCF_017311325.1). Taxonomy (NCBI): domain Eukaryota; kingdom Metazoa; phylum Chordata; class Mammalia; order Carnivora; family Ursidae; genus Ursus; species Ursus maritimus. The sequence continues at coordinate 43,390,843 of NW_024423343.1, forward strand.
TTAAAGCAGGAAGATAAACCAAAAGGATTTGTTTCAAATGATAACGTAACTCTGAGGAAAGTGATGTAGACAAAATAACATAGATCAGCTTCTACTCTGCTTCCTTTTCCTTGCCATATTAAAAAGAAATTTTATTAGAAAAGGTAGAACATGCAAAAACTGACACTGCAGATACAATGTAGATATATTACAGAATCCTACAAATTCTTTGAATTAAAGGTCTCCAAGTAAAACCCAGATCATTCTGACATGAAATATATGTGATAATAAAACACTGGCAGCTCAGCCAGATCCTTAAACATTCAGAAGCACCATTTCACATATATACAAACCCCAGTTCTCGACAAAGAAAGATCAATAAATGCTATCATCTAGAACTAATGTAGCTTTCATGTTCATGGGTACATGGGCACATTTAATCATGACCTAATTGAGAAGAATATCCAAATTTCTTAGAACACTACATGACTTAGGTCTAAAGGGAAGTCTCCGGGGCGCCTGGGTGGCACAGCGGTTAAGCGTCTGCCTTCAGCTCAGGGCGTGATCCTGGCGTTATGGGATCAAGCCCCACGTCAGGCTCATTTGCTATGAGCCTGCTTCTTCCTCTCCCGCTCCCCCTGCTTGTGTTCCCTCTCTCACTGGCTGTCTCTATCTCTGTCAAATAAATAAATAAGATCTTTAAAAAAATAAAAATAAAGGGAAGTCTCCATTCCTTGCAGCTAGAAATAAAGTACTCTAAAAAAGCTAGATAGACATGAAGAAAATGAGGAAAGGCAGCTGAAATCTGTTCTTCCTCTATCAGCAATTAAAATGTTTCCCAAAAGTAGAAGTACTATATGATGCACATCACTCTGCAATTAAACAAAGCTAAGGTACATACCTGACCTCAGCTAGAAAGTGGTCCTCGATACTCCAATTCCCATCAGCTCCTATCTTTACTTCCTCCTATCCTGTTGGATCCCATGTCTATCTCATTCTGTTAATGATTCCCTCTCTTCTGCACCTTTACCGATTCTTCTCTATGCCTCTTTCCTAATATGTAAACATGTTAAAAGGTTTTTTTTTTTTAAACATATTTAACAAAAATTCTCACTTGGCTTCATATCCCATTTTGGCTAACACACTCTCTCCTCAATATATTATTCTTTATGTTTACATTCTTCTTTTCTTATGAACTTCTCAACCCACTATAAGATAGCTACTCTTTCTGCTCTACCGAAAGTGCTCTTGCTAAGTTCCCCCAAAGATCTCTAAACTGCTAAAGGATATTTTGTGATCCTTGTCTTATTTGACCTTACGCATTTAATACTTTCTCCTCCTTCCTGAAATGATCATTTCCCTTTGCTTTTAAGATCACTGCTGCTTATCTCCCCTGCCTCTACAACATCTCTTTGGCTGCCTCTTCTCTATAATCTTTATGGGCTCATCCTGTCCCTTAAAATATTAGTGCTGGTCAGGATTCCATTCTTATTTTCTAAACAAATATATAAATACATGCAATTCCAAATTTTCTTCCCCTGCATATGCTCTTTGGATAATTTATCTACACTAGAGACTTCACTTATACAACTATTAGTTCACGTCTGCATTTTCAGCTCAATTCTCTGTTCCAAGCCATATATATGGCTTGGAACAGAGAACTATCTCAGTGCAGATGGTCCCTAAGTGCTTTGGGTGGGGGGGGATAAAACCAAAACAAAAACAGAGGATAACTTTCAAATTAGTACAAAACAAACAAACAAAAACATTCCACTGGAACCAGAAGTAAAAACATCCATAATCACAGTGAAAGATTTTAACATCCTCTTTCAGTATTCAACAACAGAGAAACAAAAAAAAGTTCATGCATGTTTGTGTTAACAACACAATTAATGAGCTTGATCTGATCTAATGAAAGGGTGTTTGTGTGTATGTGTGTGTAAACCTGCATTCAACAAATGGATACTCTTCAAAAACATTTACAACAGATTTATTTTATAAAGCTGTAATAATTAAAAACAATGTCTTAACTATGACACAAAGAAGCCAATGAAACAAAATTGGGAATTCAAAAATCAGTGGAGGGAGGATATACCTCGGTAATAATAAATATCATTAGGATAATTGAAAACTTATAATCTATATGATAAAAAAACATTTGAATATATACAAAATAAATTCTAGATGAATTCAATTCTTGAGTGTAACAATGTTGAAGTTTATCTGAACCCTGTGTTCCCTGAAAGGAGTGGTAGTTGAAAAATCCCACCACCTTTCTGTGATCCCAGAACTGACTAACTACAAAAGACCACTCTGCTCTAACGAGCTCTACCTATTCCCAGATATGACCCACTTCTACCCTTCCCCAGTGATTATAACTTCCTTGTTTACCTGCCATTATAAAATTCAAGTCCCCTTCTTTTGCGATGTTCCTAACCATTGCTGCCACTATTGCAATACCCTCAATAAAATCATCTTCTTAATTGTGTAGTGCCTCTGACAAGTATGAAAAGCAAAGTGAAAACACTGTTAAAAGAAAATGTGAGAGAAAAGTTTGGTAACACTGGGGTAAGTAAGAATTTCTTGTCTAAGATAAACTTCAAAACATGGATAAAGTTCAATAACACTGTTAAAGTGAAAAAAAGTTGCAGAAAAAAACCCTTCACTTATATATTTATATAAAACTTTAAAAGTGTGTGTAATTAAGGATCCAAACCTATGTGATAAAAATTTAAACCATGGACAAAAAGGATACATATCAACTTTAGAATAGTTATTATCTATTGTGAGAGAGGGAGGTGAATAGCATGGGAGAGGGGGTAAGTTTTGTTGGATATATATCTTCTTTTTAAAAATGATTTACAACAAAGTTTCAAATAACTTGGGAATTTTGTTAAAATACAGATTGTGACTCAACAGGACTGGGACTGGGGATGCTGCTGAGATTCTGCATTTCTAATAAACTCCCAGGTGCTGTTAATGCCGCTGGGCCATGGACCACACTTTAGATCCTTGAATTTCTTTATTAAACCTAGGTGGTGAGTATAAAAGAGTCTATTGTTTTCTGATATATTTGAATTAGTTCATAAGTAAGTGTAAAGTTGAAGAGAATTTCTACCAGCCTCACTGAGGTGCCACCACGCAGTAGTAAATAATTCCTCTTTCAACTGTATATACATATAGCTTAAGGCTGTTCTCATTTTGTGATACATACAATACTATTTACAAATACATAAACATGTATGAAAATAAGGAAATCACTTAGGATTCTAAAAAAATGTCAGTAGCATAAATTCTTATAAAATTATTTTATTAATTGAATAAGATTATTAATAAAATCATTAATAAATTTTTAATAATTAATTAGTGGTAAAATTTTACTTTTTTGTCATTTAGTCCCTAAATGTTGACAAGTTTCTTAGTGAATTAATCCTAACCTCTTCATCTGTCATTGATGAGATACTCCTGAGGGACACTTTTTGAGGTGTTCTTACACTATAAAAAAATGGAATATAATAGCATTAATTCAGATTAACATTTAGAATATAATAATTCAGATTAATATGTAAAGTAACATAAGTAAAGTACTTCACAAAAAAGAGAAAAAACTCTGCTTCATGAATGGGTAGTTTCTGTATTTGAAGAAATAGGTTTAGGAAGTTTACATCAATTGATTAAGACAATCATTAAGCATAGCATAAAAGGTCTCTGAAGGCCAGAGCTTTGGTGTGGCTTGTTCTCTGCTATTTCATCAGCATCTGAAACACTCCTGGTATATAAAAGCCCTCAACAAATAACTGTCAAATAAATAAATAAATAAATTTCACTTAGTGATTCCAATGTACCAGGATATTGTAAAGGCTATAAAGATAAAAGACAGCCTGGCCCTTCAGGTGTCAAAATCTAGTAGGGATGACAGACAGAATAAATTTATATCTTATATATTATAAAATTATATATGTAATAAATAATATTGACATATTTAGAAATCTATATATTTTTATGCAGTAGAAAAAAGTATGGTCATGTAGAAAAGGAGGAAAGACATGTATTCAGAGAGAGGATCTACATATAAAGATGTGTATAATGTGACAATAGGTGAGGTGGCAAGGATGGTAAAATATGTACAAGATGCTATGAAAAAACATTAAGGAGAGAATGCTCAAGTTGCTCAAGGAGATCAAGAGTTAATTCTCAAGAATTAAATTAATTTTGAGTCTTGCAGGATAAATCAAAGTTTGATGGGTGGCTGTGGACTGACTTGGGGTAGAGCAGGAGGGATTAGATTGTTGGGAGACAGATATTCGAGCAAGAAGAATGTACAGAAAAGCAGGAAAACCAAGGCTTATTTTAGAAAACTTCAAGCAATTTTGCATGTCAAGGTTTGATGTAGAAGAGAAAAAATGATTGGAAATGAGGCTGAAAAGGTATACTGAGGCCAGACTATGAAGTGCTTGATACACCATGCTAAGAAGTTTGATTTATAACAATGATTATAAGCAAGAAGAGTGATTTGATTAGATTTGTATTTGAGAAAGATTCTTTGGTAGCAATAGGAAATATGAACAAGAAGCGGGTAGGACTAGAGAAAAAGAAAGGTCTTTCAATACGATTGAGGCCAAAAGTGAATAGAGCTTGCGCTAAGGCAATAGTTTTGATGAGTGAGAACAGATTCAGGAGCTTTCAGGAAGTGAACTGACAAGATGATAAGAGAGATGTTAAAATGGCTCCCATATTCCTGACCTGGGAGACTGGGTGCAGTGCGTATCAGTGATTATAAGTATACCGATGCATGTGTGCTAAAAGCATATGCATAAGACAGAAAGAAAATGTGAACAGAGAAGCACGTCAGCATGCAGGAAAGATGGGGAAGGCAACATATAAAATAAAGTATATATATGATGTGTATGTGAGAGAAAAGATGGACACAGATGGAAAAATATGTTTGTGGGAATGTTTTTGTTTTTTTTAAGCAGTCCTCATTTTCATTTCAAATCACCTAAAAGCTATACTTGCAATTCAGGCAATGTCTAGTTCTCTAAATGAGTTAACATATATAAAAGGCTTAGAATAGTATCTAGTAGTTAACTTCTGAATGAATTTTAACTATTTTATTATTACCCTGAACCACTGAAGAGCTTTAGTCCCCATTCTCACTTTTCTACTTCTCTCACTTTTCCACTTCATTCAATTCTGAGTTCCAAAGAAGATTTGGTAACATCTCTGGGGTAGATATAACTTTCAAATTCTTCAACATTGTTACAAAATAAAAGCATTTTGTTGAAATAAAGATGGTCTGTTTATTCAAAACAAGGAGAAGCTGGAATAAGAGCTTTCATTAATTATGGAGATTTGCCCCAGGAAATATATGAAACTTACCCACCCCAAGTAGGTATTAGTGACAGCGGTTTCAGATCTGCCTTAGAAAGATACTTTATGTCATTGAGACTTGATGCAATCTGTTTCTAAAATGGAGTTATGAGTAAGAGAATAATTTGAGAAGAAAAGGAAAAAGAAATTCAATAAATTTCTGGAATTGCTTGAGTTGGACCTTCAAAATGTTCTTATTCTTTTCCTTGAAGAATTAGAAATAATCAGACCAAAAATATCCATATACTACAGCAAATTTCAAAGAAAATGTAAATTATTTTTAACTATATAGGAGCTTTCTTTCATTAGCTTAGTAGAAAATTAACTGTAAATTCATAATATCAAATTATTGTCAGCATCTATTTACTCTAAGATACTGTCATAATGAGCAACTTACCAAAAATGATATACGTTTGTTATATTTAGATGTACAGTGACAGACTAAGCATTTTTAAAATACTTAAAAAAAAAAAGAAAGGAAGGAAGGAAGAAGGAAGCAAGCAAGCAGGTAGGGGCAGGGCAGGTGGGCAAAAAAATAAAATGCTTTGTTTTTTAACTGTAATATTTCTTAAGAAATAGTTGAAAAGAGATAAGGGATGTGAACTAATATTCACTGAGTACTATGTCCTAGGTATTGTACTAGCTGCTTTACATTTTCCCTCATTTTGTCTTTACAAAACTTGGCAAAGTAAATATTATCCCCATACAACATAGAGGTGGCACATAGAAGTTAATACTCTATCATAACAGAGCTAGTAATTGATAAAGCTGGAATTTAATACTGAAGCTTTCCAACTCCAAGGCCCACAGTCTTACAGCATACTATACTACTGACTCTTAAATATAGGACATATATGTCTTATATTTGAATAAAAGTTAAAATTTTAAAGAAATTTGTATATTTCACTGACATATCATGTGCTTCTTTTGAACTACCATCTTCACTTATAGTTTCTGTTTCTTCCTCCTTTGGGGAAAAGAAAAATGTAATATTAGGACCAGTCTTAACATGTATATGAGAGTAGGCAGTTTTACCCCAAAATGTATATCCCTAAATTGCCTGAAATTCAGTAATTTAGAGATTAATTTCAGAGCAACTGATTCATTTTAAAAATCCAAATATCCTAGTCATTCATAGCATAGTTTTCCCCCCTCTATGACAGAATGTATCTTTATATCATTTACATTGATAAAAAACCCTTTCAATCTAATCCTTTTTAACACTTGGCCAAGATCAACCAGATTAAGAAAAAGGAAGTGTAATCTGTGATTGGGAAAGAAAGAACAACCAAGAAGTTATCTGGAAATACTTAGGCCCCTAGGGAATCCAGAGAAAGTACAGAGACAGTAATAAGGACATGAAACCCACAAAATCTATAGAGAAGGATAACAAAATATACATTTCCTCCCAAGGCGACACATCAGAATATTTGCTGTTATGAAAATGAAGACAAATTAAATAAATTTAAAGCATCTTTTTGTCCATGTGCACCATAAACTCAACATTCTTGTTAAGTATGGTTGATCATCATCCAAAGTCACTAATGAACACAATTTACTGGCAAATATTAGACAGAAAAATGGAAAATAAAAATATATGCTTTAAAATTTACTTTGAATTTACGTTTAGAACTAATATATTTTTATACCTCAAGAATGTCAAATTCTTCTTCAAGCTCTTCTAAAGAAACTTCTTCTTCTTCTATGTTGAATGAACACAATGAAAATAAGATGACTAAGACACTTAGACATAACATAAATGGAATTTTAGCAGTGTGATCTTTTTCAACTAACCTTCCTTACTCCTTCCAATTCATTTTCAACATGTTTTAAACTAATATTCTTAATGCACCGTTTTGATTATGTTACTTTTCTTCTTAAAAACTTTTAGCTGCTCTTACTAAAGAAAATCTTTAGTCTGGGGGCGCCTGGGTGGCACAGCGGTTAAGCGTCTGCCTTCGGCTCAGGGCGTAATCCCGGCATTATGGGATCGAGCCCCACATCAGCCTCCTCCGCTATGAGCCTGCTTCTTCCTCTCCCACTCCCCCTGCTTGTGTTCCCTCTCTCGCTGGCTGTCTCTATCTCTGTCGAATAAATAAATAAAATCTTTAAAAAAAAAAGAAAAAAAAAAAGAAAATCTTTAGCCTGATATTCAGGGCCCTTCAAAATCTGTTTCCAAAAGAATTTCTAATCTTACTTCCTGTGACCCTCCTTTGGATGAAGAATAAGAGTACTGGTGAGTCAGTATTTGCAGATTTGGAATTAAAAGAAAATAGTGCTAAATAATAAGCTATCATTCAAATATACAGATAATTATAGATTGCCTCTGCATGCTGGGTGATAAAGATAAGCAGAGGTAAAACTATATATAAGAAAGATTACAATACTTAGTGACTTTAATACTAATTATACTAAGCATTGAATGAATGACAAACACAAGTGCTAGAGTTTAGGGTTTACTTCACTGTTTTGAAACAAACAAACAAACAAACAAACAAAACAAAACAAAACAAAAAAACAGAAGGATGCCCAAGCACAGGTAAGAGTCCTATAAGCTATGAGTGAGAAGGAGAAAATAAGGGAAGAACTTTTGTAGTGATCAAACAAAGGTTCCCTCCAAACCTAGGGTTTCTTCCTTTCTTCCTATTGACTCTGGCTGTTGCTCTCCACCTAGAGAGCATTTTTATTTTGTCTTTTCTGTATTCTTTCATATTCTTTTACTATTTAATTTGAATGTCTTTTTCTATGTTAATGGTTCTGATCTCACTTTGTTTTTTAATTGTAATCCACTGCAAATCCTTTTTGGAAATAAACAGTGATCAAGTCACATTTTCTTTACTGTTTCAATTTTTTTTTCCTTCAAAAAGCAAACAAATTAAAAATGTATCTGAACAGATATTTTTCCAAAGAAGACATATGCTCACATGTACATGAAAAGATGCTCAACATCATTATTTATTAGGGAATTGCAAATAAAAACCACAATGAGATATCACCTCACACCTGTTAGAATGGCTATTGTCAAAAAGACAAGAAATAGCAAGCATAGGCAAGGATGTGGAGAAAAGGGAACCCTTGTGCACTGTTCATGGGAATGTAAATTGGTAAAACCACTATGTAAAACAGTACAGAATTTCCTCAAGAAATTAAAAATAGAACTACCATATGGTTCAGCAATCCTTATTCTGGGTATTGAAAGAAAGAAAGAAAGAAAGAAAGAAAGAAAGAAAGAAAGAAAGAAAGAAAGAAGAGAAAAGAAAGAGAGAGAGAAAGAAAGAAAGAAGAAAAAAGAAAGAAAGAAAACACTAATTTGAAAAGATATATGCACCCCATGTTCACCAAAGCATTATTCATAATAGCCAAAATATGGAAACAACCTACGTGTCTAATGATGAATGAATGGATAAAAAAAAAAAAAACCCTGTGGTATAGATCTACAATGGAATATTATTTAGCCATAAAAAACATTTGTGACATTTGCCATTTTGACATGGGTGGACCTAGAGGGTATGATGCTAAGTGAAATCAGTCATTCTCTGATCTCTTAAATGTGGAATCTAAAACACAAACTGATAGATAGATTGCCAGTTGGTGGTTGTAGAGGCTGGAGGTGGGGGGGGACTGGGTGTACTGTGTTTAAGTTTAAATAAATTGAGTAAAAATTATTTTTAAAAGTACACTCAACATTACATAACCTATGATGGAAGAATGTGAAAATATTTCATTAAAAATGGCAAGTGTGAAAAAAATAAAGTGAACAAAACACATGCAAGAAACTTGAGAAACAAAACAACAAAATAAGAAAAATTCCCAGCCCCCACAGCCCAGTTGTGCAATATTCTTCATGAAGAATATATCACCCTTGCTGATGTGATTTGCATTTATTCTGAACCTGGATTTTTATTCCTCTCATTCAACATTGATTCTAACAGGGTTATTTGTGGACTATTCTCTTTTAATAGACTAAATCTTCCTGACGGCAGATATTATGTTTTATTAAATTTTGAATCCTTCTATGTCTTGAATTCCCCAAAGTGGTTTTGATAGATGTCTGGTAAAAACAGTGAGTGAATAAATTTGAGTAAGTTTTAAAATGTCACTAAAATCATTCTTTATGAAAGAGGTAAAGCCCAGAGGAGATGGCCCTTAAGAAACTATTTTGGGGAACGATATCTAGACAAACAAGAGCATGAATCAAAGATAAAAGAAAAGTTAATATTCAGTAAAAATTATTAATCTCTTTCTCACTCATAGTTTGATCCCATGGATAGGTGACAACATGGGCAGGTAAGAATAGAAAATTCTAGTGATTATGTGGAAGAGCTGAAAATCAGACCTTCAAATAATCCTCAAAAGTAATATTATCTCCAGTCTCAAAGGCATAATCATAAAATGACTTAAATATAAATTATTTTTTAAAATATAAATTATTTAATGCTAGAACATTTTCATGAGAAGAAAATAAAATGTGGGGCACGTGGGTGGCTCAGTTGGTTAGATGTCTGACTCTTGATTTTGGCTCAGGTTGTCATCTCAGCTCAGGTCATGATCTCAGAATCACAGGACTGAGCCCCAAGTTGGGCTCCATGCTTCTCTCCTTTTCCTTTTCCTTTTGCCCCCTCCCTGCTCGCACGTGCACTCTCTAAAATAAATAATCTTTTAAAAAAAGGAAAAAAGAAAAGGAAAATGGGAGACATTTCATAAATTTATATTTTAAAAAAGACCACAACATTTTTGTATGAAAATTTCAGATGAATTTCCAACTCCTATACTGATCATTTTCTCCAAGAAAAACATGACATTTTAGTAATAAACCTTCTCAAATTGGCATAATGTAAGTGTTCTGTTTGTCTATCTCTGTATAATAAACTACATCAAAACTTAGTGGTTTAACAATTTATCTTTCATGGTCCTGGAGGTTGATGAGCTCAGCTGGGGCGGTTCTCACTCTAAGTATTTCATATAGTTGTAACAGATGGCAACTAAGGCTGGAGTCATCTGAAGGCATCTTCCCTTATGTCTGGCACCTGAGCTTAGGATGGCTGAACAACTGGGATAGGTAGTCAAGCATCTTTCTCCACCTGGCTAGCTTGTGCTTTCTTCTAACAGACTCAAGGTAGAATAACTTCTTATGAGGTGACTGACTTCCTCAGAGAAACTGTTTCGAGAGAGCCAGCCAGGAGGAAAGCCACAGTGGAAAGGAGGAAAGCTGCAGGAGGAAATCTGCTTTATCTTGGACGGCATATAGTGTCACTTCTGTTATAATCTAATGGTCAAGGTAATCATAAACTAGCCCAGATTTAAGGAAGTAGAGGAATAGTCTCCACCTCTTAATGGGGGAATGGCTTGTGGGTACAAGAAGGTAAGAACTGATGGTGGACATTTCGGAGTCAGGTACCTCAGTAACATTCTTGAGAATATATAAATTCAACTTTTTTTTTTTTTTTTTTAAGATTTACTTATTTATTTTTGAGAGAGAGTGTGTGTGCATGCAGGGGAGTGGCATGAGAAGAGGGAGAGAAACAGACTCCTCGCTGAGTGGAGCCCAAGGCAGGGCTCCAGGGCTCAATCTCAGGACCCTGAGATCATGACCTGAGCAGAAATCAAGAGCCCGAGATACCTGGGTGGCTCAGTCTGTTAAGCGGCTGCCTTCGGCTCAGGTGATGATCCAGTCCTGCTTCAGGTTCCTTGCTCAGCAGGGAGCCTGCTTCTCCCTCTGCCTGCTCTGCCTGCTGCTGCTCCCCCTGCTTGTGCTATTTCTGACAAATAAATAAAATCTTAAAAAAAAAAAAAAAAATCAAGAGCCAGAGGCTCAACTGACTGAGCCACACAGGCACCCCTAAATCCAACTTCTTAAATAAAGAATGGTGTCGCTTAAGAAAACCTAACTTCCCAATGAAAACTGAGAATAGAGAACCATAAACAGACTCATAATTCTGATTATTTGATTTTCAGTAAACGTTTATATTAAAAATGTATCTGTATTCTATTTCAAGAACCTAGCATTTGGCCAAAGGATTATATGTGTACTCTTGTTAACCCAGTATGGTTCCTGAACCAGTAGAAATGTCAGAAATGCAGAATATCAGATCCTACCCCAGAACTATTGAAGCAGAGTTATATTTTAGCAAGATGCCCAAGAGATTCATATGCACACTAAAGTTTTGGGAAGTGCTGACTTGAACCATACTCATACACTAGTATACACAGGGTATCCTCAAACTTCTCATCATAGGAAGAAACCTAGAAAAGATGAAGTATCCTTCTTCCAACTCTGGAGCAAAGAAGTATTGTATATTTAACTTTGGTTTTAAGTGGAAAAAACAGCTAAAACTTGACTGCCCCTATAAAATCTTTGACAAGTTAGAAACTACTTGTGTGGAGTGGAAATCTTGTTTTTATCTGGGACATCAAGGATCATCCCTACGTATGTGGGAAAATGTTTGATCTATGACAGTTTTTTTAACATAACTAGGGAAGTTAAGGAGACAGACCCAAAAAGGTGCAAAGAACTTGAAAACAGATTAGAAGTACCTTATGTACATTTAGCTAGTTATATATAAAGACACATGGAAATGTTTTCTGCTATTATTAGTGAATTATTTAAAAAATATTTTTAGGCAGGACAACATCACTGTCTTGCAAGTTAGCTTGCTATTATTTACCAATGTCTTTAAATTAAATGAAAGCAAATTTAAAACCAAAAATGTCCTTTTTAAATAAATGAAATTAACTTTTGAGAACATACCATTTTCTTCCAAAAATATGTTCAATCCATTCACAATTTCTTGCTTGTTTCTTCTTAACTCACCACTCATTTCTATGATCTAAATTATAAAATATAAAATGCCTACAAGAAAGTTCTTAATCAAATAAGTTCAACATTAAAGATAATTTTTAATTTGCCACCATTATTTTGTCTTGCTAGGAAATTATATTTGAACACTGAGGTCCTTTATGAATAAAACTATTTCATTTCAGGAACAGCTAGAAACTTTAGGTTGGTTCCCAAAGGCCCCAGATACAAGCCTAGATTATAACTTAAACATCTGATATAATAATTTTCTAAAAAGATATTGAATTATTTTCCTAGTCTGTGAGAAACTCAAAAGAATTAGTTGCAATTATATTGACTTTTTAGTAAAGAAAGGAAAGGCAAACGAGCCTCTATTCTTCTAGTAATCGGATATCACCATAAATTAGCCAAATGAGGAGAGACTTCTTTTCCACTTTAATTCTATTATGGCATCATCTCAGAGAATCTAAACTGAAATCGCCCACAAGGCTACAGGGCCCTCGCTACCTGTCAAATAGACTCTTTTCAATACTACAGAGCCTTTATCTCTTTCCATTTGGATCACTCACACTGTCTGAATTCTTAAGTAGCCTGCTAACTTGTTCTATCTGCTTTTAACTTGGCTAACGTCTTCTGAACCTTACTGTGTACTTTCCTGCTTAAAAATTTTAATGGCTTTCCACAGTCCTTATGATAAAATTTTCCAAATCCTTTGGGCGCCTGGGTGGCTCAGTAGGTTAAGCGTCTGCTTTCAGCTCAGGGCATGATCCCAGGGTCATGGGGCTCCCTGCTCAGCAAAGAGGCTGCTTCTCCCTCTCCTTCTGCCCCTCTCCCTGCTTGTGCGCGCTCTCTCAAATAAGTAAATAAAATCTTTAAAAAAAAAATCCAAATCCTTAGAGGCCTGAGACCCTTTATGAACAATGTACTGCCTAGTATTTTAATCCAACCTCCGCTTACTCAAGATCCAATGATGTAGAATTCCTTGCATTCATCAATACACTGACACATGCTATTCCATCTGCCTGAAATACCCTTCTTTCTTCTCCCAGATAATTCCTTAACAAGATTCAGCTTACTAGTTTCTTCCATAGATTTCTCCAAGTTGGAGTGGGTGCGCCTTTATGTGCCCATAGTACATACTACATACCCTCCTAACATTCATATTATATTGCAATAGTTTTTCTCCTCTAGAGGGCAAAAAATGTCTTTGTAGTCTGTGTTTAGCACTGAGTGTGACACTCCATGTTACCGAATAAACAAAGAAAGTAATATACAACTAAAGTAGAGATGGAGGGGTTTGTTTTAGTGATTTCTAGTCCAATTTGAGCAAGGTGGAAGAAATCTACTCCCTCCTCCCCCCTGCCACTGATTTATAGTTTAAAAGATTTTATGGAAAAAGTGGCCTAGTCAGAGGCACTTAAATATGGTCAACAGTAAGGTAGTAATAATTAACTGAAAAGAGGTTATTCCAGGTCCTGCTAATGAATGTTCAAGACAAAATAGGAAGAAACAAAATTATGGAATGTTATAAATGATTGTGCACTTGGGGGTAAAGTTTAGCATCTTCACTGCAGAGATGAAAAATAATGAGCTGAAAGAAATGGATTTGAGACTGTTGGGGGAACTCTGATACAGGATAGGGCAGTGGTTCAAATCGGTGTGGCTCAAATTTGATAACCACTGGGACAGGATTTTAAAAACTAGAGAAAGGATCTTTATATTAATTTGTAGTGGTTTAAGGAGGAATAAAAAGTATAATAAAAAAATAAAACAATCTCAAGACAGCAGTGGTGAGACTTAAGTGACGTGTTGCTAATATTACTGAAAACAATAAAGGTTTTGAAGGTTAAAAATTTGTTAAGTTTAGGTGAGATCAATCAAAAGATCCAGACTAAGGTAACAGTTAGCCCTCACTTATTCATGCTTATAAAGTAACTGACAATATCAAGTCATTTTTTAAAATTTGGCTTTGCAGTAAAATTTATTCTTTCAGTACTTACCTTGCTTTTCTTTATGGTAATAACATTTGAAGTAGAACTAGTAGAGTACTAGATCATCTGTGGGCACTGAGGCAAATCACTTACTTATTCATCTGTAAAACTGTTCGGATTAGATCACCTCAAAGGCTCTTTTTATTAACTATGAATCCACCAACACTGGTTTGCCATAATCAACCTAGAATGCTCCAATTCCAACAAGTCTAATTCATTTAAATACCTTAATATCATTATTGGTATTTTAGTTTGCTTGGTGACTCTGGTTTTTAAGTTTGTGGGTCAACATTTGGGTGCCCAATAAACAGGTCATATTTATATATTTAGTTAAGAAATGCAGGCTGCTGGTGAGCTGGATTGCAATTCCTACAATCCCAGGCACAAAATCTGGATTAAGATCACAGAGAATCAAATAGCCAGTGTAAGTAACGACAAAAACCTGTCCATCGGAATTAAGGCCTAACATTTTCAATAGGTTAAATAAACGGAACTTCGTAGGCACTGCTGGACCACGCATGGCTACCTTCAAGGCAAAAGGTCCAACGTCGGCGGCCTGTAGGCCTCGCCTCCGCATGGCTTTGGCGTCACTTCTGTGCCTTAGCTACGGCTGGGAGGCTAAGTTAGGCTCTTGGGTCTCAAGAGCACTTTGGAGAATCCACACCCTGCGAGTCCCCCCTCTCCCCAGCCAACTGAGAAAAAGGGGCAATTTAAGGTAGGCTTTTCTTTCTCTCTAGATCTCCTCCCCTCACCCTTAACGCCCAGTACCAGCCTCCCAAACTGCAGTGGCCGTTACCTCCATCCTGGGAGCCAGGGCTTCACCGTCGCTGCCGCCCGCTCCAGCCATTTTGTCCCTTGGGGCCACGGCTGCTGCAAGGACTTGTGGGGCGATGGGGAGGGCACCCAGGGCAGCGCCGGGGCGGGGCTTCCGCGGCCTCCTACGAAGTCAGGAGACGGGGCCTCAGACCAGCCTGGATCCCACTCACCAAACTCCCTTAGAGAAAATGCTACTGCCCAAAGTTGAGCTAGGATTCCTTACAGTGGTGCCAGGGAGCGTTCTGTACTTCTCTTTTCCCCCAAATACTTTTATTGGCCTTAACGACTCTACAAGGCCTATTTCTCATGGCAGGCAGTTTAACAGTGGTAAAGAACAGGAGTTCTAGGGATAGAGTCTCAATAGTACCTACAATCCTAAATTTGTTAAAGATTAAATGGAGATCATACAAGCTAAGTAAGTGCATTGTGTATCCAGCAAATAGCAAACCTGCCATCATTACTACTAACCTGATTGGGCACAATCCAAGGCTGCAAAAAAAGGCCATTGTAGGATCTCCTGCAACAACTGTTACCAGCTAGAAAATGAGTCCTAAATTTTGCTTGGCACTGGCACAAATGTGTGATGCCAATTCGTCATCTTCTATATCTCCGTGGGCTTCTCTTTCCTCAATTTACCCAGAGACTCAGAATGTCTCCCAGAGAGGGGTCCCAAACTTTCAAAGGGGATTATGGAAAAAATACAGTATTTAGGTTATAGGTAAAGGATCATGTTGTCAGGGAAAAAAAGGCCTGGCTTCAGGTAGAATTCCAGGTATCACAATTTGTATCTTAACAAAACAAGGTTCGTAAGAATTGAAAACTTCTTGAGAATTATGGGAGATAGTACTGAGTATGGAGATAGTGTATCCAGTATAACACATCTTACTTTATAAAACAAATATATCCATTAAACATGTCTCAACTTTCTGTAAATCAAGTGTTTTGGTGCACGGTGTGTGGGACCTAGTTTTTTAAAGGACACGATGAATAATCTTAACCTAAATTTTCTGTTAAATCTCTGGATCTTCCCATTTTCTCTGACAAATGTTAACCTCAAAGCCCAATATTTCTGTTACCCCAAAATAGAGGTAAATGGCAGGATTTTGAAAGCTAAACTTTCTTCCTCTAAACTTCATTTTCTCACTCTCTCCCACTCTGTCTCTCCATCCTACTTTAAACAACATGGACAACTTCTGTCAGGTATCTGCCAGCTCAGTCTTTAATTTCTCTCCGCACAGGACTGACCCAGTGCATTAGTCCACTCAGGCTGCCATAACGTAATAACACAGACTGGGTGGCTTAAAAGAACAACAGACATTTATTTTCTCACAGTTCTGGAGACTAGAAGTCCAAGATCAAGGTGCCAGCATGCTTGGTTTCTGGTGAGAAACCAGAAACTATTCCTAATCTATTCTTGGATTATAAAGGGCCACCTTCTCTTTGTATCCTCACATGGGAGTTGGTGGGAGAAAAGGAAAGAGAGTGAACAAAAGCTCTGATGTCTTTTTTTACAAGGGCACTAACCACGCCATGAGGGCCCTTACCCTCATGAGTTCATCTAAACCTAATTACCCCTGAAAAGGCCCCATCTCCAAATTCCATCACAATGGGGGTTAGGACTTCAACATATGGATTTTGGTGACACAATTCAATCCACAGCCCTTAGTAAATCAACCACCCAAGAATACTAGGTATTTTCAGTTTGCAGTTTACAACCAATAATTATTATGAAGGCTGGTTCTTGAGAATAAATTGAATAGTTGACATTGGTTTAAGTTTTCAAAAATTTTTAAAATATACAAGTCAGTGAAGCTTCACTTATAAAATACTTAACACATCATAGTACAAAGATGGCTTAAAAACTGACTCCTATTATTTTATTATGAAATCAATTTCAATATAACAAATTTTCTTATACATATTTAATCAGGTAGCTTCTGGAAGATGGGTTAAATGATGAAAAAATGGGCGACCATGAACACACCCTTTAATTTCATTTCCAAGTTCGTCCTTCATTCTGTAGATAATGTCTTGGACGTCCTCTTTGGATAAGTACATGGGCAACTGTCTAGATAGACGCACTGCTTCTCCCTGTGAAGAGAAAGCCATATTTTACCATGATATACCCTGAAGCAGAAAACATGTTATTCCTAGCAAGAAAGAAGACAAAAATAGATTATATTCTTATTATTCATTCACTCACATATTAAGCACAAACTATGTGTTAGTCGCTACTGTAGGTTTTACACACAGTGGAGAGTAAGACAAACATCCTTGCTTATGTGAAATTTATATTCTAGTGCAGAGAAACAAAACAGATAAAGACAAAATTGTGGGGCGCCTGGGTGGCTCAGGTGGTTGGGTGTCCAACTGTTGATTTCAACGCAGGTCATGATCTCAGGGTTATGGAATGGAGCCCCATGTTGGGCTCCACACTGGCATGGAGCCTTCTCTCTCCCTCTCCCTCTCCCCCTCCCCACACCTCTCTCTCCCTCTCTAAAAAAAAGAGAGAGAGACAGAGAGAGAGAGCGAGTCCTGACATGAATGGATGAATGGGAGGTAGAGTCAAAGCCTGTTGATGAACTAGTTATGAAGGATACAGAATCAAGGATAATGTCCACATTTTTGGTACGGTGATGCTGTTTTCTGAGATAGGAAAAACTGAGCATTTAGGGGTAAATAGTATTAGCAAAGCTGGCTTCTTTTAAGATTTATTTAAAAAAACTGTACTTCAAAGAACTTGAGCCTACTATTCTAACCACATACCCTCTCCCATTATCTTTCCAACCATCCTACTCCTTTCCAACTAAACCTATTGTTTTCTTCGCTTTGACCTTTAATCTCCTCAGTCCCTCCTAATTCCTCTGCCCCATCAGCACCCTTCTTGTCATCCTTGTATTCCTTTTTGTTCCTACAAATTCATCTTTATATTCCTCTAGGACCTAACACAGTTTCTCGTATACATTGTGGGTTCAAATGTGTTCACTCACCCCCTTGTTCTACCATATTCATCTTGTAATCCTTATACTTGGATAAACTGTATCATGTACTATTGGAAAAATCACCAAACTATCCTGACTGGATCTAATAACAATATTAGCTCTTATGAGTGCTCCATGCCATTTGGACATCTTAGTCTTCTCTAATCAATCTTCTCTTATGGTACCTACAGCTCTTATTTTCAGATCTTCTCTACTACACTCAAATCCCCAATACCTCACCAGCCTCTTCATTTTCAGTAATTTCTTCTACACCTTCATCACATGTATCATACATGACTTCTCTCAAGTTTACCTCAAAATATTTTTACTTCCACCTTCCCTCTCGTCTGCTCTTGACTGAGAGAAGTTTCTCCTTTCTAAAACTTATATTGTTATCCCAACTTCCTTCCTGCCTCTTCTGGAACATCTGCTTTCCAATCTTATACGTCAGTCTTTTCCACCAACAACATACACGAGCTAATCTCTCTTCTTCTTTTCACCACCATATGACTTGCTGCCTACTCTTTTTCACCACTGCCCCACTCTTAAGCCACTGGCAAGTCTTCCATCTGGACTACTTTTCTATTGCCACAGCTATCTAGCAGCCATACCAGATGGTCTTCAAGCAATTACCCTATAAACAATCTGATACTACTTTCTCATTTTTAAATTTCTTTTATTCCTTGACCTTTATATCTATGCCTCTACTGGTTTTTCTTTTACTCTCCTACCTTTATTTCTGATTATCTTATTCAGCTTGACCTTAAATGGAAGTATTCCTGTAGATTTTTTTTTTAAGATTTTATTTATTTATTTGAGAGAGAGAGTGAGAGACAGCGTGAGAGGGGAGAGGGTCGGAGGGAGAAGCAGACTCCCTGCTGAGTGGGGAGCCTGATGTGGGACTCGATCCTGAGACTCCAGGATCATGACCTGAGCCAAAGGCACTCGCTTAACCAACTGAGCCACCTAGGTGCCCCTCCTTTAGATCTTACAGAAGTTCTCTTTTTTTCCTAAACTCTCTTCTATAACAATCAATCCACAACTGACTTAATGTAATGAGAGACATAGTATTAGTAAAAATATTTATATCTAATCCCAACCACTTTTTTGGTTATTTTTGAAATCATATTTCTTCCCAGGTGGTTTTTTTCAATAAACAAAACACTACCCTCAAACTCCTTCAACCTTCATTTAAGTTTATACTACCTCCTTCAGAAGAACAGATTTCTTTGAAGTCATTAGAAACTCAGTGTTAAATTGCTCCCACAAAAGGCTAGGAAGTTCCATAGGTCAAAGCTCTTGAAGGACTTACAGAATCTACTGAATAACAATCTTTGGAAAGGGTAAAAAGTGGACTTTCCTGAAGTCTGACCCTCAGAATACAGTGGGCACATCATGATTATAGTCTAAACAAAAATGGCCCATTTTTTTTTTTTTAAAGGGAGAAAACAAATCTCATTTACATTCAGGTTTGTTCTTGAAGTAATACCAAACTTGAGGAATAGAACTTCAAACATGGAGACACTCAGAATTGTTTCCCAATCACTATCCTATACTTGGACATTCAAAACCTTATAATCTTCCTCCAACCCATATTACTTCAGAACTTACTTTTTAACCCACTGTTACATTTCTCATTTGTGGTAGATATTCCTAGGAAACTAAAATTTCCTTTTATTCAATAATACATCTTTCACTTTTCTTCCCTTTTTGCCCTTGTAGAGATCGGTGATTGAAATCCCACTGCAGTTCTTTATAGACAGGTATTTGGTGTAAAGATGGAGAAATCTTATATCCCTTCTTAAAAATCAGAAAAATTTCTCCGAAGGAAAAAAAAAAAATCAGAAAGAACTTCACTATAAAGGGTCTCATGCATAAGGCTCTTCCTCAATATGCACTCAAGAAATAATGTTAAAGTAAGGATCCATGATAGTTTACTACAACCAGTCTATGATATGAAATTTTTTCTTTTTTAGTATTTCTTCTTACAAACAGATAATAAACCTTATAGAAACTTTACTATTTTGAAAACTTACTATTTTAATAAGAAATAGTTAAGTATGTTAAAACCTAACCAACCTACATAACCTAATAATGCATACCTCTAAATAACTTATGACTTTGCGAGGTCTACATTCATAAACTTCCTTTGCATTTTTGTTTAATATAGCATTAAGAATTTCTTTTAAGTCCATCACTCCATAGAATGGGAGACAATTAGCCATTTCTTCTATTTCCAAGTAGTCTTCAGCAATGGAAACGCCTAAAAGAAAAATAAATAAAACCACATGTAGATAGAGTTAGTTTTGTTTAAATTATATTCCAGAAAATATCTATTAAAAACAAAATCACTGCTAAAACACTTAATGAGCCCTCCTTAGAATTTAATATAGTCAGGACAAAGTTTTGTTCCTTAGTTGGAGAACAAATAATAATTTCCCATAGGATTTCACATTAAGTCATAAGTGCTCATAGACACCACATGTGCTTTATATCATTTAATTTAATCTTAGTTATTGCACTTCTGTTCCCTACATTTGTTTAGAACATTTCTTACTTTGGAGAGAAAATGGAGTCCCATGATATTTATTAAAATAAAACTGGTCTAAATGTTTTAACAACTGCTGCTGTTCAAATTTTGTTCTACTAGTTTAATACTAATTTAAAGGCCTGAATTATTTCTGTGATTATTTAAACTTACAAATTATAAAAATACTCACATAGTAATTTATTTTTTTCCAGTTTTATTGAGATATAATTGATAAACACTAAGTTTATGGTATACATAGTATTGATTTGATACACTTATATATTGCAAAAGGATCACCACTATAGTAACTTACTAATATATTACTAATTTGAGGTAATGAAATACTGTTTACTCAGTAATGTTTACTCAAAATATTTTAGTAAAACAATATTTTAAAATTGACATTATTTATCAAACTACTTTAAATAATTTAGTGACTAAAATAAAACTAAAAACCAGCTACATGATTAGCTATATAATGGGGTAAAATATCCATAACACCATAAATTCCAAAGGATCAAATCTGGCTTTAGAATGCATTTTAAGATGTTGCAAAATAGCAAATATTTGACTTCTTTGGCTCCATCTGCGTAACAGTGTTCTTAATATTTAAGTCCACCCATGTTACCTAGAATTAAGAAAATGAGACAGTTCAATGTTGGGTAACTAGCAGCTATCAACAGACGAATAAAAAAAGGAGTGATGTAGCTTGAAGAGTTTCAGATCCTGAGACGTCAGTGATCCTGTCCCTAATCTGCTTCCAGTTAAGATCACTTCCTTGACCTGGATAAGATACAATGGTGGTACACTAAACAGAGCAGGCATCCCTGGAAACAACTGGAGAGTATCAGAAGATCTATAATCAAGCATTAAGGAATAAAACAGAGAGTTTTGTCAAGGGAGACAAAATGAGAGTTTGAGCAACCAGGGGAACTTAAATGGGACCTGAAACAGGATTTACACAGGCAAAAAGGAGGAGGCAGAATATTATAGTCCACATCTTTTTACATATATAGATAAGGAAATTACAAAAATATTAGCCCAGGGACTTTTCACTATTGCTGGTTCTTCACATTTTATAGTATAATTAGACTGAAAAGTCTAATACTGACAACATTTGCCCTGGAAAATCATACACATTTCACAGAATTACTTGTGGATATGGGTTAGTATTCGGCAACAGATAAGGAAATTGAGCAATATTTTAATCACCATGTTTGCAAAATTCTGATATGGGAAACTTACAGACATTTGGAACCTTGTAACAATAAATTTTCAAGAATTTTCCATAAGATTCTGTGAAATGCTTCCCAGTTTTCAGGGAAAACACTTCAAATGAGTAAGTGGAATGACAAGTTTTCGCTTCTTAAAATACGGAATTCTTATTGATGTAGAACAAAAAACTATTCCCATGAACAAGAAAAATTCTTAGGATCACATTCAGAATCTTTTCCCTCAAAGTCAGATGTATTCCTCCTCTCTTTTAAATGTCCTTATCATTCAAAGATGTTTTGTGACAGCTAGCAAACTCCTTATCCAAAGTTTGCCCAAGACAACAAACTCACTAAGAGAAGAAATGGTCTTTAAGAAAATATGACATAAAAATTAATGAAGGGGAAAAAAAGGCTTAAAAAAGAGGAAAACATGAGAGTTTTTAATTTGATCTGTTATTGCTAAGATAAATAATGCTGATGACAATAGAAGAAAAATTAATTCTAATCAAATCAAGTCAGTTTGCAGATGACTCTTACTCATTTTTATATCTTTGGTGCCTTGCAAAGTACCTGGCATTCAACAGGACTTAAAAAACACAATCCACAAGCTAAGAGCTGAAAGCATCTGTCAGACAGAAACTTACTGGGTAACTCAAAAATAAACATGCTCTTGGAAAAGGCAGGGAAGTAGTGATCCTAACCTTAAAAAAACCAAACCCAAACCCAAACCCAACAAAAAAAAACTGCTGTGATAACATTTTTCATGAAAAAAAATGGCACCTGCCAGCAATACCACATGGTTAATTAGAAAAACAGATTAAGGGGGCGCCTGTGTGGCGCAGTCATTAAGCGTCTGCCTTCGGCTCAGGGCGTGATCCTGGTGTTCCGGGATTGAGCCCCACATCAGGCTCTTCCACTAGGAGCCTGCTTCTTCCTCTCCCACTCCCCCTGCTTGTGTTCCCTCTCTCGCTGGCTGTCTCTGTGTAATAAATAAATAAATAAATAAATAAATAAATAAATAAATAAATATATCTTTAAAAAAAAAAAAGAAAGAAAAACAGATTAAGAAAAAAGGAAGTCTTATTACTCACATACCTATACACACCCCTTGCCTCACACTTCAAATAAATTAAAAAGATGCTAGGTGTTTCAAGGAAGAAAGATTTCTGGGAGGACTAAAAGAAATGACCAAAAGAAATGACAGAAAGGGTACTGGAAGATGGGAAGAAGAGAATATTCGAACATCTTCCACTGGCAAGTACTATGCTGATTTTCCTAAGTAACTCTTTAATGCTCACAACTACTTTATGAAGTAAATATTTCAGTTTTTATTGGAAGCAGTATAACAAATTAGTTAAAAGCTACACTGTAAAGGCACTTGGGTTCAAATCCTGGTTCTCCTACTAACTGGTACCCTTAAGCAAACTTCACTGTGCCTTGATTTTTCCATCTATAAAATGGAGACAGTAACAGAATCTACTTCATAGGGCTACTAGGAAGATTAAATAAATTAATACATTTAATATTTAGAACAGTGCCCTGTACATTATAATTATTCAATAATTATTAGTTGTTACAATAAGAAAACATTAAGGCCACTCTAAATCTAAATATCCAAGATTGAGGTAGAAGGTACAAAGTTTAGGGTAGGTGTTCCTAAAACTGCAAAAGTGAGTAAAATTAAAGTTTGGAGCACTAAAACATTTTCTGTATATACTTAATTTCATAATTTTGTACAACAGTTTTTACTCGTTTTCTTTTTATGTCTCAGTAAAACATTCCTATAAAAATCTTCAACACTGTTTTGGTTGAACTTTGTTTTTCTACATCTTGGTCATGACAAGTTTAGGAGCAGGCAGGAGAGGGGACAGTGGAATCACTCTTCATGGTACCCTTGATACCAGACGAAGGGAAAGTAATAGGACAAGACCAGCCTAGGCAATTAGGGCAGAAAACAGTTAAGTATGAAAGTTATGAAAGAACAAAGAGAGAACAAGCAGGAAAACAGAAGTCTCCTTCCCAGAGGATTTACTTTTCTCTCCACCCAGTGAATTGCCATACAAAAAAAATAGTGTTATCACAGTCTTTTTTGTAGCAAAGCAATGGAATCAAATCATTCCCTCTCCAAATAGTAAGACTGCTGATGTTACAAATCTAATTGGCAAAACAGGAAAAGAGATGTCCATTTTTGTCAGACCTTTCCAACATACTACACATTTATTTCTTTTATCATCTAAAGGAGTATTAAATAATTTAAACAAACTAGGCAGCTTGCATTTTGTGACAAAAGATGTCAAAAATTACAATGAAACTACTCGATTAGCTATGAAAACACAAATGCAAGGTAACAGACTGAAAGGGATGCAAAACTTGCTATTTTCAGAGATGACCTTTTTGAAATATGACTGTTTTTACATAGCTGACATTGTACTTTTGATGAGACACAACTATACCCTGATATGTACATTATGAAACCCAAATGTAACTTCTGGAACAAAACTTATCTTTCTAATTCAGGAAATAGTAAATAAACCACATCATCATACCTGGTATCCATTTTATCTTGAAACCATTTGCTGTAAGACGAGGATCAGACAGGTAAGTTGATCCACTATATCTCTGATCATCTGTGGTCATTTTACATAAAATCTCTAAATAATGAGATCCATTAAAAAGACTGAAAAAGAAATTATGGTCCTTTAACTTATTAAATATGTAAAATGAAATAAGAGGATTTATGGAAAAATGTTAATGCAAGGGCCCTTTAAAAATGATCAGTAACAACAATACAAAGATATAAGTAGTAGCCCTGTGAGAAAATTTACTTTTCTACATTTCCGTTAATATCTTTTAGAAGACCTATACAATATACAGAAAGGAGGAAGAATGGACATAAAAGACAGTTTTTATCTCTTAGAACACTACAAACTAAATGTGAAATCAAAAACTGGTCTCTCTATATAATACAAATGAAAACTTTATTTATAAATAATGCCATTATTATATTATTATTCTATCATAAGGTTGTTGTGAAGATCAAAGGGTTTAGTAAAGTTCCTATCATATGGTAAGTCCTCAACAAACATTAGCCATTGTTGTTATTACTGAGTTCTTACTTTGCATTTTATAGAGATCTAAATTACTCCATTCAGAGACAAACTACACCATCTGCATTAGAACTGTAGTGAGAAAACTGAACCCAACCCATAATTACCCTGTCTTTGACTCAGTTTTGAAAAACTTATAATAATTGTGGTGGGCATGTCACATTTCAAAAGAAGGGTGAAAACAACTTTGAATTCAGCTTTGTTGCTGTCCATGTTCAAATAAGAAAGCTTTATTTTCAGGCTTTAGTTTTAATGTATTTTTAGTTTTTAATGTATTTGTTTTTGAATAACAGAATATCACTAAAGGAAAACATCTTTAAAAACGTTTAATTTGTACAAGCACAAAATGATTGATTTTTAAGATATAAATGAAAGTTCACAAATACCATTGAGAAAAGTAATCAAGTTTAAAATTTCAGATACACCCTAGCTCTTTTTAAAGGAAGAAAGAGAAAGTACTATCAGATCTCTGAACTGTTTAATACAGCCCAAATCTGTATTAATTCTTTTTCTAATTCGTTGACAGTTTGCTAAGTCAATCTTAAGAGAATACTATGCTAAGAAAAATGCTGGATTTAGGTGAATGTGATTACTGTTGCCTTAATTAAAAAGACAGCTCTGACAAATGTTTTCCTGTGTCCTGGTCCTATTTTTTCCTTCTGGTAGCAGAACTTTTTTTTTTTTCAAAAGACAAAATTATATTGTATTTTATATATATATATGAAGACCAGATAATTAGAAGGTGAAATTCAAAAAAATAACCCCATTTATATTCGCATCAAAAAACAAAATACTTAGGAACAATTTTTCAAACAATACCTTTATACTGAAAACTACAAAATATTGCTGAGAAAAACTAAAGAAGACTTAAATCAATGGAGACCATTGTTCATGGATTGGAAGATGCAGTATTGTCAAGATGGCAATTCTCCCCAAAATGATCTGCAGGTTCAAAGCAATTCTAATCATAATTTGGTAGCAGGGCTTTTTAACACAAGTTTTAATATATTGTATAAAAGATTTTTTATTTATTCTTGGGAGTTTGGGAACAGAGCTATCTAGTGATGTGTCCTAGAGAACAAACCCTCAATATCTTTCTAATTTCAGGTTTTTACCTCCTTTATCATACATATGATTCTCTCCTCTGTCAGACCAAAAAAATAAATATTAAATATAAAAAAGGGAAATGTTAATTGGTTAGTTGTCAGCTATTCATTTTTACAGAAAACAATTTGCTCATGTAGGATATTAAAGGGAAATATCCCATTTTGCAATCTATAATAAAATCAGTTCAGGCAATACTCATTAATGGACGAAACCGTTAGACGGAAAGGCTGACAAGGAATTTTAAGGTATGAGAGCGGGCTGTCAGTGGCTGAACCCAGTGATAAGTACCTTTTGATGCGATGAAATATGAAGCACATAGCACAACCTATTAAATAGAAAGCAGAATCTAAATCTATTCAATCCCCCTAACTTCTGTTTAAACATGGGAGAGGAAAAAAATAAGTTGAACACCACCATGAGGAAGCAAAGGGACAAAATGAGACAACAGGATATTCTAACAAACAAGTGACTTAGTATCAGCAGCAAGTTAATGGTGTGATATTTAGAAGAGATTTAAGAAACAGATCAAATGTAATAGCTGGACCTTATTTAGATACAAATTAAACTTAATAACTATAAAAAAGACATTCTGAGACAATGAGGAATATTTCCAAGGAATTAATATTGAGAAAGATACGAAAAGGTCACTGTGGTTAGGTAAGTCATTTTTAAGACAGAAACTGAAAGATGAGTAGGAATTGTCTAAAAAACTTTAGGAGAGAAAAAGAAAATATGTGTATGTGTATATATACATACTATACATACATATATTTGAAAGGACAAATAGACAAATGTGGCATAATCTTGATAATGGTTGATAAAGGCATTCATTGTATAATTCTATTTTGGTGTATGTCTGAAATGTTAGAGTGTACAATGACAGAGAGTCATGGCAACCTAACTTCAAAATTATCCTAGGCAAGTCACTAATGTACAGAATTGAGGTTGATATTTACTGACTGCAGAACTATCCAGAATATTCTAAAATTATCTGAAAACAGTTCCATTAAATATTAGAAAATCAAGTTTTAAAAAAGATTTCTTTAAATAAACTTTTCCCTATCAGAAAACACTTCTAACTTTTTACTTTCAATTTCTAATCTAGTATGGACTGATAAATGTTTTGAGAGTTAAAAAAAGAATTATATTATTTCACCATACCTCTCTGTTAATATAATTGGGTTTTCCAGTGGCTCTGCAGGAAGGTTATGATTCTCAATAAGTCTTTTAAATAGGAGAGCTTCTTCCACTCTGTAAGGATTTAATAACATTACCTCTGTTTTGGATGTAATTAGCCACGCATCAGGAAACTTGAGATTGTGGAGCAAGCAAAGTTCTTCCTTCTCTTCTAAGTCAAATTTACATTTCTCAAAATTTCTTTTTAAGTTTTCCATAGAAAAGGGTATCTGAACTATTTTAACGTTTTGGTTCTTTTTCTCAATTTGGGACTGAAAGAGCTCATCAAGTTTTGGCTGATTAGATAATGAAGTTTTCAGTTTGTGCTTCTGTGCCAAGTTCCATGCACTGGTGGGCTTTATCTTTTTTCTGCCATCCTTAAATGATATTTGTGACTCTTGTTCAATGGCTCTCTTGATTTGCCTATTATATCGTTCCAAATCTTTAGTAGCCTTCTCTTCATATCTGGGAATAAAGATAAAATAGAACTAATGAGGATAAAGATAAAATAGAACTAATAATCAGAAATGAACTAGCCATCTGAAGTAAATTTTACAAAAAACAAAGAGCTGGTGTTCCAAGTCTGATAATGATGAAGGAGCTTGTACTGGACTAACCCACCCATATATAACTATAACTCTGAACAAAAAACAGAAATCAACTATTTAAAATGGACAGGGAAGAGCAAACAAAAACAGGCAGACACTGGAATGATTTAAATTTGAAAAAAGAGATCCATATTTAAATAGCTTTTACCCAAAGGGCAGTTCCCTGCATTAAAGGGGAGTGGCAAAAACTCAAGCAATAAGCTGTACTCTTTTTAAAAAATATTTTTATAATTTTTATTATTTATTTTTATATCACACAAAATTACATTATATAAGTTGCACTCTTATTA
The DNA here is from genome assembly GCF_017311325.1 of Ursus maritimus. NCBI lineage: Eukaryota > Metazoa > Chordata > Mammalia > Carnivora > Ursidae > Ursus > Ursus maritimus. The sequence continues at coordinate 43,418,808 of NW_024423343.1, forward strand.
GCTTGAATAATCAGAACAGAGTTCCTTGCTTCCAAAACAACTGGAAATTGAAGGAGAAAATCCCAGAAAATTCCATATGTGGAAGCCTAGAGGAAAAAGACTGCTAAAATGTTAAATGAGCTAAACAGAGATTTTAGTCACTACCTAACTGCAGAGTAAATGGAATTTGGAGTTTGAATTCTATATAATTAGATGGCTTAATAAACACTTTGGGCTTTAAATGAAAATTAGAGGAGGGCTACATCTTAGGGTAAGGGAAAAATTACTTCCTAGAACTAAGGAAGCTGACCTAGGATTAAGGGCAAAATTTAAACAGTTTCTCTCTAAGGAAGTATAAAACAGCCTTTACAAGCTCAGTGTGATCTGTCAGTAACTTAAATAGTTGCAGAACAAACACCAACACTTTTCAGAAGACAACAGAATCTAGTTTCTTCAACATATCACCCACAATGTACACTAAATAATCAAAAGTTATCATTCAAGCAATAAAAGGGAAAATGTGAGTCATGATCAAGAGAAAAAGTAGTCAGTAAAAACCAACCTCAATATGATTCAGATGTTGGAATTTGAAAAAAAAATTACTTTTTAAATAAGTTTTTATAAATATTTAAGGACTTAAAGGAAAGATGATTCTAATGAGAGAAGAGAAGAGGAATCTAAACAGAGAAGGGAAATTATAAAAAAGAACCAAAGAGAAATTCTACAACTAAAAAATACAGTATCTGCAATGAAAAATTCCCTGGGTAGGCTTAACAGCAAATCAGAGATGGCAAAAGAAAGGGTCAGCAAACTTGAAGACTGATCAGTAGAAATTACCCAATCTGAACAAAAGAGAGAAAAATGAAGATTAAAAAAAATCCCCGTGGCGTATGGCACAACAAGCAACCCAACATATATGTAATTGGAGTCCCAGATAAAACATATAAAAGTGAAGAGAAAAAAAAAATTTTGGAAAAAATTATGGATGACAATTAGGCAATTTGGATAAATGAAAAAATTTTATAGATCCAAGGAGGTCAGTGAACCCCAAGCAGGATAAATACAAAGAAATCCATAGCTACGTATATTAGGATCAAACTGTTGAGAAACAAAGACAAACACAAAATCCTTGAAAGCAGTGAGAGGGGGAAAAAGACACTACAAAAAAAGAATACCACAAATGATGGATGTAACTTCGCATCAGAAGCAGTGCAGAGCCAGGTGACAGTAAATAACATCTTTTAAGTGCCAACAGAATCCAGAAGTCAATGATACAAAGCAAAAATGTCCTTCAAAAATGAAGATGATATAGACATTTTTGGATAAGAGAAAGCTTAGAATCTGTTGCCAGCATAACTGCACTCTTGAATTGACACCAGATAGAAACTGTGATTTATAGGAAAAATGATAAGCACCATGTAGGTAAACAGCAAAAAAGGATCTTTGAAAAAATTCTCATTTCTTTGAAAGATAACTTAAAATTTTTTAAAAATAGCATTGTAAGCATATGATTTCACTCATGTGGAATTTAAGAAACAAAACAAATGAACATAGGGAGAAAAAAAGAGGGACCCAACTCATAAGAGCCTCTTAATTACACAGAACAAACTGAGGGTTATTGGAGGGGAGGTCAGAGGGGTAATGAGCTAAGTGGGTGATGGGTATTAAGGAGGGCACTTGCTGTGATAAGCACTGGGTGTTATATATAAGTGACAAATCACTAAATTCTACTCCTGAAACTAATATTACACTACAGGTTAACTGGAATTTAAATAAAAAGTCAAAACATAAATAAATAAATAAATAAATAAATAAATAAATAAATAAATAAATATTTTAAAGTGTGTTTTATATTGTATATAGATATAAAATATATGACATCAACTGCACAAAGGACAGGGGTAGTAAGTGAAATTATACTTGCAAAGTTCTTATATTCTGTGTGCCTGGAACCCTATTAGCTCTAACTAGATTATGATAAATTAAGGATGTATAATATATTCCCCAAAGCAAAAAATAATGCAAAGCCAACAGAATTAAAATTAAACATTAAGTTATATTCTTTTAATGCTAAAGAAGGCTGCCTGTCTCCCACAAAAAGGAGGAACAGAGGAACAAAACAAAGATGAAACATATAAGAAAATGGTAGACCTAAACCTAACTGTATCAGTTATTACATTACATGGACTAAATATTCCAACTAAAAGGCAAAAATTGTCAGAGTGAATTTAAAAGCAAAATCCAGGGCGCCTGGGTGGCTCAGTCAGTTAAGCATCTGCCTTCGGCTCAGGTCATGATCTCAGGGTTTTGGGATCAAGTCCCGGATAGGGCTCCTTGCTCAGCAAGGAGACTGCTTTTCCCTCTGCCTGCCGCTCCCTCAGCTTGTGTGCTCCCTGTCTCTCACTCTGACAAAAAATAAATAAAATCTTAAAAAATAAATAAATAAAAATAAGCAAAAAGCAAAATGTCTACATTTTGCTATGTATGTCTACAAGAGTTATATTTTAGACACAAATACTAGTTCAAAGTAAAAGAAAAGATACACCATGCAAATGGTAAGCACAAAAAAGAATAGCTATAGTAATATAAGATGAAATCAATTATCAATTTCAAAACAAGAAATTATACAACAGATATGAGGGAAAATTCATAATGACAAAAGGGGCTAACATTAGGAAGGAATACCAATCACAAATGTGTATGTATCTAATAACAAAGGTACAAATTACATGAATCAAAACTTACAGATCTAAAGTAGAAATAAATCCAGAATCATAGTTGGGAGACTTTAATACCCCTTTCTCAGTAACTGGAAGAACTAGACCAAAATATAAAAAACAGTAAAGCTACAGAAGATTTTAGGAATACCATCAACTACCCTGACTAAATAGACATTTTAGAACACTATATCTAACAGCTGCAGAATTCAGATTCCTTCTAGGTGTTATATACTTGGAACATTCATGAAGATAGATCATGTGCTGGGCTTAATTCTCAGTAAATTTCAAAAGCATGAAATCTGACACAGTATTTTCCCTCTCCATGACAGAATAAATTAGAAGTCAATAAGATATTTAGAAGTCCTCCAAATATTTAGAATATAAATAACACATCGTTATTCATAATAGCCCCAAACTGGAACAACCCAACTGGAGACTGAATAAACAAATTGTGGTATTTATACAACCGAATATTACTTATCAATTTCAAAGAATGAACTAACTATACAAAGATATTCAACAAACATGGATGGAAATCACAACATATTTTGTTGAGAAGTTAGACATAAAAGAGTACATGTTGGGTCGCCTGGGTGGCTCAGTCAGTTAGGCATCTACCTTAGGCTCAGGTCATGTTCCCAGAGTCCTGGGATCCAGCCCCGCATCAGGCTCCCTGCTCAGGGTGGGAGTCTGCTTCTCCCTCCCCCTCTGCCCTTACCTCCCCCTCGTGCGCATGCTCTCTCTCAAATAAACAGATAAAAGCTTAAAAAAAAAAAAAAAGAGTACACATTGTACGATTTTATATATATGAAGTTTAAGTACCAGCAAAACCAAAGTAGTGTTAGGAAGTCAAAACAATGGCTGTGTTTGGAAACTGGTGGATAAGTAGCATAAGGGAACTTTCTGGGGTGATGAAAGTTGCAGTATTTTGTTTGAGGCAGTGGTTACATGGGTGTACAACATATAAAAATGCATTGAACTATATATACAGTTAAGATCTGTGTATTTCACAATGCTACATTTTACCCAATTTTAACAACCACTTATGGAAGCACTGAAGACAAACACTAAAAAAAAAAAAAGAAAAGAAAAGAAAGAAAGAAAATCTTATAAAGAAATAACTAAAACAGTTAATTCTATATCTGAAGAGTTCCTTACACATTTACTGTAATATCAACATGGAATAAGCAATTTCTTATTTGTACACGATAGAAAATTTGTACACAATACTCCATTTACTAATTAGATACTAGTAAAATTAAAGTCATTCTAATGATAGCATGCAAAATAAAAATTTTATGATTAAATTTGTAATGGATTCATAGCTAAATATTCATTTTTCAGTTGCTATTTATTTCTCATTTTAGAGACATCAGTGAAAAAAATAAATTCAAATAAACTCAATACATCCAAGCCATTTAACTTAATTCAGTTTCAAAGGTATCAGATAATGGATGCTTTAAAATTATACTGGGTAAAAAATCAAGACATCTTTTCTTTTGAGTTAATGACACTTCTATAGGCAATCAAAGACAGTCTATCATAGTGGTTATAGCAACCTTTTCTAAAAAATTGAGATGCCTGAAACCACCCTCAAATTTTCAAATTCTCCAGGCCGAGACTGAGGTTGAACAACACTGTCTTGAAAAGGCTCCATGGGTAACTCTAATGCATACCCAAAAGTGAAAACCACTCTTAGGTGGTTCAGTAAAGTGTAGTGGTAAGAACACAGACCCTGGAGACTGACTGGCTGGTCTGGTGCTGCCACTTAGTAGCTCTGTAAATCTAAATAAATTATTTAATATTTCTGTGCCTCAGGATAATCATCTGTAATATATAGATAATCTACATTTACTTCATAGTTCTGATAAGAGCAACAAAATGAGTTAAGATGTTTCAAGTACTTAGAATAATGCTTGACACCAGAGTAAAAGATTATAAATGTTTGCTATAATTTTGTATCAAGAAACACATCTTATAATGAATGGGGCACATTTTTGACTAAAGGCTGGTAATTATTTAAGCAACTTAACAAATTTTTAAATGCAGTTTTCAGTTTGAGACTGGAGAATTAACGCTGTTTCTAATCTTAAGTAACTCTTAAGAAACTGGCTAAATTCTATTGTAGGTATTATACATGACACATTTTTAAGGAGAAATTTAGAGAGGTATGTGTTAGGAAATAAAAATCATATTCTTGGGTAAACTATGTTAAATGTTAGAATTGAGACTAAGAGACAAAAGACCACAACACGTTGTGTAGTTTGTACTCAGTATATGCTAAATACAGAAATGTTAGCTGGGTAAGAATGTAAAAAAGACCTTGTTTCACTGTAAACTAGATGAAAAATACTCTCTGATTACTTACCAGGCTATATTCATAATTTTGTACATGATTTTCTCCCATCTCTATTTAGAATCTGAACTTCTGGATTAGCTACATAAAACAGATAATTTTCAATAGTTTACTTTCAATAGGTACTATTAGTAAGTATTTTTTAGCTCTTGGACATTCCAATTCAAGATTTTTCCCTTACGGTGAAAAATGAGTTCAAGATGAAGGTCACCACTTGTAATTAATTATAATGTGCAAATTTTCACATATGGTACTAATCTTATGACTTACTCAAGAAGTCAATTTAATTAGTTCCTTGGGAAATATAAAAAGCTATCTCCAAAGGAATATTAAGCAAATGTTAAGTTAAAACAGCTGCTACCTTTGACTTAATGTCATTAAGAGATTCAGGAATCTGAATGGAAAATATTAATTTTGATTTGACCAGTAACCAATTCAAATGTTTTTGTGACTAAAGATTACATGTAATTATAAAGTTTATTTACCATTTTCAATACCCCAATTACAATATTATTCTTATTTTAAGTAGAAGTATGTTCATAGTACTGCAAATGAAAAGTTCAAGTTAACATCAACTGACTGAACCCCAGTGGGCAGGGCACAGGCCTAAATCTGGCTTCTAATCCACCAGAGGAAAGGAGAAGAAAAGCAAAGGAAAAATATCCAGAAAAGAAGAACTAAAAAATGAAGTACACCCCACTCCAAAGTCTGTCCTAAGCTCTCAGCAGAAAAACCTTGATCCTAGGGCTTATTCAAACTCTTTGTTATGGCTTACAGAACCTTACATAATCTGGCCTGCCTTCCCTCAACTTACTTTACTATACTCTCATATTCTGTTCCCATCACAGAGAGCATCTTTAATTTCCTTAATGACAATATTTTCCTTCTAGCTGTTTTATTTAGAAAATTCCCTTTCTGATTATTTCTACTTAGGGACTCATTTCCTATCTCATAGATGAGATTAAGCCCACTGCTAAGTATTTTCATAACTCCTTATATTTATTTTAAAACTAACTCATCGTATTCTATGATTATTTGTTTGTGTTTTCCTTACTATACTGCATCATTTATGAGTAGAGAAAGTATATTTTATTTATCACTGTATCTGAAGTGATTAGCTAGAGTACATAGGGCCTTGTATACAGAATGCCCTGAATAAATATTTCCTAACTGAAGACAGGTAGAAAGTAAGGGAGGGAAGAAGGGAGGAAAGAAGGGAGGGAGGGAAAGAAGGTAGAAGGAAAAGAAAAGGAAAAAGGGAAGGGCAAGGAGGAAAAGAATGAAGGGAAAGAAACAGTAAGAAAGGAGAAAAGGAGAAGGGAAGGGAAGAGAAGGAAGAAGGGAAAGAAACAGGAAGACTAGAAAAAAAATGAAGGGAGGACAGATGGAAAAACCAATTATTCACAGAAGAGGTGTCCACTCTGATATCCCTTAGCATTTCCTACAGAATATAGGATCACGGAAAGAATTCCAAGATTATTACAGAAAACTGGTAGTGTGATTGTTGAGTGTGATATCATTTTTGCTCCACTTTCTCACTGATCATAATTTTGGACACAGCCATCATGGTCCCCAAACCCCTGGCTCTGGAAGATTCTAACACAATATTTTGTGACATACAGTAAGCTCTCTTGATTCCAAAATACTTACATTTTCTTCTATTTTTGGCCTCCAAATTAAATTTAATCTTGACTAAGCAAGTGAAAAATAATGTCAATCACAACAGAGAAATTTCCTTTTCACAGGTTAAAAACTCTGAGTAAGATCATAAACAATGTGCCATTTTTCTTTCATCATAACACACAATATCCTATTTAATGCTCACAACAATCTAGGAGATACTGTCCACAGATTTTTACAAAAAGCTAGCAGAGAAAGAAACTGGAGTTAAAACCCCGGTGTAGTTTCAGAGGTCTGCTCTTGACCAACACTGCCTCTTTTGTCTACCTTATGGCAATAAGATAGAGAAAATTTTGGATTCCTCAATACTGCCCCATGATAAAATTTTAGATGAGGCCCATTAACCATCATCCTGTACCCTGATACTTTGGGGCCCACAAGAACAAACAATGCTGACACTCCCCAAAAGTCAACTGTAACAATACCTGCTGTTGTGAGGCTGTGAAGGAGCAGCTATCTTAAGCCGCTACACTGTCCCTATCTTCCATGAGAGGGAAACAGCTATGCTTTTTCCCCTCCTTCTCAGATAATACTCAATTCATCAGCTCTCTGGTCAATGCAATTTAACTTCTGTGGGCTTGCTGTACTAAAACTTAAATGCTCTGATCTTTAAAATGCCTATGTCATTTAGATAAAACTAAAGACAATCACACACTGTGAACCTTATTTGCACGCTGATTCAAATAAACTTTAAAAAAAACAATATTAAGTAATTAGAAATTCAAACACTGAATATCTGATATTAAGGAATTCTCGTTTTAAAAATTATGATGATTGCATTATGGCAATATTTAAAATAGGAGCATCTTTACTTTTTACAGATACATAGTATTTATGAAATAGATATTATCCTAGGATGTGCTTTCAAATAATAATAGTAAAAAGGGGAAGTGAAGTGCATGGATGTATGGATAAAATGAGACGGACGGTGAGATGATGGTTTGTGAAACAGAGTAATGAGTTTGTTGTACTGTTTTGTCTACTTCTGTGTATGCCTGAAGAAAGAAAACACAACCACCCCCACCAAAAAAAAGAAAAAAAAAAAGGTAAAGAGAGAAGCTAATTTATGGAAGTTTTGCCTGTCAGTGTTAATAGTGGCACATGATGTGATGAGCACTGGGTGTTATACGCAACTAATGAATCGTTGAACATTACATCAAAAATTAGTGATGTACTATATGTTCGCTAATTGAATTTAAATTAAAAAAAAGTTGCATTCTACGCACAAAAAATAGTGGTCATGGGGCGCCTGGGTAGCGCAGTCGTTAAGCATCTACCTTCGGCTCAGGGCGTGATCCTGGCGTTCTGGGATCGAGTCCCACATCGTGCTCCTCCGCCGGGAGCCTGCTTCTTCCTCTCCCACTCCCCTGTGTTCCCTCTCTCACTGGCTGTCACATAAATAAAAATAAAATCTTAAAAAAAAAAAAATAGTGGTCATGATTATGTTAAATTGATAGTGTCTTTATAAGACTGAATAAGCTAATGAAAAAAGAAAAAAAAATCGGTCAAGTATCCATGTTTGTCACCAAATAAAAACTATGAATGATAAGTTATGTTTAAATTTTCTTCCAGATGTTTAATATAATATTGAGATACCCTACATAATAATATATGATTGGAAGTATAATTCCACTCTTTCGTTTTCTGGTGGGCTAGATCACTCAAGACATAGTACTTTGTATTTATAATAATTGCCCTAAGTCAACTATACACACTCATATTATTTTATATTTATTTAGATCATCTAATCTAAAGATGGCAATATATAGTTATTTTCATCAAAGATAGATCAAACCACCTATTTACCTACCAAAATATCCCACCATAGTTTATAAATTGCCAACAAATAAATAAAAGATCTGGAAGGAAGCCTTCAGTTTATACTGAATAGGGATGGTACTGACTCCACTAAATTGAATCTGTAAAAATACTGTAATTTTCATATTGTGTTCAATATAAAATGGAGACCAATTTAAAAAAGGGAATAGTCAAGATATTTCTTAAAACCATCACTGTTACAATTGTTCTAATGCATAAACTTAAAAAAGAGAAAGTTCTGTCATAGAAAGATTCTTTAACATAAAATAAAAAAGAAATAGAAGAAAACAGTAGTTTTAAATTAAGAAGAATGGAAAACCTTTAACTTCAAATTTTAATAATAAAGTAGTTAAGGCTTGTACCAAAAACAACAAAACCAAAACAAAAAACTAAAAATCTCTCAATTTAAAAAAGTGATTCCAAAAAAGGTACTCTAGCCAAACCAAAAGGCATTTTCCATTCTGCTTTTCCATAAATAAGAAGTTTAAATTTTTTTTTAACCCAATGAGTCATATAGAATGGAAATATCTCAGCATCAGGTCACATGCAAGCTCTGGAAACTTACTTCAATTTTTCCTCTTCACTCAATGTCTTCCACAGTTCTTCAATTTGTACTGTTGTATCCTCCACACTGGTCTTAGAATTTTCTGTGAGAAACTGAGCACGATGATCTTGAATAAAAAGGGCGCTTGCTGACATGGGTTTCTTGATTACCCGATTACTAATTAAATCATATGCTGTAAGCTGTCCAGATTTGTTATCTACCACATTTGATTTTTTGTTACAGGAACCTTCACTGAGATTCTTTTGTTCAGGGCTTGGATAAGCGTTATTATTTAGTTTACATGCTGAACTTTCTTGAGGCACTAAGATTTTCACAGGTTCAATGTTTTCTCCCATTGAACTTTTAAGTGTATTTCCCTTGCTCCAGTCATCTGCACAGATTTCCAAAGACTTCTCAGGAACTGCTGCTTCCTCATTTTTCCCAGTCTCATCTCCATTGCTTTTATTGCCATTTTCTGATTGGGTATGCTTAACAGAACCTATGAAACAAGTTTCACTACATTCCTTCTGGGCATCCTCACATGGTAAATTACTCATTGGGATCTCTTGAAATGTATTTCTAGTGTTTTTATCAATGTTAGAATTTTCACTATTAAAATGTTCATCATAATGGTCATCAACATGTATCTGAGGATTTAAACAATAATTAGTGTTTTTCCCAGATCTGTCATTATGCACATCATTTTGGAAAGGAATGACTGAAGTATCAACGTTTGGATAATTATTTCCAGATGATTCCATCTTATTAAAAAGCACATCTGTTTCTGTTGTATTACTAACAACCATGTCAGCTGAGGAAACATCTGTTTTATTATTTTCGTAAGAATTTGTACTAGGTAGTGATCCATAACAAGTCGTCATCAGATTTTCAAGAGCAATTAAAACAGATTCCTAAAAATATAAATTAACAAATGTTAGGGAAAATTATGAAATTAATAAATAGGCAAGATTTAAAATAATATTTAAAAATATGTATAAACAAGCAACTCTCCCATGTGAAAATGCATAAGTTTGTAAGTAACATTAATTAAAAAAATTATCCAAAATTTACCTTATTCTGTAATAATACTTGACTTTTATCTGGTGTTAAATTTACGTCCACATCAGCTGTAGGAACATCAATTTTCAGGAAAAAAATGGGATACAAACGAGTAGATTCCTTTAGGCACTTCAGAGTGTAATAATGTCGGATTAGCTAGAAACATGTAATAAAGAAAAGATAAAAATACCATGTAAAGATAGTACTGCCATCCTTAAATATAACCAAAAAGTATAGTCAGCTGAGAAACTGAGTGGATGTAACTGCTTATGAGGAAAAGCAGTGTCTAAATGGTAATACTCATTTAGAGGCCTTGAATTTACAGGAAGCACAAGCATTCATTAAGAAGTACAACCTTCCAGTGCAGCTGGCTTCACGGTTAAAAGATCATAGTGTCATGGATGTTTACAAAGTCCAGGGTTCAAATCCGAACTCTGTTGCTTCCTGGCTACAATGGGCTTCTTTGTCACTAACTTCTTAGTCACTAACATTTCAGTTTCTTCACTATAAATAGGGATAATAATTCATCACAGAATTGTTGCGCAAGACACCTAGCACAATGCTTATTAAATATTATGGTATCTGCTTATCTCCTTCTCCTTATTTTAGAGCAAATCCTTAGAAGCAGTCCTTACAACAGTTGACAAATGACATTCTGATCCAAGTAGTACTTTTTTTTTTTTCTAAAATAGATTACCTTTAATATGTCTTTTTGATGTATTGGTCTACTGTTTATAAAGATAAAACTCCTTTCTGGGGTTGAAAGACTTGTTAAAGAGTGGTCTGCATCGCGCTTTGGAAGAAATCCACTTAGATAAATCTGCAATTATAACAGTTACAGAATTAGTATACACTGTCGACAATGAATGTGGTTCCAGGGGTCTGGCTACATACAGTACAAAAGGTATAAAAAAACAAAATGGATTTTCATCTTACGGTCTGAAGAGTCCTATACTTGCTGATAATCACGTCCTGAACATTAACATTAAATAAAATATGGAAGCATATTACACTGGTGTTCTTGGCTTCTACCTCTTTCTGAAACTCTTTTTAAGGAAAATGGCAATCATAAAAGCTTCATGAATGCGCATAATGTCTTACTGTCATATGACATACAGCATAAATACTGCTGTCGGTTCAACCCTATCTTCTTTCTTAAAATTTCTTTTTTTTTGGATAGAAGAATGGTTTATTTTTTTTAATAATTTTTTTTATTATGTTAGTCACCATACAGTACACCCTTAGTTTTTGACGTAAAGTTCCATGATTCATTACTTCCGTATAACACGCAGCGCACCACGCAATATGTGCCCTCCTTAATACCCATCACCAGCCTACCATTAAAAATTCTTCATATTGTGACTTTCTTTTAGATGTTTGTCCTTTTCTTTTTAGCCATTTCTTCCTGTAAAGAAGTGGCTGTTTCGATCTTGTGGAGTCAATCTGACTGGGTTTTCATTTCTCAATTAAAAGTCCCTTTTACTCTGACACCGACTGCAGTACTTTATTTTCATTTTTGTTTAGAGAACTTTTCTACAATCAAACCAATTATTTTTATGCTCTTTCTCTAGTTTACAAATGCATGAAAAGGAGGGAGAAAATGATGAAGGATCCTAGAAAAAACAACAGAGAGAAGAGAGAGATTGAGGAGACAGAAGCCAAAAAAAAAAAAATGTTCCTACTTTTTATCTCGAAAGATAATACAGAGATTTGTTAAGAATACAGAACAGAGCCAGACTAACATGATTTAAATCCTAGAACCACTACTAACTATGTGATCTTGGTCAAGTTATTTAAAATATAAGCCTGTACTCTCTTATCTGAAACCGCTAGAAACAGATGTATTTATATTAACCTGTTAAGAAACACTAATAGTAAAATTTCAGCTTAGGTTCAGGAAAGTGAGAGTGTCAGTGGAGATGTTATTTTTAGGTAAGAAGAAACCATGAGGCTCTTTAACAACACATAGGGTAGTCTGCCATCTATGTCTACAGCTATCCCTACCCTTGGAAATAAGTGATTAAGGAGATGCATTACCAATTTTAGAACACTAAGTGCATTATTGTCGCAGTGCCAAACTGAGCCAATTTAAAAAATAAATTAATAAAGCTGGATAATCCATTACAAAATACTACTTAATTAACTGTAAAACTTAACAGCATTTATAAATGGTTGTATAATTTACCAGGTAACATGAGACCCTTTTTAAAGCACCTGCTGAGCATCAGGAAGCACCTGTCTAGTCTCTGAAAGACTTACTAGGTGTGTGAATTATAAACAAAACTGCCCCAAATAGGTAGAAATGAAAATAAAATGAGGAAAAACGTATTATTGCTTGTGTTTTCCTTTTACACCATCTTAGCTGTCCACTGAATAATTATTATCATTTCCAAAAAGATGGCTTAGGATAACCGTAAGAACAAAGTATATTTAAGTTATATGGAAAAGTAAAATCAAAGAGCAAAGTCTAATAAAATGCTCTAAAAATGAAAATCAAGAGTAGTTTATGGAAAAAGAGTATCTGTTAGAGACCGAATCAGTGCAAAAAAAAAAAAAAGGAGAGACAGAAAGAGAAAGACTGAATCAGTGCAACCAAATAAAAAATTCAACCATACAAGATTCTGTACCTAAGTATTCCTCAAACCTAGAAAGCAAAACAAAAATGAAAGGCAAGAATATAAACAAATACTTCTCCCCTGATTGCTCTACAACTATGGACCTCTCCCTCCTTCCCTTCATCTCCAACCCCCTATAATCTGGTTTCTATTACCTCCAATAACCAACTACAATGCACACTCAGCCCTTCTCTTATTTGATTCTCTGCAGACCCTAACATCGATGACAACTCTCTCATTTGGGAAGCATCACCCTCTTTCAGCCTACTCTTTTGGTCTTTCTGCTTCCTCCCTGATACTTCCTCTTCAGCCTGGTTTGCTGATTTTTCTCCCTTTGCTTACCACCTATAAATGATGATGGTTCCCCTGAGTTCCATCATCAGAGCCTTTATTCTTGGTCTCTACTCTCTGAGTAATTTCATTCACATCTATACACATACACCAGTGATACTAAGATACAGATGTATAGCCTCTATTTCTTTCACCCCCAAATGCTTACTATTTTTAACTAGCTGTCACAAAAATCTCAATCTCATCACATTCAAACTTGATAAAATATTTCACCCAATGGCTCCTCCTGTATTCCTTTAGCATAATGAGACCTGCCACCTACCCAATCTGTCAAATCCATCTCCTCTCCTCTCCTCTGATTCTGCTGAAGTAACCCTGACTAGTCTCCTAACAGTACTTTCCTCTTTCAGTAAACCTCAAGAACACCAGGAGTTATGTTTCTAAAGTAATGATTTAAGTACTTCTGCTAAGGACAGTGGGATAAGTTCATGAGAAACTCCCTTCTCCCCAATCCCAACTGCAAATACGTAACAGTGATAGGTAAAATCAATCTTTACAAAAATCTCAAAAGACTGAATCATTTAAAAGTAAGACAACCTAAAGATGTTACGGATGCAAAACATAAGGGAGAGTGATGGCTGAAATCAAAAGCCCTATGTGTTGCTGGATCACAAACCAGCTGTGTCAGAAAAAAAAATGTTTTTGTAACTATGTGTGGTGATGGATGTAACTAGACTTATTGTGGTGATCATTTTGCAATATATACACATAACGAATCATTTTGTTGTACACCTGAAACTAATATAATGCTATACATCAACTATATGTCAATTAAAAGAAGAAACCATCTGTGTCAGTTGGAAATTAGATTCTGATGTGGAAATAGAGACAGAAAACACATATAAGGCAAGAGATTAAAATCAGTCTTTCCATGTGAACTGGGCTGCTGAGACAGCCCTCTTCCTCCCCCTCAAAACTGCTTAAAAATATTGTGACCACTGCTTATGAAGCTGCTTGCAAGGGTCACAAGAAAGAACATGGATAACTCTAAAACCAAAAATAAAGCTAAGCCAAGTCAGTGAGGAAAAGGGGTCTATAAAATCTTGGCAGGATGAAAAGCATGAACTACTAATATTAGCACCTGGTTTTGAACTGGGACCGGGGGGGGGGTGGCATCTGCCAAACCACGAGGAGGAAGGTGGAGTAGGTAAAACAAAATAACAAAAACAATGAATCTGCATGCACGATGACTGTGCAAATTAAAATTTCAAAACATAAAAAATAGAGAATGAGAGAATATTCTCCAAAGGAAAGTAGAAATGACAGAGCAATAGGAAAAGAACTTTGAAATTAATACATGTACCATGCTTTCAAAGGAGTAAAGAACAGTTACATCCATTATTTAAAAAAAAAACAGATGATTAAAAAAATCAAGACTCGTAGCTATAAACAAGTTTAGAAGAGAATAGGAAAATGAATAAATCTGAATCCTGGAAATATGCAGTTTGGGGAATAAAAATCAGGCAGCATCGAGGAATTTACCCAGAACTTGGCATAGAAAAATGTAGAGATAAAAATATCAAGAGAAGATAGATGTCAAAAAACAAAATATAAAACAAACACGAAACAAAATAAAATTTGAGGAGCTCCCTTAAGTTAATAAAGCCACATTGGGAAACTCCTAATAAATGCCATCACAGCAGTGGTTCAGCTGGGATCACCATCCATAATTAAGAGATTCTCCAACATGAAGTGGCTATAGTAAAGAAAGGGACCCTCAACATTATGGGAAGAGATACATAAAGATTCTCTATATCAAGGTTCCCAATGACGAATGCACTTGCCATCCCAGTACAGTGAAGGGGTCTTGGTGGCCAAGTTTCACAACTTGAAGGTATGTAATGGGGATAGAAGTGAGGTGAGACAGGTCAACAATTAGCAGTTGGCAAACAACTTAAGATTGCTTTTGGCCAGGAATGAGAAGGGGTCAAAGAAACTCTGATATAGGATAACCCTCCTTAAAAGCCCAGAAAGCATGGATATTGGAGTGGTGATAGGGAGCCACTGGCAACATAAATACGACACCCATTTATATACACAGTACATAAACAGAAGAGGGCTTTGGTTAGATGATCACACTTACTAGAGACACACTCAAAAGTTTATCATTCTGACAACCCATGGAACTGGAACTACTCAGCAACACATGCTTTCCAAATTCCTCCATTCCTCTGTGTAAAGATAACCACATTAAGGTATGGCAAAAGTTTTGATATCTATGATAGATATCATAGGCTGGTAAGCAGTCCTCACACAATTCTATCTCAAGAGAAAATTTAAAAATCAAAGGACAAGCTAGATCTGGCAACACATCTCAATATAGATCACACACAAAAAATTCCCAATGGGAAAATGACTAACGGGACAGTTCCAATCACACATGAAATCATAACTGACCAAGGTCTAAATCAGTGTTTTTCATACTTCAATGTGCAGATGGGGGGCCTTGTTAAAATGTAGATCCTGATTCCCTATGTCTGGGATGAGGCCTGAGATCCTTCATTTCTAATAAGCATACAGGTAATGCCAATGTTGCTGATCTTCAGACCAAACTATGACAGCTAAAATACCTAGAGCACAATACCAAAGATATCAAGTCTGGATCTCCTGTCATAAGCTTCCTGGGTTACCAGTGTAGGCAACAAAGTACCATGAAACCAAAAGGTAACTGGGGGAACTTACTGTCCTGAGACAGTACCTTTATTATCCCAAGCCAGTCACCATAACCAGTCTGAGGTGGCACTAGGGTATACTGAAACTACTGAACAACTATTAAGGGAGTTCTGAAAATCAGGACTATATCAGATCATGGGCATGCTCCAGGCACTATAGCTGGCCACTAAGGCTGGCCTGAATTGTTTCTCAGGCAGAGAGAACATCAACTAACCACAAGCTCCATCCAAGACTAATAAAATGATCATAATTAAAAACTCAATACTGCAAGGGGAATAGAGGAACCAGTAGCAGAAAAGAGATTTCAACAAATGAAAAAAGAAGGGAAGAACAGAGAAACCAACTGTTTAGCAGAACAGAGAGCTTTCAGGCTTAAAGTAAGCAGACAAGCAAAAACAAGCAGATTCTATTTTATAGACTCTTCTATAAAGAAACTGCATAAGGATACTCTCATGAACCAATTATAATTATCTAATTTTATGCTAGGAAGAAAAAAAGAAAAAGAGGAAGGAAGTGGGGGGGGGAAGGAAAGCGATGAAATGAATTTCCTGATAACTAGAGCAGTGAGTATGCGTGCACTGTGCTAAGCCCTTACCCCATGATAGCACTTGTGACTCCCCCAGACTCCGGGAACAGGACCAGGATCTTCATTAATTAATACTCAAATGAAGCCTGACACTCAATAAGCCCAGCCACAAACACTGAGTTCCCAATTAGACTTCCTATTCACAGAATAAGATGGCTTGGAGGAAAAAGACCTGAAAAGCAAAACGAAACTGACCTCCTAAAAACAGAGATAATTTAAGGAACAAATAATTTAAAAATAGAAATAAAACTTAATATCTCTAGAGAGATTTAAGATTTTATATCCATAAAACAACAGTAAAATCTGAAAATGTTCTTGGAGGGGCGCCTGGGTGGCTTAGTTGGTTGGTTGAGCGTCTGAGACTCTTGACTTCGGCTCGGGTCATGATCTCAGGGTTGTGGGATCAAGCCCCCCCGTCAGGCTCCATGCTGGGCATAGATCCTGCTTGGGATTCTTTCTCTCTCTCTCCCTCTGCCCCTCCCCACCCTCCTTCTCTCTGTTGCTCTCTCTAAAAAAATAAAAAATTGAAAAAAATGCTCTTGGAAATTAAACATAAAACGTTCAAAAAAATCCCAAAGGGATAAAAGAGAGTCAGACATCTCCAAAAACTTACAGAAAAAGGAAAAGATACAAAACTTGAGAAAAACAGTAAGAGAAAAATACAGAAGGTCCTAAATCAACAATAAGGAGTTTCATCAAAAGAGAAAAATGATCAAAGTTATGACAGATGGAAGTACATAACCCAGAGATGAAAAAGAAACAAATTTTCAGATTCAAAAGGTCTCACAACAAGTGTTCAGCAATAATAAGCAAACAAATAATAAAAGACATATCTAGAGACATTCTTGAAAAACTGAAGAATGGAGACCAAGGAAAGATGCTAAGAATGTTCAGAAAGAAAAATACTTATCAGCTAGAAAAAAAGAACTAGAATGCATTCATCTTCCCACCAGCAACAATGGATGGCCAAAGGTACTCAATATCTTCAAAATTCTGAAAAATTATTTTCAATCTAGAATTCTGGATCTACCAGACTAGAGAGAGAAAGTCAACAAGAGAAAGTGCAAATAAAGTCATTCTCATACATAAAAGTCTACCTCTCATGTCCCCTTTCTGGGGTAGTTAACTAAAGATGTATATGAGAAAAATGAGAAGGAATACTAAGAAAGAGGCATGGGATATATGAAATAATGAATAATGGAAAAACCAATACTACTAGTATTTCTATGAAAAAAAATTCCAGGATGGGAGCTGTGTAGAATGCCTGACATGCAATCAGTCCAAATAAGAAACTAGGTTCTAAATCTAATGCTTTAAAAAAATGGAATAGAATGAATTACCAGCTATAGCTAGAATAAGTAAAAGAGCTGGATTTAATTGCTGACATGATAAAGAAAACTTCTTCACTTAAAAAAGGGGGAAAAACCCCCAAACCTTGGAAACCTCAGAAAAAGCAAAAACTTTGTAAGATAGTCCATATACAAAGCAAATTTTGAACAAGTGACAGGAGAACAAGAAAGGAGATTCCATTTAATTGGGACAATAGAAATATTCTCATTTGTATGGCATGGACACATAACATGGATTCTTAGGAAATGTAATCCCAGCATAATATTTGGCTTTTCACTGAAAACTATTTGTAGTCCATACAGTATATTCCATATAAGTTTTCAACTTTTAGAATCAATTTTCAAACAGAAGATGGAAGACTTAAAAATGGTTGCAAAAGAAAACAAATTATTAAGCTTGGTAATGCAAAAGTAGAGCTGCGGTGATTGAGGGAAGGAAGAGCAAGTAAAAGTAAGAGTGGGAGTGTTCATAATTCATAACCTCATCTAGCATTACAGGAACTCAAGAAGCACTGTCTGAAGCTGTGAGATCAAGAAAAGGAAGCTGGAGTACATACTTAGAATGGTAAAGGGAAAACAAAGGTAAGAGAGATCAACTCTTGGGGAGCCTGGGTGGCTCAGTCATTAGGAGTCTGCCTTTGGCTCAGGGTGTGATCCCAGAGTCCTGGGATCAAGCCCCACATTGGGCTCCTCTGCTGGGAGCCTGCTTCTTCCTCTCCCACTCCCCCTGCTTGTGTTCCCTCTCTTGCTGGCTGTCTCTCTCTCTGTCAAATAAATAAATAAAATCTTAAAAAAAAAAAAAAAAAGAGAGAGCGAGAGCAACTCTTCTTTTTCTTTTTAACATTTTTTTTTTAAAAGACTTATTTGAGAGAGAGCGAGTGAGCGAGCTTGGGGGGAGGAGCACAGGGAGAGGGAGGGAATCTCAAGCAGACTACCCGCTAAGTGTGGAGCCCAATGTGGGGCTCAATCTCACCACCCTAGATCATGACCTGAGCTAAACTCAAGAGTCAGACGCTTAACCAACTGAGCCCCCAGGTGCCCCAACTCTTCTTTCATAGCAAAAAGTAAATAGATAAGATCCTTTATTAAAAATCACTATAAAAAAAATAATGTAACCACAATGTTTAAAAAAAAAAACAAATCGAAAAACAGGAAGTAGGGTTGGGGAGAGAGGGTTAATATAAGCTGTAAATGTATTCTCTTTTTTTTACCCTATACATGTATCTAATTAAAATGTTATAAGAAAAGCTTCTTGCCACCCCAGACCTCAAAAGAAAAATAATTTGACAGTTTCATTGGTAAACCAGAATTATTGAAGAATATTTTGCTATATACCTGAGATTCTTCAGAGTGGTATTGAAAGGACTCCATGTTGCCCATAACGGCAGTCCCCAGAACAGACATCAGAGCCATCTTATGATCAGATACTCTAGTTTTCTGCCAAATAACTGCCTAGGGACAAAAAGACACAGACAGCTTTTAACACAATTTAGATTTACTAAACTCATACTTACCCCATTTATTTCTGTATTTGGCATTCATCCCCAGCCTACAATTTCAGTGTCATTTAGAAGAGATGCATGGGCTATAAAGTCAGATAGAACTCTGGTTCTGAATTGTAGTAACTGTATATGTTATGGTATAAAATCTATTTAACTTCCCCTAACCTCAGTTTTCTCCTCTCTACAAGGTGACTAAGAATATTTATCTCCCAGGGTTGATAAAAGATGAAAATATACAATGAAGGCAAACCAATAGGCTGGTGCCTAATCCTCAACTTTAATTACAGTATATACTTCAGAGTATATTTAAATTAAATTGTTACTCCCAGTAAGGTATAACTGTTTTATTGAGGATGGACCACGAAGCTACAAGATTTCTGTGAACAGTCAAACCGATATAAAAATTTGGGATAAGGCATGCTCTTTAAAATTATTTTTGCAATTACCTTATACATACAGACCACTTAAAAAAGCTAACTGAACCTCATAGACATAAAAGCTGAATGATGAGCTTGGATTTTTTTCACCAGAAATGTATAGTAGGGTATTTTAAGAGAATCATGGTCCAGAGAAACTGGACCAAAGTTTGTGAAGTGCACCATCAGGTATAACATATTGCAATTTGTTCAGCTAACAAGATCCAATTATACTTCAATGTCTTGAGAAACCATCAATACAGACATAATTTGTTCATTCAACAAATATTCACCTGGCACCTCCTAAATCCTGAGAAAAATGTATAAAGGACCTAGGAGAAAACATCAACATTCAAGGGACTTGCAGAGGAAGAAGAGATTGAAAAGGAGCAATGGCCACAGAGGCAGGTAGAGCTACAGGACAGTATGGTACAAAGACCAAGGAAATTTTTTAATGACGTAGTCATACAAGACCAATGTCAAGAGACCAAGGTATGAACAGAGATGTGGCGACAGGATTTAGCAATCAGAAGGGTGTGAGCAGTTCTAGGGAAGGAGAGTAAACAAAGCCAAATTTCAATGACTGAATAATGATTATAGGGAGAACATAAAAAAAGTGAACCTAGACAGCATTTCAGAAAGCTTCACTGAAAAGTGAAAGCAGATAGAGCAATAACTAGAGGCAGGTGTGGATCAAGGGTGGGTCTTAATATGACACACGTAAATTGGAAGCAGTGAAGGAAGAATGGGTATATAAACAAGTAGGTTTGTAGATTCAATGGCTAGAGATTAAGAAAGTTCCTTTATATTTTTTCCTTATAATGTAGAAAAGTTATATTTGCTGTGAGTGACAAGACAGTGATTTAAATATCTGATTGTAGAGAAGGTGAGGGTGAGAGAGAGAGAGAGAGAGAGTCTGACGGGATCAGACTAGACCAAAGGATTCTGGCCAAATGAGCTCCTTAAATATGACCAGGAACCTATATAGGTAGTTTGAAGTACTAAGAATATTCTGTATAATAACATGAAAGGTGAAGTAAATGGATTCATGTTGTCCTCTGGCATGTTGGGGGACAGCAGTGACAGGAAGTGCCCTTCTGGACATGGCAATTAGCACTGACTCCACTCCGCATGTTGATGTGTATATCTGTAAACCACTCTGTTTTTAGAATGGTTTTTAAATGGTTTTAAATGGTTTTTAAAAACAAACCTGCTTGGGAAAATAGAGGTAGTATAACAACTATTCAGTAAGACAAATTACCTGATATTTAGTGTTAACAGGAAAACCTTTTACCTATTCCCAGGGTTTTATTAATACTAATCAAATAGGAGTTATGATTTATGAAGAACTTACTTGGCACTACTATTCTAGAAACCACTGTTAATTTTCACAACTGTTTCACTTGGGTATTATTATCTCATTATGCAGAGGAGGAAACTGAAGCTCAGACTGATTGATTTACCCAAAAAACTTAGAGAGTAGGTCATGGAACCATATTTATACCCATCTTTTTGGCTCCAAACTCACTGTTTTTACTCTGCTAACATCTCTCCCCTCTCAAGTCAAAGACAGTAATAAGTTAGAGCCAATACCAGACCCTAACTGGGAATTCTCAAAGACAAATCCATTTTCATGTATGATTACGCTCAATGGCCATGTGATATACTCTCTACTCTTCAATTAACTTGAGGGTATTAATGCATTCTCAAACCAAAATTATTTTTAATCTATTCATTTAAAGATAAATAAATAATTGGGGTCCCCAAATCAAAGAAACCACACCAGAATAATAGAAGTCCAAAAAGATCGGGAGCTACTATCCTAGCATCCTAAAATCAGAATATTTTTGAGTGCAGTTGTCACTACCAACTTTAATCTTATTATACAGATCCCTATACCTAAGGGTTTCTAAATTTCTAATAATTTTCATTCATTTTCATATAAATACAGATGTGCAGTAATTAGGCCCAAAATGCACAGCAAAATGACAGAATTAGGAAAACAATGTAGGTATTGTTCCATTTTAAATTTCACCTTTCCACTATTATGCATTGCCTTGAAAGTGATCTGAATGAGAAAAAATAAACTACATGAAGAAATCAAAGCATAAAAATAAATTGCAAACAATTAAAAAACTGAGATATAGGTTCAATGTGTATATTTCTTCTTTTTTAAAAAATATTTATTTGTTTATTTGAGAGAGACACAGAGAATGAGCAGGGAGAATCCAAGCAGACTCCACGCTGAGCATGGAGCCCAACATGGGACTCCATCTCATGACCCTGAGATCACAACCTGAGCCAAAACCAAGAGTTGAATGCTTAATCGACTGTGCCACCCAGGTGCCCTTCAATGTGCATATTCCTAAACAAAAAATTATTTCTTGGTAACTACGTTTATACTTAAAGGGCAATACACTAGACTACTTAAAATTAGAACTGCTCCAGGAAAGAGGATGTAGAGTCACAAATATATTTTTAATCTTTAATTTTATCACATATAATATATAAATACTTTGGCTAAATTAAATATTTTGGAGGAACTCATTTTGAATTTTTTTAAAAGATTATTTATTTTTAGAGAGAGAGAGCGTGAGCACAGGAGGAGGGGCAGAAAGAATGGGAGAGAGATTTTCAAGCTGACTCTGCGATGAGGCCAGGGCTGGACGAGGCCAGGGCTGGATGTGGCGCTTAATCCCATGACCCTGAGATCACAACCTGAGCTGAACGCAAGAGTTGGAGGCTTAACTGACTGCACAACCCAGGTGACCCATTCATTTTTAACTTATTCAGCAAAATATTTACTGAGCATCTACTTCATACCAGATTCCATGCCAAAAGCTGGGAAATCAAAGATAAAAGGATAAGGAACTGGCTCTCAAGGAGCTAAAAATATAAAAGGAAAACAAGATATTAAAATACTTATAATGCATTATAAAAACTGCTATTACAAAACACAGCAGAGGCACTGTAGTAGAAACCTAAGTCTACCTCACAGAGCGACTGCATGTGCAGTGAGACCTGAAAGGAGTCTGCCACCCATGACTCGTGGGATTGGCACTGCTGACAGATAGAAGGGCACATGCAAAGGCATGGAAGCACAGAGAATATGGGTTGCTGGAGATGAAGGTGGAGAGACAGGAGCCAAGATCATGAATGACCAATCATACCATGCAAAGAAGTTTACAGTTCATCTGCATCATGCAATGCAGAGTCACTGCAGAAAGAAATCTAATTGGGAAAATGCTTGATCAGATATGGATGTTAGAAAGAGATCTCTGGACTTTAAGGACATTATGCTAAGTGAGAGAAGTCAGAGAAAAACAAATACTGTATGATATCATTCATATGTGGAATCTAAAAACAAACATGTAGAAACTAGAGAATAAAATAACTACTAGGGAATAGGAGGTGCAGAGATAGACAGACGTTGTTTAAAGGTACAAACCTGCAACAAGTAGTAAATAAGTCCTAGAGATCTAATGCACAATATAGCAAATATTAACAACAGTATTGTATAATAATCATCAAACTTGCTAAGACACTAGAACCTAATTATCCCAACCACTAAAAAGAAATGATAATTATGTAATATGACAGAGATGCTAATAATTGCTACATATTACAATATATAAATGTATCAAATTAACATGCCATATACCTTAAATCTACATAATGTCGTATGTCAACTGTATTTCTATAAAAAAGATCTTTTATAAGAATGAATTAATGATGGGGCACCTGGGTGCCTCAGTTGTTAAGCGTCTGCCTTCGGCTCAGGGCGTGATCCCAGCATTATGGGATCGAGCCCCACATCAGGCTCCTCTGCTGGGAGCCTGCTTCTTCCTCTCCTACTCCCCCTGATTGTGTTCCCTCTTTCTCTGACTGTCTCTCTCTGTTAAATAAATAAATTTAAAAAAAATCTTAAAAAAAAAAGAATGATTTAATGAGAACTGAAACTAAAGCAATACGGATTTTTAAAAATGTGACTGAATTAATCCAGCTCAGAGATTCTCGCTTTTACTAAGGACATGCAAAATGGATGAAGTTCACATTCCAAAATATTTCCAACAGGCACTGAGGATTGTGTATAATTCCTGGCACACTAGCTATAATGCTACCACTACTTCTTCCACTTATAAAAAAAACAAAGTGGAACGTATTGCATGGTGTACTGGGTGTTATACGCAAGTAATGAATCATGGAACTTTACATCAAAAACTAGGGGTGTACTGTATGGTGACTAACATAATAAAAAATATTATTTAAAAAAACAAAACAAAACAAAGTGGAATGCAAGTCAATGAAAGTGACAATTACAGGATTATTCCTCTAATTTTTTTTAAGGTAAAATATTTGGATACGTTGGTACTTCATTAGTATTAAAACTGTGGCTGAGAGGTGCCTGGGTGGCATAGTCGGTTAGGTGTCTGACTCTTGGTTTCGGCTCAGGTCATGATCCCAGGGTCATGAGAATGAGCCCCACGTTGGTTTCTGTGCTCAGCATGGAGTCTGCTTAAGACTCTCTCTCCCTTTGCCCCTCCCCCCATCAAATAAATAAATAAATAAATCTAAAAAAAAAATACCATGGCTGCATCAAGTCTGTTTCATATCCTTTTTAGATTATTACTGGGTGTGCTCTTCTTTCCTCTTAGCAGTATGCTTGGTTCTGTCCAGTGAATCT
>NW_024423343.1:43443164-43446062 GCF_017311325.1 Ursus maritimus
ATATTTTAAAGGATATGAAACAGACTTGATGTGACTTGGTGACTGCATGTGGAGAGAAAAAGAAGAATCAGGAATGTTACCAAGTTCCTGTTATCAATAACAGAACAGTATCAGGTACCCAACAGGACCCAATAAACAATTTGTTGAAGGAGTGAACATTTGTAGAATACAGTTTTCTAGAGAAAAGTAACCCCAGTAGAGTTGAAACTACCTCTTTATTTTTAAAAATTAAGACTGCTGGTTGTCACACCACCACATGGGTTAGAAATTATAGTCTTTGTCTACTCCTTTACTTAAGGAAATCCAAAGTAGCCTTTGTTTTTCTTTCATTTTTTAAATATTATAGTCTTACTGAGATATAATTCATAAACCATACAATTCGCCCATTTTAAGTATACAAGTCAATGATTTTTAGTATATTCACAGGGTTATGCAACCATCACAACTAATTATAGAACAATTTTATCATTCCAAAGAGAAACCCCGTGCCCATTAGCAATCACTCTCCATTCCCTGCCAGCTTCACCCAAGGCAATCACTAATTTACTTTCTATCTCTATAAATTTGCCTACTTTAGGTTTCTCGTGTAGGTGGAATTATACAATACATAGTCTTTTGTGAGTGGCTTCTTTTACCTAATGTAACATTTTCAAGGCTTATCCATGTTGTATCAGTACCTCATTCCTTTTTAATGGCTAAGGAACATTCCACCCTGTGGATGGATATACTTTTGAATTATCCTTTCATTGGATGATGTATGTTTGGGTTATTTCCACTTTTTGGCTATTATGAATGATGCTGCTATGAACATTCATATATTAGTTTTTGTGTGAAATATGTTTCCATTTCTCTTGGGTATATTCCTAGAAGTAAAATTGCTGGGTAATATGGTAACTCTTTCTTTTTTGAGGTACTGCCAGACTGTAATCTTTGCATTTCCTATGTGTGTGTTTGCGTGTGTGTGTGTGTGTGTGTGTGTGTGTGAAAAGACAAAGAAGTGCTGGCTTCTGATATTACAGCTGTTATTTTTTTAAAAAGATTTTATGTATTTATTTGAGGGAGAGAGAGAGCAAGCACAGTAAGTGGCAGGCAGAGGGAGAGGGAGAAGCAGGCTTCCCGATGAGCAGGGAGCCCAACGTGGGGCTCGATCCCAGAACCCTGGGATCATGACCTGAGCCGAAGGCAGATGCTTAACGACTGAGCTACCCAGGTGCTCCTACAGCTGTTATTTTAAGCCAGCTAGTAGGTGGTGTTTTAAGGAACAATATTCAAAATACAGAAAGTACGTAAGGTTCTGAATAATCTGCTGTATGGGAATGAAGTGCCCCTGTTCATACTTACCATATCACAGGTTAAACAAGGAACAGATGAGGAATAACAATTTATTCATGAAAAGTTTATTTCTTTAAGGCTACGCTACATCTCTGATACATACATGTAAAATATATATAAAGTAGTCACAAAAACATTTCAAGAAAACTAATGTTTTAAAATTTCAAAATTTCTTGCACTGATACAGATAGAAAGCCTGTGATAGTTCTAATGTAAACAACATATTATTTTAGTTTGTATTAAAGTGTTGCCTCAGATGATGCCTAAAGATATAAATCTTAGCTGCTGATTAATGCAAAGATGTTATTTCACTGCCTGACCTGCTGAGTAGCTACTGCACAGACTTGTAAAAAGGTCACTTGAAGAAATGGGTTCTAAAAAAGCTGTCAAACATAATAATCATTAAATGTGGAATTTCGTTTTTAAGTAAATATGGCTAGTAGTTCTAGAACATTACTTCACAGTAGCCAATTACTGCATCAGATCAAGGGGGCTAATTTAGGAGTATTTTCTAAATTAGCTACAGTTGGGACAGCAATAAATGATTACACAGGTCTGCCAATAAGTTAAATCTTCGCTATTGCTCAGGCAATTAAAATTTTTAAAACAGCACCCATTATTAATGGATTAAAATTTTTAAAAATGTGGTAATTAAAAATTGAGGATCTTTATTTTTTAAAAAACTGAAAATTTTTAAATACTGTATATACAGTACTTACTACAGCAAATAATTTTTAGTTTGCTTTTTCTACCACTTCATCAATTCTATATTATTTTCTAAAACAGAGATTTTCTTTTCACTTCTTGAGGTTCTGCATATATTTTGCCCTGAGGCAGAAAGCTTAACATGCTAAAAATACATGCACATACCCCCATATGTTTTCTATCTAGGTCACACAAAGTTGGAGCATCTGGATGTGCCAAGTAAGAATCTGACTCTAGTTAGTATGATGACAGTGCAAAAACACCTCAATAAAAAATATATTATTACATGCACACCAGTAATTGATTGACATTAACCAAATATATCTTGCCACTCTTCCTACTTCATTGACATATACTATTTGAAGGAAATGATTAGATGAGAATACTTAGTATTATATTAGTAAACCTCAATTGTGAAGGCAATTTTTTTTTTTAAAGATTTTATTTATTCGACAGAGACAGAGACAGCCAGCGAGAGAGGGAGCACAAGCAGGGGGAGTGGGAGAGGAAGAAGCATAGCATCCTCATAGCGGAGGAGCCTGATGTGGGGCTCGATCCCAGAACGCCAGGATCACGCCCTGAGCCGAAGGCAGACGCTTAACCGCTGTGCCACCCAGGCGCCCCATGAAGGCAATTTTTGATAGCAGGAAAGAGGACGTTGCATACAGATGATATACAATTAGCTAAAAAGTGCAGTGCTCCTAAGGCTGCCTGAACAAAGGTGACTCCCTCTAGAACATGTAATAAATATATATATATATATATATTGGCCTGGAGTGCAATCAAACTTTTCATACAAATTATATGCACAGGTATACTAATAAGTTCATATCTGAATTTCTTTAAAAAAGCTTTAACTAT
>NW_024423343.1:43446497-43555027 GCF_017311325.1 Ursus maritimus
AAAAGATTTATTTATTTATTTATTTGACACAGAGAGAGAGAGAGAGAGACAGCCAGCGAGAGAGGGAACACAAGCAGGGGGAGTGGGAGAGGAAGAAGCAGGCTCCCAGCAGAGGAGCCTGATGTGGGGCTCAATCCCAGAACGCCGGGATCACACCCTGAGCCGAAGGCAGACGCTTAACGACTGCGCCACCCAGGCGCCCCTCTTTGTGGACTTTAAAACAAGAGAGATTATTTCCAAGATTGGATTAATCTTGTCTTATCAGAAATGTTTTTCCTGACTGGACCCTCTCTCCATGCTCTGTGCAACTGCCTAGACTACTAAACCAGCTACTTGTATTACACAACCACTAAACATAATCTGGCCCACCTTCCAACTGCAATGAGAATTATCTTATTTTGTTAGTCTCCTAATGAAATGTTCATTAGACAACCTCCTTGCGGCTTCCTCAGTATAATCTGAAACCGGCCCCTGTAGATGGAAGGCAAGAAGAGACCAAAGAAAGAGGCCAACCACTCCAGATTGGTAGGTGGTGGTTTTAATAAGCAAGGGAACTTATGAGGCTGGTCTTTGGTGGCCCCAAGATAAGTAGGTCTCTGCACCCACCATCCCGAATTTTAAACGTCTATTTAAGGCCTTAACTGGGTTGTCTCGCACAATGTCTAGATGGTCCCAACATTTTACTCTCTCAAGGCTATGTCCTTAGAACAGCTCCCACTGTGGGAATGGTAGGCAGAGCAGGCACTGGGGGAGAGGGGAGGAATGGGAAGGGCGCACAGAGGAGCTACGGATTGCCCAAGGTCCTGCTCAAGGGTCAACCGGTGGTCATATCCTCTTGATTACCTCCTCCAACATGAAACTACTCATTTTATTTCCTTTGGCCACATGGCAAGAAATCTACACTCCCATATAAGGTATACAAGGTCCTTCAGAATCTAGACCCAAGCACCTTTCCAGCCTCATTTCCTATTTTCCTATACCAGCTTTCTCTGACCTCTGAGGACTTTTTGGCTTTGCATGTGCTTTTCAATGCCTCTGCTCAACTAGTCTTTCTCAAAAACCAGTTCTAAAGCTACCTCCTCTGAAAATACTTTTTGAACCCGAGAAGCACTTAATAACTGCCTCCAGATTACCCATATTTCTCAATACTGTTTATAGAAAACCCTTCAGATCAGCCTTTCTGATAAGCTCTTTCATCTTGGAACTCTGAGGCAATCATTACTTCCACCCATATTTAACTTAACAGGAAAGGTTAGGTGCAAATCAAGCTGCTACTGCTTTATAACAATATCTCATTTCAGCTTTTCCTCTTTATTCTCACTGAATAGAACACCTTACCTATTAATTTCGTTTCTCATGAGATATTTATTTTCCAAACTTGCTCGTACTTCTAAATGAAGCTACCTCAGCCATCTCTTCTGAAATGCAACTCCATCCTCTACATGGTTCTCTAGTTGTTTTCTTTTCAGATCAAGACCAATAACGGATAGGAAATCCAGACAGAAGATCAATAAGGAAATAGAGGACTTGAACAACACTACCGACCAAACAGACCTAACAGACATATACAGAACAATCCATCCAATAGCAGGAGAACACATATTCTTCTCAAAATCACACAGATCTTTCTCCAGGATAGAACAAGTGTTAAGACAAAACAAGTCTTAGCAAATTTAAGCAGACTGAAACATACCAAGGAATTTTTTCTGACCACAATGGAATGAAACTAGAAATCAATAGGAAGAAAAGTGGAAAATTCACAGTATATAGAAATTAAATAACACACTCTTGAACAACCACTCAATCAAAGAAACAAAAAAAATATTAGAAAATACCTTGAGATAAATGAAAATACAACATACCAAAACTTATTGGGAAGCAGTACAAGAAATACAGTTTATCCATAGCAAAATGCCTACCTTGTAAAAGAAAGATGTCAAACAACCTAACTATATACCTCAAGTAGCTAGAAAAACAACAAACTAAGGCTAAAGTTAATGGAAGGAAATAAAGATTAGACCAGAACAGAAATAAATGAAACAGAAAATAGAAAATCAGCAGGAAAAAAACAAAACTAAGACTTGGTTTTTGGAAAAGAAACAAAATTAACAATCCTTCAGCCAGAATAAGAAAAAAAGAAGACCCAAATAAACTTAAAAATGAAGTGATATTACAACTAATGCCACAGAAATAAAAACAATCATGAGACACTATATGAACAATTATATGCCAATAAATAGGATAACTGAGAGAGCTCAATTCCTAGAAACATACAACCTACCAAAACTCAATCATCAAGAAAGAAAAAGTCTGAACAGAATTACAACTATAGAGATTGAATCAATAATCAAAAACCTTTCAACAAAGAAAGCCTAGGACCAGATGGCTCATTGGGGAATTCTACCAAACATTTATTTAAGAATTAACATTGATCCTTCCCAAACTCTTCCAAAAAACTGAAATAAGAAACACTTCAAAACTCATTTTATGAGGCCAGCATTACCCTGATCCCAAAGCCAGACAAGAACACTGTGAAGAAAGAAAACTACAGGCCAAATCCCTGATGAGTACAGATACAAAAATCCTCAACAGAACACAAGAAACTGAATCAAACAACACATTAAACAGATCATACACCAATGGGATTTATCTCTAGGGTGCAAGGATGGCTCAACATATGCATTTCAATAAATGTGATACACTATATTAACAAAACAAAGGATAAAAATCACATGATTGCCTCAATAGGTGCAGAAAAAGCATTTGACAAAACTTAACACCTCAAACTACAAATAGAAGGAAAGTAACTCAACATAATAAAAAGCCATCTTTTTGGCTTTTATCCCATTGTAACCATACTCAATGGTAAAAATACTCATAATCAATGGTAAAAAACTGAAAAGCTTTTTCTTCAAGATCAAGAACAAGACATGGATGTCCATTCTTGCCACTCCTATTCGTCATAAAACTGAAGTCCTAGCTAAAGCAATTAGGCAAGAGAAAGAAATAAAAGGCATCCAAATCAGAAAGGAAGAAGTAAAATTGTCCTGTTTGTAGATGACATGATTCTCTATATAAAAAACTCTGAAGACTCCATCAAACAACTGTTAGAAGTTAGAAATTCAGTAAAGTTGCAGGATACGAAACTATGATACAAAAAACAGCTATGTTTCTATATACTAACAATGAACTATCTGAAAAAAAAAATTAGAAAAACAATTCCATTTACAACAGCACCAAAAAAGAATAAAATACTTAGCAATAAATTTAACTAAAGAGGTGAAAGACTTGTACACTAATGACTACAAAACACTAATGAAAGAAATCAAAAATGACAAATGAGAAGGCATCCTGTGTTCACTGATCAGAAGATTTAATATTGTTAAGATGTCCATACTACATCTACAAATTCAATGCAATTCCTACCAAAAATCCTAATGACATTCTTTACAGAAATAGAAAAACACAATTCTAAAACTCATGGAACCACAAAGGACCACAAATAGCTAAATCAATCCAGAGATAAAGAACAAAACTGGAGGCATCTCACTTCCTAGTTTCAAAATATATTACAAAGCTACAGTAAGCAAAACAGTATGGTACTGGCATAAAAACAGATATAAAGGCCAATGGAAAAGAATAGAGAGCCCAGAAATAAATCCATGCATATATGGTCAGCTAATGTCTGACAAGGGTGTCAAGAATACACAACGGGGAAAGGACAGTCTCTGCAACTAACAGTGCTGGGAAATGATATCCATATACAAAAGAATGAAATTGGACCCTTATCTTACATCATACACAGAAATCAACTTAAAATGGATTAAAGTCTTAAATATAAGACCTAGAATTGTAAAACTCTTAAAAGAGAAAAACTTCATGACACTGATCTTGGCAATGATTTGATATAGCAAAAGCACAAGCAACAAAAGAAAAACAGACAAAGGGACTTACAACAAACTAAAATGCTTCTGCAAAGCTATGGAAGCTATCAACAGAATGAAAAGGTAACCCACGGAATGGTAGAAAGTATGTGCAAACCATATATCTGGTTGTTAATTCCAAAGTATATAAGGCATTCCTAAAATTCACTACTAGAAACACTAATAATACAAATAAAAAATGGGCTAAGAACTTGATAGACATTTTTCCAAAGAAGAAAATACAAATGGCCGACCGATATGTGAAAAAATGCTCAATTTCACTAATCATCAGGCAAATGCATATCAAAACTACACTGAAATATCACCTCACACCTGTCAGGATGTCTATTATCAAAAAAAGAAAAGACAAATATTGGGGAAGATGTGGATAAATTAGAACCCGTGTATACTATTCATGGGAATGCAAATATAATGGAAATAGGATGGAGATACCTCAAAATATTAAAAACAGAACTACCATATGATCTAGCAATCCAATCTCATGCCAGAATATTTATTCAAAGTAACTGAAAGCAGGCTCTGAAAGAGATATTAATATTAGCACTCCCACATTCACTGCAGCACTACTTACAATAGCTAAGATGTGGGAAAAACTTAAATGTCCACTGATGGATCAATGATTAAAGAAAATGTAGTATATACATTTGACAGAATATGATTCAGCCTTAAAAAAGAAAGATATTCTGCAATATATGACAGCACAGATGAATCTTAAGGATATTATGCCAAGTGAAATAAGCCAGTAACAGTAAGACAAAAACTATATGATTCCATTTATAGGAGGTATTTAAATAGTTCATAGAATCAAAAATTGGAATGGTAGTTATCCAGGGGAAGGGGGAGGGGGAAATAGGGAGTTACTAACGAATGGGCATCAAATTTCAGTTAAGCACAATGAAGAAGTTCTAGAGATCTGCTGTATAACATTGTACCTCTAGTCAACAATACTGCACTGTACACTCAAAATCTTAAGGAGGTAGCTCTCATGTTAAATGTTCTCAACAAAATAATGTTTAGAAAGAAAGAAAAAAGACCAAATCCACAGATTCTGAGCTTCCAACACTCCCATCAGTTGGCTCCCTGGTACTTCCCTGATGGTATTTCTCTTCCCATACATCCTGTATTATTCAGATAAGTGTCCCAATAATAACATTATTTTTCTAATTTTGTGCCTGCTTTTAAAAAACAAGCAGTAAGTTTAAAGGCTAACAAGTAATATCCAGCCTAGAAAGGATTAGCTTTTCTTTCTTAATTGACTAGTTAACAAAACCTCTACTCATGAGGTAACAAAACTTCACTTTAAAACTTCACGTTTTGTTTGATTGTATTAGCTTTTTAGAGTGAAACCAAAATTATGTCAGAATAATACCCATGAAGGTAACTACATTTTATTAAAAGTGAAAGTCACAGGGCACCTGGGTGGCTCAGTCAGTTACGCATCTGCCTTCACCTCAGGTCATGATCCCAGAGTTCTGGGATGGAGCCCCACATTGGGCTCCCTGATCAGTCTGCTTCTCCCTCTCCCTCTGCCTGCCTGCCATTCCCCCTGCTTGTGCTCTCTCTGTCAAATAAATAAATAAAATCTTTAAAAAAATAAATAAAAGTGAAAGTCAGATGCACCCATCCAGGGGTAAAAAAGGGGTAGTGCCTTACCATTTTCCTAGGCATGTAAATTAAATAAATCAGACATCCTCAAATCTTTTCATTTTCCACATGCAGTCAGTCTCATTGATTCTTCCTCATAATAGCCATCACAGACACCCTTTGCTTTCTATGCCCTATGTATTTATCCTAATTCAGGCCCACAGTGCCTAGACTTTTGTTATAGCTGTAACACTCGCTGCTTAAAGCATCCTATACTTCCCTGCACACTACTGCCAAACTGTTAGTTAACACCTTGACCAAGTCACTTCCCTACTCCCAATTTTCTATTAAAAAAAAAAAAGCAAAAAAGATTCAGCTTAACATTCAAGACCCTTTATAATCTAGCCTCAAATTATCTTTCATTATCTTCCCCTACTCCTTTGTACAAAATACCTGACTCACCCAAACTGACTTGTCTCTAAATGTGCTCTGCACTTACCTACCTATACCTTTAATGTTCACACTATTTCTCTACCTAGAATGACCTTGATCCATTTATTCACATTAACAAATTCTAAACTATATTAGCAAATACTGTAATAGAATACCCCTATGACTCACCCACCTGGCGGGGGGGGGGGATTCTAGGTGAGATCACTTTTACAGGTTGTGTCTACTTCACTGAATCAATAACACCTACCTGTGTCTTGTGACCAAAGTTAGCTCTCCCTCTTCTGAGACTTTCTAGAAGTACCCAGAAAGAAAAGGAAGTATGTTAGATCTAAGAGCTGATATTTGCTATTTTGCCACCTCTCTGTTCCAGCTGCTGTCTTTAACCCTTAGCGACCACATCTGCCAGTATCTTAAATGCTTAAATACCTATGTTCATGATCTAGAATGCACTAGGGCCACCCATGCGATGAAACACTCCTGTCCTCCATGCTCTGAACCCTTGATTACATTCATGTACCACAAATTTTTTGAGCACTTATGTGAAAGACTACTGTAGGCTCTAGGAATACAGCAGTGAAACAATAGTAAAACACCTTTACCCTCATGGAAATTATATTCTAGAGAAGAGAAAGGCAGTAAATCAAGATAAGTATAGTATATAACATATGAGATGGTGATAAGTTTTAAGAAGAAAAATAGAGCAGGAAAATGTGTGTGGGGTAAGGGAAATGGGTGCGATTTTAGGGTGGCTAAAGAAAGCCTGAGGAGTTTGAAAAGCTGAGACTGAGCCAGATATACAGAAAAGCGTTCTACGCAAAGAAACTATAAATACAAAGGTCCTGAGTTGAAAGTATCACTGACAAGGTCAAGGAACACAAGGAGGCTAGTTCAGCTGAAGCAAAATGAGTGAGAGGAAAGAAAGAAATGAGATCAGACATCTATAACAGGGATAAGCAAACTACAGCTCAAGGGCTGAACTGCCTTTAAATTTTTTTTGAAGTTTTACTTCTGTGGTTGCTTTCTTGCTACAACAGCAGAGCTGAATAGTTGTAAAAGACTGTATAGCCCACAAACTGCAAAATATTTACTATATGGCTCTTTATAAAAAAAGTTTACTTACCCCAATGTAGAATTCATAGGACATTTTTATAAAGGCTTTGATGTTGCTGAGAGGGAAACTCATTAAAGAGGAGTTGCATGACCTGACTTACATTTTTATGGGGTTACTCTAGCTGTTAGGCTGGAAATAGACTGAAGACAGCAGGAAGGAAATGGGGAGATCCAATTAGGATGCTATTACAAAAATCCAGGTAAGAGATGATGGTGGCTTGGACCACAGTGGTAGTCACAGACATAGTACAATCTAGTTAATTTTACATATATTTTGAAGGTAGACCTACAGAATTTACTCTTGAATCAAACTGAGAATCAGTAACCAAGCATAATCCTAAGGCTTTTGGCTTGCCAAATGGAAAAACAGTTCTCATATACTGATGGGAAGGGATGTGGAAAAAATAGTTCCAGGAGAGGAGATACAGAGCTCAGTTTTTGACATGTTAAATGTGAGGAGTCCATTTTTACTAAAATATGCAGAGGGATTCTGGGTGGTGATCTGAGTTTAGAGTTCAGGGGTGAGTTGTAGAAAGGAGATAAAAATTTAGGAGTCATCAGTGTATAAATGATACTTAAAGTCATTAGACTGAATAAGCACACTAAAAAAATGAAAACAATATAAATATGTATACATACATAAAAGAAAGTAAATTCCAGGATGCCAGAAGTTTATAAGTTAGGATATGAAATGGAACTAGAGGACTGATAACAAATGGTAGAAAGAGAGATAGGAAAAAAACAAGGTTGTAGACCTAGAAGCCAAGATAAAAAGTGTTTCGAGGATGGGAAGATCAACTGTGGCAAATGCTAATAAGTAAGAAAAGGACGGAGACGTGACCATTGGATTTAGCAATCTGGAGGTCAACAGTGACCCTGACAAGAACAGTTTTAGGAGAGTGGTAGAGAAAGCCTGAGAGAAAGTGGGTTCAAGAGAGAATGGGAGGACAGTAATTGGAAACAATGAATAAAGACAACTATTTCAAGAAGTGAAGGAATCGGTTTTTCCTAGGAACATGGGGAGTACATCCATAGTGATGGAAGGGAAGGTTGAATATATGAGCAAAACTGCAAATGGGTGGTTTGTGGAAGTTCTCTTTTTATTGCCTCAATTTTCTCACTCAAATAGGATGCAAGATCTGATGACAGTGACGACAGAGAAGACGGTGTTGGCTGTCTGTCTGGGACCTCGCCATTCAATGTGTGGTGCACGGACCAGGAGCAACCACGTCACCTGGAGACTTGTTGGAAATGTAGAATCTCAGGTTCTCCCTAACCTACTAAATAAGAATCGGCATTTTAACCAGATCCCAGGTGATCTGCATGCACATTAGTCGGTTTAAAGCACTGATTTAGGGGGCGCCTGGGTGGCTCAGTCATTAAGTGTCTGCCTTCAGCTCAGGGTGTGATCCCAGAGTCCTGGGATCAAGCCCCACATCAGGCTCCTCTGCTAGGAGCCTGCTTCTTCCTCTCCCACTCCCCTGCCTGTGTTCCCTCTCTCGCTGGCTGTCTCTCTCTCTCTGTCAAATAAATAAGCAAAATCTTAAAAAAAAAAAAAAAAGCACTGATTTAGGAGACCAGGAAGGAAAATGCACTAGAGAAATACAGTATAACTACCAGGCAGCACTAAGATTAGTAATCATGGATTTAAAGTGGTACTACTTAGGATGGGTGTGTGTTTTCTTTCAGCACATTCTGCTTGGTTCAGGCACCAAGAAGACAAAAAGATGGCTTTAACCAGGATTTGATTAGTCAAACAAGTACAGTTCAGTGAGAGAAAAGCAATGATAATTATCGATCTTGCAATTTAAGAAGAGAACTGAAGATATCACAGTTAGAAGACAGTAAGATCAATGGATCACAGGTCCAGCAGAGTCTGAAGACTGTTGGAGGGAGTAAGCTGGAGAGACAGAAAGTGATGATCAGAGAGTGAAATATTTAACACTGAAATTATGGAGAAGGTGCAGTTTTTGGCAAAGAGAAGGTCTATGGTATAGTCATGGGAATTAATGGCTGACGTAGGGTGGAGAAAAAAACATCACTGGAGAAAAGGTAAAAGATTTGAGAAGCTAGGAAGGACTGTGTGGATACTGAAATCACCAGAGTGATAATGATCTAGGAATTTAAAGAACTGAAATTCAAATCTGAATAAGATTTTGGGTTGGAGAGGAAAAAGAACAGTCTGGAAGTTGCAATGAGGCACAGTGAGGTGAGGAACAGGTGAGAGAAATCAGTCACCATTTGGAAGGACAGCAGAAGATATAGTGTTCTCAGGGAAAGCCAGATTTCAGAGCAAGAAGTTCAAAGAAAAGCCTAAGGACACAGGGATTTTACTCATGACTAGTCATGAAATGGGGCATTTCAGGACATGGGGATGTGTGAGAGACGGAGTTAGAGAAAGCAATGATTTGAATGAGAAAAAGAGTCCAGGGCAACTGGGTGGCTCAGTTAGTTAAGGCTCTGCCTTCAGCTCACTCAGGTCCTCATTCTGGAGTTCTGGGATCGAGCCCCCGGTCAGGCTCCCGGCTCAGGGGGAGTCTGCTTCTGTCTCTGTGCCCCCGCCCCCAGTCATGATCTCTCTCTCTCAAATACATAAATAAAATCTTAAAAAGAGTCCAGGGTAATAAAGGGATGAGTTGAGAGACTCAGGCTTCTTGGGCTGATTGACATAAATGAGAATAAAAACATGACGTGATTAGGGCTGGTAGTCCGAAAGCACTTTGTAGTTGCAAGACTCTGACTTTTAAGGGAAAGGGTAGAGAGGTCTTGCCAGGATTGAGAGTTCTGGGAATCCCAGCTGAAACTTCCAGACAAAAGCATGGAGGAGAGAGGGATGATTTTGTTCTCAGAAGTAAAGATTTCCTAATGGTAACTGCCAATGAACATCTACACCCCATTGCTCTGGGCTCTCATCTGGCTCCTATCAATAAAAATCTAAGAAGTTTTCCTTTCTATATATTAGATACCTTCCCTCACTCATAGGAATTTTTTTCAGAGATTTTGCTGAACCTCTCTTGCCTTTACTGCCTTTATTTAGTACAGAACTGCATCCCAACTATAAAGAGGATTTAAAAGTTTCTTTCCATAAAGCTCTTAGGCCTCAGGCAAGTTTTCTAAATGTTTTGTGACAGGTAAAGCGATGCTTCATCTGTTCAGAGCAAGAGAGAACTTTTGTTTATGGGCTCAAACCTATCTCTGCACACTGATCTACCCCAGCCAAGACATTTGCTAAACAAAACAAAACAAAATCCACACAAACTTTCAAGGTTGGAACTGGAAGAATTAATTTCTTCATAAGAAAAGAGCATTTGAACCAAAGTCCTGAACTGGAATTTCTTGTTGACTATACTGCCTCCATAACCTTGCTTGGGATGTGGGAGGGGGTTAACCCTTTAACACTGGTCCAACTGTGGACTTTTTCTTGATTCTGTACAGCTGAAACAAAATAGAGACATTTAACAATATTTGAGTAAAAGGCTAAAAGTACTGCAAAAAAGAATAAAATGAACAGAGAATTACAGGCTTCCACTTTTTATCTTGTTTATAACCTAATAAACACGTCCCTTTTTTATCATTCTTGGTCACCTGCTTCCTCCCAAATCTTCAGCCACCACCACAGAAGAGTCTCTCTCCCTCCTACAGACCCAGAGAACTATATGTCAAGAGAGAGCCACTACACTCACTACCAAATCTCTATGACCACTTTCCTGGGTTTCTGTTCCTTGCTAAGGTCCTGCCTCTTCCTGGAGTGACTGATGCCAGATATTCAACTTTTTGAAGCTGTGCCATCATTCTTCCAGACCTCAAAAATAAATAAGCTGATCCCAATAAGCCTTAACACTCATGTGACATGGAGGAGGGGTAGGTGGGTGGGAAGTCATTCCTTAAATTACTTCTCTCTTATAACAGTAAAACCCTTGTATCAGTGATAATCCAATTTAGCTTTTGCAATACAGTGGGCTTCTAATTATCAAGACAAAAGTCAATTCAAAACAATTTTTAAAACCACAAATATCTTAGGCAGAAGAAAATATTCACAAAAATCAACAAATATGAAGTATGAAAGTATTCCTTATTTGAAAACATAATTTAACATAATATTCTGAACTAGTTGTCTACAAAACATTCATGCACATATGAGATAGCTAGAATACTGAAGTAGTTTCAGACATTATCACATTGAGAAAAACTTTTAATTCCAGGAAATAACTACTTTATAAATGAAAATATACACAGCAGGACCTCACAGGAATTCAGCTATTACAACAAAAGCTGAATACTATAGTGCTTTTTAAGGAATGGCTCTAGCAATTTCTCCAAATAATATCTACTTTAAATAAAGTCACTGAATCCACTTGTAAATTATTTCCCTTTGGCTGTCTCATTATTCAATATGCTTTCAAGGAACATGGTGATGAAAGAAGAAAAATACCTCTTTCTAACATAACCATACTGGCAAGAACATCAACATTATCAGTATTCAAAGAATGTCTTGGCAGGTTAAACCTTCATAAAAAGAAGGAACACTATCTAATCCAAGATGTCAAAATAGCAATAGTACTTCTCATATTATGTGCAATATGATTGTTTGTTTCTAAAGAAGAAAAAAACTTCAAAAAAGGATGTCAATATTGTCATGTGTAAATTTTAGGCAAAGGCAAAAAAATTCTTCAGAAAAGCACATAAGGAATGATAAACATGTTTAAAAGAAAAAGGCAAACAGCAGAGCAGGACTCAATGTTCAAAGAGATTTATGACATGTGCCACTACTATTCTGGGAGGTTTAACAATATATTTCAACATTTGAGGCAGAACAGTACTATTAAGAAACAAAAGTGGAATAATAATTAGTACAAAGAGAAAAAAGCTTGAAAACAGATTACTTATTCTAATTAAGTCCTTGATTTCCTTGTGTAGTAATAGCTAATACTTAATTTTAAGATTTTTTATAATCTTACATTATTTTCATGGTATAATACTCTCAGCATACTCTTTAGGATTTGAATTGCATCTGAAATTACTGAAGGATATCAAGGGACTTGTGTTTGTTCAATATCAGTTCAGATGTGCAGTCCTCCAAAAATAATAAAATGCAGCATTTTATAAAATACTACTTTCCAGTCTCATAATGCATGCACTGATGATCTTATAAATGGTTGGGAAAATTTATATAAACTTATCCAAAACTTAGAAAATATGTATTTGACTTTAAATACTCATTTCCATTATATGAAGCAGAAATCTTGGTTTAATTTAGTATTATTTTCTCATACTCAAAACATTTCTCTTTATAATTGCTTTTCTTTTAAAAATATGTAGTTCCTATAATGATATCATTCCTATCACTTTTTTCATATATTTTCCCTTCCTGACCACTTATTCTTCTGTCCTTGATCTTTTTTTAACTTGGGTACATTTAATTTTTAATTGCTAAATGTCCTTTGGATCAAGAGGTCATGGGGTTATTTATACTAGCAGGATGAGCCTCCATCCGTCAACATCCTGAGGAATCATAGCATGGTAGAGCTGGAAGAGATCTCAAGGTATCATGTGGTTGAGCTCTATGGCAGCAGGAACAGGTGGCTGACT
Organism: Ursus maritimus; assembly: GCF_017311325.1. Lineage (NCBI taxonomy): Eukaryota > Metazoa > Chordata > Mammalia > Carnivora > Ursidae > Ursus > Ursus maritimus. Next base: position 43,459,178 of record NW_024423343.1, read on the forward strand.
AATCTTAACGTTCTTCTTTCTTTTTTGTTTTTTTAAGATGATCAGAGATTTTGATCATAAATATTCTACCACAGCTTGGTTTAATACAGAATCATCTTAATAACAAGTAAATAGACAGAGTAGAAGAAAAAAAACTGGAGGGTTCTGACCTCAGTACTATTACTTATTATAAAATATAAAACAATTTCTTTGATTACTCTGAGCTTCAGCTTCCTCATACAAATAGAGATAATGCTGCCTAACTTACAAAGTTATTGTAAGTGTTCTGAACCCTGGAACAGAACTATATAAATGTAATGTAGTATTAAAATGGGAAAACAAGACAGTAGAGTGTAAAGAGCCTGCACTCTGCAGGCATGTTAAGTTTCTAACCCCATCTCAACAATTTAGTAGCTGTGCGGCACACAGTTTTAAACCCCTCTGAGTTCAGTTTAGAGGACAACAGTAAATTAACGTGTCCACCTCACTTAGTTGTTGCTGTGGATTATAGGAGCCTAATGGACTTAGGATATGATGTAGCATTGCATAGGCCCTCAATAAATGTTAACTCTCAACTCCCCATAAGGTTTCCATACTTCTGCCGTATGGTCCTGCTCTCCTCTCATTAAATATTTCAAGTGCACATGTGGAACTTTATGAAAAACAGAATAATCAGAAAATACATAAACTGTTCTTTCCACCAAGATTCATCAAGCAAGAATTTCTTCATCAGCCTCGCTTTGAAAAATGAAAAGAAATGAGGTAGAGCTTCCTTAAAAAAACAAAAAAAAAAAACCTCTTCCAAAGAAAAACCTATTTGTAATAGGTGAAAAATGTCACTAAACTGTGAACTTCTTAAAGGAGAACACGTCTTACTCATCTTCATATCTGGGAAACACTCAAACATTTCTTGGATGTCTACTGGCAGAATCACTGATCTCAGAAATTAAAAAATGAAAGGTTCAATCAGATTTCATTTAGGTATCAGATAAGAAAGTAAAGATGCTCTTTATATAATAAAGATAAAACTAAAGAAATGTAGACATATTTTTGCAAGACTTTACATATCTGATTTAGATAAAATACATTGTCCCTTTATAATAATATATCACATACCAAAAAACACTATAGAAGCATAATAATGCTTACCTTGTTATGTATTAAAACAATCCTTAAGTCAGGTTTAAGTATACCATAGCTTATGAGGAGATCCTGGACCTTTTTTATTTCATCTTTACATTTTTTAGCAGTTGAGTAGAACTGCTTTCTTACAGGTAGATTCTTAAACAGTTTTAAAGCAGTTACAGTTGTACCTGTTGGCAGATAAGAAGAAAGCACATTTAGATGTGAAAAAAACTTCACAAATCTTCAAATCTATATACACCAGTATTTAACCCCTTCTATCACTGAAGGCCAGTCCACTCCCAACCTTGGGAACCCAAAGGTGGCTCAATTTTGCAACCTATTCTGATCCTTTGCTAGACTGCTCTATTTGTCACTGGACTGGCCTGGCCAAGTATGATCTCTTCTGTGTAATCAAAATAAGAATAATCTTATTTCTACCACCACAGAGAAACATGGGCTCACTAGAATATAGTATGTTAAGAAATCTGCTGATATTCAGACCACCTGGGAATGAAGCTTATTCTACACCTTAAAATATAATATATAGGTGGCATAAGGCTAAAAATACAACAAATATGAAAGTTCCAATTACTCCACAAAGAATTCTTACCTGAAATAATATCTAACTGCCTGGTTTAACTTCATCTACTGAACAACAAATATTCAAAACACAGGATTATCTAACACAAAGGATTTCTTTTTTACTAGTCAAGTTATTTAACTACAAAGTTGAATAAAGGCAAAAAAAAAAACTATACTGCTTATTAGGTTAATAATAATAATCAGCTTTTACTTAAAAAAACACACAAAATTAGAACTGGATATTTTCTCATGACTATAGCATAAGTGTGTGTTTTTCAAATACTGAGGAACTTTTAAAACCACCAGTCACCAGCTAATCTGGACGTAGTAAATCAATCTCCTCATGTGATTCTAATGAATGTACCGCCAGGGTTGAGAAATAAAACACTGAGGAGTCAAAAAATCAACTTAGTGTACAGTTTTCAACCACGGCACTACTGACACTTGTTGAGGGGGCTGTCCTATGCATTGCAGGTTGTGTAGTTGTACCCTTGGCCGCTACCTTCTAGCTGCCAGCAGTACCCAACCCAGTCGTGACAATAAAAACCTCCCCACACATTGCCAAATGTCTCATGGGAGGCAAAATTACCTTCGGTTAAGAATCACTGATTTACTACATAGCAACTAGCATTTTTTAAAAAAGGTAAAATAAAATAAAGTCTTGAATAAACAAGAACAGGAAATAGAGTGCATCACACATTATAAGTGTATATACTATATCAAGAATTTTTTGCTTTGATTAGATTTGTATGAACTAGGTTGCTATTAAAATGTATTTCTCATTGTGAGGGAAAGTCAGAAAGGCTAGAAGTTGCTGCAATAGGTCAATCTTTGACCTACTGCTCATAACAAAGGGCAAAAACACATGGATGGCAAACACGAGGGAAATATAAGACTTAGAAACCCAAGCATAAAATCAGAGGAGTTCCAGGAAGAAAAAAACAAACAAATGGAGAATCAATAAATAAACATAAGAAAATTTTCTTGAGTTAAAGTCTTGGGTGCAGACTTCAAGAGCTTACTACAAGTAGGAATACACACATACACATATATATAAAGATACCGCATTTCACCTGGAAATCCTACATTTTAAAGGTAAGGAAAAAATTTTACAAACTTTCAGGGAGAATAATTTCCTTATGAGGAAAGACTAGCATCAAATTTTTTAACTGTAAAACCAGAAGACAATCTACAGACGACTGAGGGGTAATCAAGAAACCTACTACACCCACTTGAGCTAGGTACAAGGCAAAATGAAGACATTTTTGAACTTGCAAGAATATTACCCAAGTACATTTAATGTACTTGGAGGATAAACACTGGCTAGATGAGAATTACACCAAAACAGAAGTTTCATGACAAAAGAAGATGAGAAAATAAACTTGGTGAGCAAAGACTCTAAGCCAAACATAAGATGGCAATGTGGCTGGAACATGCAATGCAACGGTTAAATAGGGATTACTGAAACAAAAGATAATGTAGGAGAGAGCCTAACAGGAGCATGGAACTCACTGTTTTAAACTATTAATAATAATACTGGATAACTGGAGTAAAGGGGTTGGGAATAAAGAGGGCTAAAGCTTATAGCTATATAACCTTGACTGTGGCTATCTCCTTTCCTACCAATGTCCTTCCCTCTGCTCTGTCCTCCAACACATCATACTTGTTTCCACCTCAGAGCTTTTGCCCATGTTCTTTGCCCTACCCTTTGCATGGCTAACTCTTTTATCAATCATCAGATCTCAACCTAAGTATCACTCCTTTAAAGGATCCACCCTGAATGCCCTATCAAAGACTGGTTCTCCCAAACAGAAACCATGTTTTATTTCTTCCTAGAAATTATCAATATTTGAAAAAACTTGTGTCTGCCTCCCCTCTTAGAATACAAGAAGCATGAGAGCAAGTGACTGTCTACCATGTTTGACATAACATTCCCAGCACCTCAATGACTAATAACTTGTAGGCATGTAACAAAAAATTTTTGAATAAACAAATGAATAGAAATGCATGCATAGAAATGAATGCATAGAAGAAACAAAGACAAATAGGGTAGTAAGAATAAACTTCATATTTGTTTGGATTGTTTCCTTAGTTATAAGGGACACATGGTATTTTTGTAATTTTTGAAAGGGAATTCACTAAAAGAAAAAAATCCAAAATGTTACGGAAAAAAATCATGCGCAAAAAACCCAAAGGAAAAGCTGTATTTCTATTTTGCTCACATGTGATGTTTTTCTTTTTCTTTTCTCTTGATCAGGTATTTCATCGGCATATTACATAACTGACAATTTAATTAAAAACAATATTTTTTTTGCTTTCCTCCGTTTTTATGTAGGGTATTTCACAAATAAAACTAAAGTCCTTGGATCCCCACTTGTAACACTGTGGTGCTACTATTCTCTGCCTTAGTTAAGTAAAAAGGCCACTGCCAAGTTTTGAGGTGAAGTTGACAGAGAGCAAGGAGTGCACACAGCCCAACAATCAAAACAAGCATGCACTCTGCCTCCCTGCTAAATAGAGCACACACTTACAGCAGAATTTATATCAGATTCTATAATCAGAGACCTTCTATGCCTTTTTCTCATTTCACTCTATGTTCTGCCTAGATATTTCCTTCACTCCCACAGCTTCAACTACCACCTATATGCCAATGACTCTTTTGATCAAAGTTTTAAGAAACACCACAGTTTTATAAATCTCTGAAAAAGAAGAACATTGCCAATTAAATCATGATATACAATGCCTTGACAACAGTCCTGTGCAACACATGAATTAGCCTAGTCACACCAGCCTCTCACTGCTTAGACATTACATTTAGCTATCCCCACAGATACGGCAATTTCCTCTGGTGTGTTTAATTTCAATTGAAGCATGTGATAGCAATCCTTTTGTACTTAACCCAGCTTTTTTCACTTGTGTCTAATGTCTCCTTTTTAGAACTCATAAAGGATTTGTTTTTGCAAGAAAATATTTCTGAAACTGTTGTTTATTCCTGCAATCAACACATGAATTACCAATTAATACACAAAATTTCCTGTCCAAAAAGGATCTGGGGAGGCCATTAATTATAAGCCACAACCTGTTTTCAGAGATGTCAAAATGTGACAAAACATGCATCTTAGAACTAAGATATATTATCTGAGACCTACGGCGTTCAAGTTACATATAAATGCTTATTCAATATCATCACATGGATGTCCCAAAGCCACCTCAAACCAACCACATCCAGACCTGAACTCACTATTTTCCTCCATGAGTCTGATACTTGTACCTATTCTCTTTCTCATATAACATTGACATCCAACAGTTTGCAAAGGCAGATATTCTAGCTTTAACTGATTCTTCCCTCTACCTCTTACTGCATATGTCTTCTAGGCCTACCTATTCTATCCTAAAAATCTCTCTCAGATCTATGTCAAGTCCCGGGGTGCCTGGGTGGCTCAGTCATTAAGCATCTGCCTTCGGCTCAGGGCGTGATCCCAGGGTCCTGGAATCGAGCCCTGCATCAGGCTCTCTCCTCCACTGGAAGCCTGCTTCTTCCTCTCCCACTCCCCCTGCTTGTGTTCCCTCTCTCGCTGGCTGTCTCTCTGTCAGATAAAGAAATAAAATCTTAAAAAAAAAAAAAATCTATGTCAACTCCCTTTCCTTCCTTCAAAACTTAGTTCAAGATGACACTTCTTATAATAAGATATAATTTATGGTATTATAATGTTCTGCTAGTTAATTTTGTAAATAACATATTTGCCCTCTACCTAAAAAGTTTCAGTGGCTCACTGTTGGTTATAAGAAAAGGTATAAACTTTTACTTTCGGTTCTAGAAATTGCACTTGGTTCTTTCTTAGAGTTCCATTTCTCTACTGAAATTCTCCACCTTTTTACCAATTTTGACCATCTTTTCCTCTAAATTCTCTAACATAGTTATTTTAAGTTCTTGTCTGCTAATTCATACATCTAGGTCATGTTTGTGTTTACTTATGTCATTTTTTTCTCTTGATTTTAGGTTCCATTTTCCTTATGTTTCTCAGTATTTTTGTTTTTGCCAGACATTGCTTACAAAAGAAAAATAAATACTTAAGTAGATAATATTTTCCCCCAGAGAAGGCACTTCATTTCCTCTGTCAAGCAGCTAGAGTGACAAGAGGATCTCTTCAATATAATTAGGAATGTAACTGGGTTGGAGCTGAGCTATCCCTTTATTTAGCTCTAGTTCACTTTCAGTTTCAAATGTCTTAAGGATGGAGGGGGTAGAGCTCAGGGGTAGAGCATTTGACTGCAAATGTCCTAAGGATGGAATCAGGTCTTCTCCTCTAGCAAGGCTTTGGGATCTAAGCACTGCAAGACATTAAGATCTTTGTTTCTTTTAGCTCAATCCCAATTTTCTTTATCACTGCTTACTCAGCAAAAGTCCTGATGAGATTTGGCATCTGGGGTGAACCAGCTTTGTGTTTGGGGATCCCATCCTCCAATGTGTCATGTCAGCTCACATGTGGCTATTAAAAGTTCAGCGGGTTTCTTCTAGGTCCATAAAAGATCCTTTATCCACAACGGAGACCACCTATGCCTCCAGACTCAGTTAATGCTCTCAGAGATGCAAGTAGCTGCCAGTCTCTTCTTGTCTAGGAAGGGTTATCTTTCTCTTGAACTTAGTTCATTTAACTTCCTTCCCCACCCCCTGCCCCCAAGTTTTCATTTAAATTCCAGTTAGTTAACATAGAGTGTAATATTAGTTTAAGGTGTTAGATTTAGTGATTCATCACTTACATACAAAACCCAGTGCTTACCACAACACACGCCCTCTTTAATACCCACCATGTATTTAACCCAACCACCCACCTACCTCCCTTCCAGCAACCCTCAGTTTGTTCTGTATAGTTAAAGAGTTTCTTTTACAGTTTGCCTCTCCTTTTTTCCCCCTCTGTGTTCATCTGTTTTGTTTCTTAAATTCCATATGAGTGAATCATACGGTATTTGTCTACTTTGTGACATAGTTCTTCAATGGGTTTTAAAAAAATACAAGTTTTTAAAAGTATGTGCTCTTTCATCATTCCTCTCTTGCTGCAAGGTTAAACTCCCACCCCTTCTTACCTACCATCTTCAAACTCAAATGATAACTTTTCTGAAAGATTCCCTAACCTTCCTCTAGGCAACTGGTGGCTTCTATTTGCTGTCATTCCTTATTCAGTCATCTGTGTTCTCCACTACTCTGTCAGTTCCTTTAATTCATCTGTGTTCTCTACAGGCTGTGACAAATATAATGGCATATATTGTAGCTGTGGACAGACAGATGGTGAGAAGGCAGGCAGGCAAAAATCAGTAAAGCAGAATATAAATGTGTTTATGAAAAGAAAAGATACCTGTTGGCTTTTAAATATGTTATACATGAAAGATCACACTATAATTAATCCATATATTGAAAAATTATTGCTTCAGCAGTTAAAAATGTTCTCTTAGAGCAAACTGAGAATTACCAATAAGCCAAGATTATATATGTTTGAATAAAATTTAATGATGGTAAACTTTGCTGATTCTACATAAAAGGTGTATCCTTAAAAAAAGTACCAAGTAATATTGGCCAATAGGGAAGAGGCCCTAGTACTATCATATTTTACAAGAGAACTGCTCACCTCTCTAACTTTAGCACATTCTACAAACACCAGAATTAAATTGCAGTCCTATAGTATGGCTCCCTGTTATATTTTTACATAACCCTATGTTATGCCATTTATAAGGGCAGCTATTTATATTCCTAATGTAAAGAGGTACGGTTGCTTGAATGTTTCAAACTTTTCTTAAACTATTTAATGAGTAATGTTTCATTCTCCAGATGAAAAAATCTTCCAATACATGCACAATCATACCTAGCAGGGATTTACAAAGTACATGATGCTCTACTCTAATAACAGGGTAAGGAAAGGAACTACCCTGATTACTTTAAATATACTACTTTTGATATCTGAGAAATTCCTAAGGCAGAAGTACGAGAAGGTGTTAAAAGAACTTGTCCAGGAGGGTATATCAATTTAGAAGCTTATACTGATTAGGGTAAAGGAAATAGAAGTGATGACACAAAGAAGATAGGATTAAAACAAATAATTTAGTAAGTTACTGGTAAAATAATTTAAAAGCTGGGGATTTATTTTTACATTTGTTAATTTTTTTAATTTCTTAAAATAGAAGTGAACAGAAGGGTAATTTAAAATGACATACTATTAAACACATATATCATTTTAAATGGTTGAATTAATCCATAAAACAAATACCTACACCCAGAAAAACCAGAACTGGAATCTCCAGGCAACTATTTTTAAACATTTTAAATATGTTTTTTTAAAGGGGTAACAAATTTTCCAATGCCTAAAAAAGATTTTGCTGTAAGCTGTCCCTGCATCTACAGTTAGGCTGTCTACAGGTGTCATTATCTGATCTATCGGATGACATGAGGAGTAACTGCTATGACAAGGATGTTCACACCACTGCAGAAATTAATCTACAAGAACCCTAAATGCACATGTATTAATTAAGATGGTTGTACTGTAGTTTTATCTTACACAGAAAATATTTAAATGGAAGTTGAATGACAGCTGGTGCTGAAATGTGAGTCTGAGTCAATCACTCAAAAACTATCAGCACTGGGCAATATAAACGTAAAAGTCTTTTTGAAAGTGTTTGCAGATTTCTGTAAAATGTCCATCTACAGCAATTTGAAACTAAGAGCTTGATTTTTTGTTGCTTTCCTAGCCAATCAACTATAATTAGGAGATAAAAATGAATCATGAAAGGCAATTACTAGATTCACAACTAATCGCCTTCCAAGTACATTGTTTCTTAAGAAGAATATGCAAAAGAAAATAAGGATCATTTCTTGACTGCAGAAATTCTTTAATATGCATACCTAGTAGTCTCAGTGAAGTAGAAGACTTAGCAAAAAAAGAAAAATCAATCAGCAAATGGGCAAAGATCAGAGGGATTCCATATTAAGTATTGTTATTTCATAGTTCCCATGGAGATGAAAGTATGAGAAGAATGAGTGATGCAGAGCAACAGGCCATCCACATTAGATTGGCTACTGCTAAGACAAAAATAAATACATTAAGTTTTAAAAGGTGACTAGATTACTTCAAAGTACTGTACTGGATAGCCACCCAAATATCTCCTAATGGTTTCTTAATTTGAACTCCTAAAAACTGGAGTCAAGAGAATTTCTAGAAAGGGACCATACTAAAAAAACAAAAACAAAAAACCCTTCTCTTTCCTAACCTTCAATACATAAAAAGAATCACAGTCTATTATTTTTAACTAAAATGTGTACAATATTATTATACATCAAATTAAACAGCTACTAAACGAGCTCATTTACCTGAATAAATGAGAAAAAAAGTGTATTTGCTTAAGAGTTCCTACTACTCTTTCCTTTGTGTGGATATAAAAATATTACTCTTAATAAGCAGGAATAATCAGTAACTAATTTGAAGATTTATAAAATAATAGAAAAAGTGAATTTGGTATCAGTACTAAGATATAAAGAAAAAATATATATACATTTTTTTAGATTTTATTTGTTTGAGAGAGAGAGAAAGCATGAGTGGAAGGGGGCAGAGGAAGAGGGAAGAAGCAGGCTCTCTGCTGAACAGGGATTCCCAATGTGGGGCTTGATCCCAAGACCCTGAGACCATAACCTGATATGAAGGCAGATGCTTAACCAACTGAGCAACCCAGGTGCCCCACAAGAAAATATATTTCAATGAAAAAAGATCGTAATCATTAAAAAAATAAATCCAATAATTCAATATTAAAATTGAAAGAAAAAGCTACAGAAAAAACATAGTACTTTAAATAAATTATAAGGGACACAAAATTAAAAAACGAATTTATGATACAAATTGGAAGAGAAGGGCAAACAGCAAGAAAAAAACACAGGTCCCATTCAGATCAAATAATTCTTTTGAACATAACTCTAAAGAGGTCATATCTTCAACATTTTTTCAACTTTAAACGTTCCATTACCAGAAGTTAGCAATATGAAAAAAATTAAGGGAGATACACGAAACTCAAGCCTGAAGAGATTTTCTTTTTCCTTGTAAGTGAATAGAGGAACTTAAAAACATAAGATGTCAATTAAAATGTAATAAAAATACGTACGTGTATAAAACACTAAAGAAATGTATTACAAATAGCAACAATAATTAATACATTTATTTGCTTCCAATAATACAGAAAGAGGAAGTAGATAAGGGTATTAGATGAAACAACATTAGCAATGGGTGGATGACTGTTGAAATTGAGTGATGGGTACACTATTCTATTTACTTGCATATACATTTGAAGTTTTCCATAAATATATTTTAATTATTTATTAATCACAGTATCTTGATGGTATGGTTTATTACCATGATTACCAAATCAATAATGTTTTAGGCATTTCAATAAAATATCATCCTTCACATATAAAGAAAACACTAATGATCCAATAATAGTAAAACTGTTCTTACAGTTTTACAGTAGGGTGACTAATCCATATTTTTGTCCTAAGGCTTTTACACAGTTCCTCTTGAGAACAATTTTAAGTATGTAAGAGATTGGTGACTAAAGTAAGGAAGTAAACTAGCCTTTATAAAGTCCAAACCTCAAGTAGCACATTTGAATTTAGGGAATAACAATTTTTTAAAAAAATAAATAAGACAGGAAAGGCAAAGATACAAAGCTACTCTCTCACCTTGACCAAGATGTGAAGGTTTCTGAGAAATTATGTGGCCGTTGCCATCCAAAACATACTGGGTGCTAAAATTATCAGAAGCTGTCCTTGTAGTAATTAAAACCTGGAATATAAAAAAAAAGCCACTAATAAAATTATTATTTTAGATACTGCAGTAGACTCATTATCAAATCAGATTTAAAATAATTATACATTTACTTAAAATTGAAAAAAGTTTTACTTGTTAAGCTCTTATGACCACTTCTCTTGTAATATTCCCTTAGAGTTATACTAATAATAGGCTACCTTGTATTTTTTTTAGGCAAATTACTGATCTTTGAGTATTTAACTTTAATTAAAATACTCATACACAAATCAGTATATCTAAGATGGCTGTTTGTATTTTGTAACTTACATCTGTAAAATCAAATATTTTGACTGCATTAGGGAAACTTGATTTTTAAAAGACAATTCCCATAAATTTGTTGGTAATGTGAAAAATACTTCTGTAAAATGATCATTCCCTCCTTTTTATATTCTGTATAAAACTATACTTCTTTCAAGCTAATGGTTAAAACTAATAAAAAATATAAATCATACACATATATATTTATGGACAATTTTTTCTTAAAACCAAGCTTTGAACTATTTAAATGTAAATTTTCTATTAATTGAAAAACACTTTAGCATTAAGGCATGTATGGTATAAGAAAGGATTTCACTGACCATGAAAATATTCCCTAAGATGTTAGGGACAGAGATATAAATTTAAGAATATCTGCATTCAGGGTGCCTGGGTGGCTCAGTCGGTTAAGCATCTGCCTTCAGCTCAGGTCCTGATCCTAGGGTTCTGATTTCTAGCCCAGTGGCAGGCTTCCTGCTCAGCGGGAAGTCTGACTGTCCCTCTCCTTCAGCCCCTCCCCCCGGCTTGTGCTTTTTCTTGGTATGTCTCTCAAATAAATCTTTAAAAAGAAAAGAATAAGAATGTCTGCATTCTTTTGAGCTAGCCTCACCCTCGGCTTTTTGTTTACCTATTTTCTGAGATTAGTGGGAGTGTCTAACAATAGTAAACATTCCACTGTCAATAAATACCAAAGGTGGAGAGTGGGGGATGCTCTGGGAAAGCACAGTGGATTCTGAAAAAGGTAGCCACAATATTTTGTGAGCAATGATGACGCAAAATTGGAGAAATCTTTCTTGGCCATTCTTGGACTCAGCAGAGCTATGTAGTTTAGGAAGAAGCCACAAAGATCCAGCTCCACTGCTGGAACTCACCTAGATCCGCTTGGATCTACACTGGATTTGATGGTTCTGCCACCCTGTTCTAACCACGCACTGATTTACAGTAGGCCATATGGCTACAGAACATATGGGTACTATGCAGGAAATAGCAGAGTCATCCCAAAAATAGCTTCTCTAGCTCACAATACTAGTAGAATCTATTAGAATCTCTCTGAGGGTAATGTCCATCAAATCCTTATCAGGGGCACTGCCTCAAGCTGCCATTTCTATAATAACTGTTCTTTAAACAAGCTGCACCTAACACAAAGTTGTGAGCTTCTGTATAATCTTAAGTGATTTTTCTACTTCTTCCAAAAATACATTCTGTGGTTCAAAAGTTGTATAATTTTAAAAGTTTTCCTGATAACTAATCTTAATCTTCCCTGCTACATCCCAACTCTATTCCATCCAGTAATGAATTTTTCTAATAAAGTTTAAAACAAAGAATTTCTTTCCTATCTCTAGTTTAATTACTCTATGATTGTCCCTTTAAAAAATAATTCTACATTTAACCAACCACTTCTCAAAAATGCCAAGGTCAACTGAATTCTATTTCTATTCTCTAAAGAGCTAGCCACCTAGCCTAAGTTGGTATCACAGAGCAAAAGTAGCCCTGGAACTCTGAGTTCTAGTACTAACTATGCCAGTGGCTTGTTAGATGGCCCTAAATAAATAATTACTCTATCACCTTTAAGGGGAAGGCAATGATAAGATGAAGATGATGCTAGTACTTTACAAGGCTATGTGGGTATTTGTTTTAACTACTTTTAAAGCATTTTATAGTTATTAACTTGTTCATCCTTTAAACGTATTAGTTAATAGTAAATATACTCCAACCTGTATGAATAAAATGATGTGCTAAAAAAAGCAAAATAGGACCCTAGTGGTCACACTGTAATATTTGTATTAAAGTAAAAAAATAGAATACAATATTATTTTCCAATGTTAAATTCTTTTAAAATTAGAATGTGTAGGGTGCTATGAAAATTTATTTCGATAGGAAATGCTCTGCAATTCACTGTGAAAGACAGTGAAGGATAACACACAAGCATGTTTCACAAATTCATGAAATACAATGTGTTCCTCAGAGGAAGGAATTGTATTTCAAGAGTTTATTTCATCATATGACCCTGTGTCCTGGGCAGGAAACCTTTTTTTGGACTAGGCACAAGCTTAGAATGTGTTAGCTCTGCAACAGATATGTGTTAACATATCTGAACCTGTAGTAACTCCACCATTAGATGCATCTCTAACATTACAAATTATTACTTGTCTTCTTACTAGAGACATTAATGAACTGCGGCATAACGAATCTAGTGGTGTCAAGAGAAGAACTAAAGATTTATTTTAAGAATTTTAAAAAGAGCTTATTTTAAAAGGTAAAGTTTTAGAAGTTCTCAGAAAACCTTACAGATTATATTAGCTATTAGTTATTAAAAACTGACTTTTCAGTCCAGTAATTGAGTTTCAAGGAATTATAATACTAATACAAAGTTAAATTACACAAAAGCATTTAAACTTTAAATAAGCATAATTTTTCTCAATGTTTTAGATAAAACTAGAATTTAAAACTTATGTCCTATTAACTCATGCAAAAAAAAAAAAAAGACCCTCTCCTGGCAAAAATTTATTTAAGATAATTATGTTAAAGTTTTGTTTTTATTTTTTTGCTGAATTTTGGATGAATACTTTGGCACAGAAACGGGAGTCTGAAAACTAAGATAAATCGTCTTCATGATCCAGGTGAAATATCAGTTTTGCCTGGATCACTGAAATGCTTTTTTTCTTTCTGCGTGTGAGTATGCCTGCCTGTGCATAGTTGTACACTAATATAGAGCTTTGACGTCAGAACCTTCTCCCGGATAATTCACTGTGGGAGACTAACAACAGGGAAATCTTGGCTCTCGGCTTTTCTCCTTTCAACAGAGTTGTATTACCTACAAGGAGGCTGCATTTAGAAAGCAGGATACCCCGCTGCTTCAAAAATTCCTGAGCCTATTCTAATTAAAGCTCTACCACCATGGCTTTAAAGAACATAGGATGTACCCTACAGTATGGAACAGGAGGGAGAAAACATCAAAATGATACTAGGGGCTTCCTCCTATCTTTTTACAGCTATGGGGGCCCACAATTAAGGAAGTCCCAACTTTCATAGTCAAAACAGAATGACATAGCTTTTCAGTCTGCCCCCTTTAAGCCATGGAGGTTTAATGAAATGAACCTACAAGAAATAGTGCAGAGGATCATAGCGGAAGGGAGAGAAAACTGAATGGAAGAAATCAGAGAGGGAGACACACCACAAGAGACTCTTGACTCTGGGAAACAAACTAAAGATTGTGGAAAGGTAGGTCAGTGGGGGGGATGGGGTAACGGGGGGATGGGCATTAAGGAGGGCACATGATATGATGAGCCCTTGTTGTTATATACAACTAATAAATCACTGAACACTACATCTGAAACTAATGATGTTGGCTAACTGAATTTAAATTAAAAAAAAAAGAACCTACATATCATGTTACCTCATCAAAAAATTATGTATAATGAACTTGATAGACCATAATAATACTCAACACATTGTCACCACTTAAAAAAAACGGATGAATGAATCAATAAACATGAGTTCTATGCAGAGGATGGCTGGCACCTCTTAATTCTTCAGAGGGAAAAACAAAAAATAATGAATTTATGCTACAGAATAAAGACCGTTTGTGAGAAAATAGAAGGAATTTATCTAGGAATGTCTTAGAAAGGATTTCCCCAAAATGTTGAGCCATCTGCATAAACTCTGAAAAGTAAGGTGAAATACTGCTTGCCAACAAGGAAATGAACAAGTCTGATGATATTATCAACTTTATGAGAAAGATACATACTACTTTTCATATTCAAGTCCAGAGTGAAAATAACTGTCACCTGTATGGCACATGACTGTATTCAAAATACCTATGTATTATTTCATTTGACCCTCAAATCATGATTATCCTCAATGATTCTCAGAAAAGTTAACCTGCTTTATGCCTTTGGCCAAGTCTCTTACTCAAACACTTGGTACTGAGAATTAGGGTTCTAACTCTTTGCTCAGTGTTTGTTCTGATTTTAAGAAAACAAAACTGTTCAGTATTTCTCCTAAAACTGAGGTGTAACTTAGCCTCCATTTAAAACCCAGGTCAAAAAACTTATGAGTTTCTTGGGGCGCCTGGGTAGCACAGTTGTTAGGCGGCTGCCTTCGGCTCAGGGCGTGATCCCGGCGTTCTGGGATCGAGCCCCACATCAGGCTCCTCCACTGGGAGCCTGCCTCTTCCTCTCCCACTCCCCCTGCTTGTGTTCCCTCTCTCGCTGGCTGTCTCTCTGTCAAATAAATAAACAAAATCTTTATTAAAAAAAAAAAACATGAGTTTCTTAAACATTTGTTTGGAAGCGAAAAAGATCATTTTTAATACAATGTATATAAAAATCAACCCAAAAAGAAATAAAATCTTTTATTACATATTTTATTATCTGATAGGAACAATATCTACGAAGTCTTCAAAAAATTTTTATAAAAAGGTCAAACAGAATTTTCAAAAATATCTCTAGCTCATTCCAGTCAGTATGCTTGGTAATCAGAACCAGGAATTTAACATTGGAGAAAACAAATACCTCCAAATTATTGCTGTACAAACAACAATAAATTTTAAGAGAAGTTATGCCTGATGATATGATTTTAAAGAAAACCCTATCAATAAATCTGTGATACATTCATCATAAATTAGGGAAGCAGTAATTCCACTTTTAAATACCAACAGGATATTCTGTGGGTATAAAAACAATGTTTTACTCCTTTGTACTGGTTTAATTCTAAGACTGGAAGTCATTTTAAAATTGACAAATTAGGAAAACTACCCATTCTTTTAAGTATATCAATAAAGAATATAGAATTAGATAGGTTTTAAATTCCTCCAGCCAATTTTGCTAAAAGCCTACTTAATTTTTCTTTTCTAACTAAAATTAACATCTTTAAAATAATCTAATAAAAATAATTCCAACAATCAGAATTTTGGGTGATGGCTCTTTAATAGTGTGACAAAACTATATTCCAGTTACATATCATCAATCTACTGAGCCTGAGATGATTTACATCTATATGACTTTAAAATTACCTGCATCAGTTAGTCTGGTGGATAAAATAACCAAACCACTAATTTTTATTATGTAACTGTAACCTCTGCCCAAAGATTTTCAAAATAAATTGGAGCCTTTAAAATAAATATGCAACTTCTATATATGAAATTTCAGTTCTGAGTGAAGAATATTCATTAAATTTAAAAAGTGAACCTTTCTCCCCAAAAAGCACTCATTAATCACAATAATAATTCCTCAATAACAATTTTTTTAAATCTAATTGACCTGAACAAGTGTATTATTACTTTCTGTATTTCTGAAATACTATTCAGAATCCTCCCACATAAGTTTCAACTTGACTATTCCTTGATATCAACTATTGAGCTTACAGCTGCAGGCCTGAGTATAAGGTATTTTTAAACTAATAAATACCTCTCTAACCATACCAGTAAGAAGGCAGCATGACCTACTGTGGAAAACTCAGTACTGGGAGACACGATATTGGAACTAATTCTTGGCTTTGCCATGGACACATTATATGTCCCTAAATAGGTCACAATTTTCATTTTCCATTTACTGCCCTGTGCACAGTTCTTCTAAAGTAAACTACTTAGCACAGCACACTGCATACAACAGACAATTAAACAGTAGCTGACTGATTATTAGACTATGTTTCAAAGTTGGAGTAAGAAGACCAGGCATTTGGCTTCACAAGACCTAAGTTTCTTCATCAGTAATATGAGGAGACAGAACCATAGAAGACCTACAATTCAGGGTGGCTTACCCATAACACAGATTGAGAGGGAGACTAGTGAACAGGATGTTCACTGGGGGTGCTCCCGAGATGATCACTTGGGAGGGCAGGGCAGAAAGAGAAGTGGGGCTCTGCAGTCACAAACAAGGACTTGGCTGACTCAGGGGGTCACTGTGGACCAGAGATAGCATGGCAGAGTTGTTCTGAATTGGAATAGAACATTTATAATTCCTCATTAGTCGGTCATTGGATGTAGGTTGCCCTGTTCAGCTGAGGTAAGGGCAATCTCCCAGGACAGACTCAGCTTTGGGCATTCAGTTGCCGATACTTGGCAGCTAGGGGAATGAGTACTCAGTCCTGATGGGGGGGATCTGGAAGTGAACTACTACCAGGATCCCTTCCTGTTCTAGATTTTTTGATGATGCTTTAGCTTTCAGAAACAATCAAACCCAAATCATCATAAAATCTGTGACAAAATAATACATATTGTAAGATTTCACTTAGATCAAGTTTAAGAACAGGTAGTCTACATTGATAGAGGTCAGAATAGCTGTTACCTATTGGGAGAGAGCATGACAGAACCTTCAGGGGTGCTGATCATGATATATATCTTGACCTTGAGTACACATATGTAAAATATACACACATGTATCTATGTGTGGTTTTTCCCAAAGATTTACGAGAAAAGAGATTACAAAAAATGCTGTTAATATTTTGTAAGATAAACACTTGACATTACAATGTGTAAACTGAATATAATTTTTAAAAAGTTTACAGCCTCAGATTATTCTGGTAGTTTGACAATTCCTTTATTCTTCCTGCAATTCTGATAAACAAATTATTTTAAGTATTTATAGTCAAGGCATTCAAATGCCTCAAAAATGAAACAAAAAACAAAATGATAAACTTGGATTATCAAGTGGGCTTAAGTAATCAAATAGAGAAAAAAAATAGAGTACCACTGAACAGAGACTTGCAAAACTGCCATTTAAAATCAGAACTACAGTAAAGATTTGGAGAAATCATATGGCTTATTACCATGTATTTTAAGACTAAGTATAGTGCTGCCACCTAGTAGACAAAGCTGATAATAACCAATTTCAGTTCTGAAAGGTTATATACATCTTATAGAAAATACAGAAATGCCTTTTTGTTTGCTTATTCATTTGTGGGGGGTTTTTTCCCCTTAGATTCCACCTCTGAGTGAAAGGAGATACTGGCATCCAATTAGGGACTGAATAAGTCATGGAGCATAAGAGGCACAGCATAAGAAATATAATCAATGACACTGTAATAGTGATATATCAAGACATGTTAGCTACAGCTGTGGTGAACATAGCATAATGTATGAACTTGTCAAATCACTATGTTGTGTATCTGAAACCAGGGTGGCAACTACACTAAAATAAAAAAATTTTTGAAAACCCAGAAATGCTAAATTATATATTTATTCAACAATACCCTGCCAAAATATACCTTAAAGACCACCAAGTTTGGACAACAGCTAAAAAAAAATCAAATAATTATGTTCTCAAATAAATTACATGATTTCTGGGGCACCTGTATGGCTCAGTTGGTTAAGTCTTTGGGCCTTCGGCTCAGGTCATGATCCCAGAGTCCTGGGATTGAGCCCTGAGCCGGGCTCCCTGTGCAGCTGGAAGTCTGCTTCTGCTTGCCACTCTGCCTGCTTGTGCTTTCTCTCTCTCTATCAAATAAGTAAATAAAATCTTTACAAAAAAATAAATTACATGATTTCTAAAATAGCTACCAAGAGCTCAAACAATAGTATGTGCTAGTACTGGGAGTTTCAGAGGTTCCCTGGTACAAAACTGAACCCATTTAAAAAACAAACACTTTCTACAAGATCCCATGGCTGTAGGTTCCCAGACACGCTCTCTAGGGAGAAAGATGGGCAAAGCCCAGTTAGCTCTACCCTCTACTTGCTCTTCCCTAAAATCTATTCGGAGACTCAGTGAACTCTAAATAAAGCAAGTGTTGCGACAGATAGGGAAGCAGAGAGTATGCAAGATTTTGGATAGAGGTTTTAAGCAGAATGCACGTAAGGACAAGGGCTTTCCTCCTTTAGCAATGTCTGAACATCTGGATTCTTCTTTTTATTTATTTATCTGAAAGAGCGAGCGTACGCAAGTGCATACATACACAGAGGCACGCTGGGGACAGGGCCAGGGCTGGGGAAAGGGAGAGAAAATCTGAAGCAGACTCCTGGCTCAGCACCGAGCCTGACAAACCCCAGGCTCCATCTCACAACAGCCAGAGCACAATCTGAGCTGAAACCAAGAGTTGGACGCTTAACCAACTGAGCCACCCAGGCACCCCTGAACATCTGGATTCTAACACACAAGGTCTACCTAGTCTACCTCTGTACTAGAACAGCAAACTCTCCCACTTTAAACTCCACCTCCTCCCCCACCCACAATTTTTCTTTGTTACTTAGGCATCACCTTACAGAACTCCAAAAGAGAAAAGTGAATACCCAGCAGGCACTCTTTTCACAAAAAAATGGAGAAAACCTACACTAAGCCAGAACTCTAAGGGCAGAAGGAAAGAGGGAAGACCAAAATAAGCATGGAGATTATATGACTGCTGCGGAGACTAGGTTACTAAACAGATGTCCAAAAAATGGATGAAAAGAAAGCAACGATATCTTGTGTACGTGCCACTTTTCTAAAACAGGAGGTAAAGTTCTATCATTTCATTGTACCTGAGCATCCTCATCCAAATATGGTCAACCAGCAAATGCAGGGATACACAGCCAGTAGGCACACAGCGTACACAGATACTATTACACTATAAAACAGCACCTAATACACAGAATAATATAGTACAGCACAAAGAAACTAGGGCACAGTAGTGTGATCTAACATAAATGAGACACATGGAAATGAACAGATCAAGGTTCTAGACAGGCTCTGTCACAAACTAGTTATGAAACCTAGTGCGGAGGCAGTGAAGTATAATTGGTACTATGCAAACAAGTTGGTCAGGCACTGAACTGAGGGGTTTATAAACATTGAAGGCACCTAACCAGGGTCAGGAGAGCAAAGTTCTGGGATTCAATCTGCCTCTGACTGGCTATGGTTTAGAACAAGTCAATTCACATCTCTAGAGCCCAATCTATCTGTATTGACTCGAATGGTATTTCCAAAGTGGGTTCCACAGCACTGTAACAAAAAAGTGATATGCTTATCAATAAAAGGGTTTCATAGTCAAGTACATGCAGCAAAATGTAACTACTATCAACCACCAACCTTAGAGATTCACAATGCACTTCAGTATAGTACTATCTCTGAGAAGAGCTTATAATTGATATGTTTAATTTTATTTAATATGTTTTTTCCCCAAGCCAATGGGTCACCAAACTATTTTTTCCTTTTATAAATATTAACATTGTAAAACACACTTTGCCATTCCTCAAAAAATCAGACAGAATTACCATATAATCCAGCAATTCCACTTCTGGGTATATACGCAAAAGAAGCAAAAGCAGGGACTTCAATAGACACGTGCACGCCCACATTCACAGCATTATTCATGATGGCCAAGAGGTGGAAACATCCCAAATGTCCATCAACAGATAAAAGGATAAATAAAACATGACTTATACATACTAGAAGATCATTCAGCCTTAAGAAGGAAAAAAATTCTGATACATGTTACATGTATATGCCTTGAAGACATTTTGCTAAATGAAATAAGCCTGACACAAAAGGACAAATCTTGTATGACTCCGTTAGTCAAATTCAGAGACAGAAAATACAACAGTGGTTACAAGGGATTGGAGGTGGGGAAGGATAATGGGGACTTACCATTTAACGGGTACAAAGTTTCAGCTTGAAATGATGAATAAATTCTGGAGACGGATAACTATGTGCACTTAAAGCCACTGAATTGTACACTTAAAAATGGTTTAAATGATAAATTTTATCAAAAAATCCACACTCTTTGCCAAAAACTGGGTTCATTTTCTCTTAATGCTACCATTCTGTGATTACGAAATCACTAAAAAAGTCAATATGAATTTTCTTACCTCAGCTACACAACAAATTGATCCCAAGGCTTCTCCACGAAAACCGTAAGTTGTCAAATTTTCAAGATCTTCATGACTACCTATTTTTGAAGTATAGTATTTTATTGCCATTACAGGTGTATCAATGGCTTTGATACCCTCACCATTGTCTCGCACCTCAATTTTATCAAATCCATAGTTCTCCTATAAAAAGAGAATATTTTTAGTATATAAAGACAGTAAAGTGTTGTTTGTTAGAAACAGGAGCACAAGAGAAACAATGGTGTAATTTATTTTTTATGGAATCTTAATTATAAGAAAGAGTTCAATTAATTAATTCTTAATTCTATTAATTCTTAACTATGGTACAATGGGCAATTGTTTTCCCTGGACTCAGATTCAACTGTAAAAAAAGGAAGTCAGTCTAATCTTTACGGTTCCCTTGAATTGTTTCAGCATCACGGATCCTTGTGTTTAAATTTACACTTAAACTTGACTAAGAAAATTCTACTAAATTATATATACTTTTGCATATATAATCTCTCAAAAAAACCAAAACAGAGTACTATCACCATCAAAAACAGCACCTGGTTCTACCCACCAAGAGTCTAGAAATTTGCATTATTCATCCTGATTTTTAATACTTTCTCCCCTTAACAACTTACTGCTTCCCTAAGAATTTTAAATATTTACTATATTATGACTTTCTAAAGTTCTTTTTGCAAACAGAGAGCAGAAAAATGCTAATACACAAATTTGGCAATCTCTGTGAGGTCTTTATCTGAAAAATGAGGGCAAAAAAAACCCCAAACTCAATTCATAGCTTAGTATTTGTAATCTAATACTAGTATGCACACATAAAAAAAACAAAATCTAAATTAATATAGAGATCTTCCTACAATTACAATGACTCTAGTATTTAAAAATAATACATCATTTATAATAACCTAAATTTATATAATTCTGTATGTGTCAGTACTTTTTAGGTCAATTAGATATATAAGGTATTGAAGGAAAACGTTACTTAAGATTTAGTTCCTCATCTCTCTCAATCTAAAATTAACATCCTGGAAACAGTTTGGCTGTTTCATTTTATACAAAAATCATTAATTACAGAAACACAAATCTTGTAATACAAATAAGAACTCCACGCATCTGAGTAAAATTAAACAAAGATCTGTTTATATTTTTAAATTATATCAACTTTAATTAACTAATTATGAAACATTCCTACTCAGGACAGTTACTGTTAAATGTAATTATAGTAAAACAGGTATTATATAAAGCAAACTAGGTGTTTATTTTAAAACTCTACAAAGCTGAAACTGGTAAATATTAAGACACTAAAATATACAGCCAGATAAAAACATGTACTTTACTTTTATAAGAGGACTTCTGTTGCTTTCTAACAGTATTTTTAGAAACATGTTTTTCTTCCAGAGAGCTTTAAGAACTAGGTATATGTCTGCCTGCCTAAGATTCATAAGTGAAATCTACCAAAGATTGTATCCTAATCAGACTGTACTATATGAAATGCCTAAGAAAAATAAGTTGTCTTTCTTTGGGTTTAATAAATTTCCAAGTTCATAGAGGTTACAATACAGTTGACCCTTGAACGTAGGGATTAGGGGTGCTGACTCCCACATCGCCAAAAATCCATGTATAACTTTTGACTCCTCAAAAACTTAATAGCATACTATTTTTTAAAAAAAATTTAATTCCAGCATAGTTAACAGAGTATTATATTAGTTTTGGGTGATATACAGTGATTCAACACTTCCATGTATTACTCAGTGCTCAAAAAGGTAAGTGTACTCTTAATCCCATTCACCTATTTCACCATCCCCACAGCCACCTTCCCTATAGTAATCATGTTCTCTGTAGTTAAGAGTCCGGTTCTTGGGGAGCGCCTGGGTGGCTCAGCCAGCCATTAAGCAGCTACCTTCAGCTCAGGTCATGATCCTAGGGTCCTGGGATCAAGCCCCACATCAGTCTCCCTGCTCCGCAGGAAGCCTGCTTCTCCCTCTCACACTCCCCTTGCTTGTGTTCCCTCTCTCGTTGTCTGTCTCTGTCAAATAAATAAATAAAATCTCTTAAAAAAAAAAAAAGAGTCCAGTTCTTGGTTTGTCTTTTTTTTCTTTGCTCATTTGTCTCCAAAATTCTACATATGAATGAAATCATATGTTATTTATCTTTCTCTGACTTACTTTGCTTAGCATTATATTCTCTAGCTCCACTCACAAGGTTGCAAAGGGGAAGATTTCATTTTTTATGGTTGAATAATATTCCATTGTATATATACACCACTTCTTTATTCATTCATCTATAAATGTACAGTTGGGCTGCTTCCATATCTGGCTACTGTAGGTAATTCTGCTATAAACATAGGGGTGCATGTATCCCTTTGAATTAGTGTTTTTGTATTCTTTGGGCAAATACCCAGTACTGCAGTAAGTGAATCACAGGGTAGTTCTATTTTTAACTTTTTGTTGAACCTCCATACTGTTTTCCATGGTGGCTGTACCAGTTTGCATTCCCACCAACAGTGCAAGAGGGTTCCTTTTTTCCACATCCTTGCCAATATCTTTTGCTTCTTGTTTTTTAGATTTTGGCCATTCTGACAGGTGTGAGGTGATATCTCAATAGTTTTGATTTTTATTTTTCTGATGATGAGTAATATCAACATCTTTTCAGGTCTCTGCTGGCCATCTGGATGTCTTCTTTGGGAAAATGTTCATGTCTCCTGCCCATTTTTTAATTGGATTATTTGGGTCTTGTCGTGTTGAGTTGTATCACTTCTTTATATATTTTGGATACTAACTGTTTACTGGGAATGTCATTTGCAATGATCTTCTCCCATTCGGTAGGTTGTGTTATCATTGTTTCCTTTGCTTTTTTTTTTTTTTTTTTGTGATGCACTCCCAATAGTAGTCCCAATTATTGCAATGTAATCCCAATAGTTTATTCTTGCTTTTATTTCCCTTGTCGGAGACATACCTAGAAAAATGTTGTTATGGCCAAAGTCAAATTACCGTCTGTGTGCTCTTAGGATTTTATGGTTTCAGGTCTCACATTTAGGTCCTTTATCTATATTGAGTTTATTTTTGTGTATGGTGTAAGAAAGTAGTCTTCCATGTTGTGGTACAGTTTTCCCAACACCCGTTTGTTGAAGAGACTGTCTTTTTCCTTTTGCATGTTCTTGATTCCTTCATGGAAGATTAACTGACCATGTAATTGGGGACTTACTGTTGGGTTTTCTATTCTGTTCCAATGATCTGTGTGTCTCTTTGTGCCAGTACCATACTGTTTTGATTACTATAGCTTTGTAATATAACTTGAAATCTGAAATTGTGATACCACCAGTCTTGTTTTTCTTTTTCAAGATTGCTTTGCTATTTGGGGTCTTTAATGGTTCCATACAAACTTTAGGATTGTTTGTTCTAGTTCTATGAAAAATGCTATTGGTATTTTGATATGGATTGTATTAAATGTGTAGACTGCTTTGGGTACAATTTTACAATATTTGTTCTCCCAACCCATGAGCATGGAACATCTTTCCATTTCTTTGTATTGTCTTCAATTTCTTTCATCAACGCTTTATAGTTTTCAGAGTACAGGTCTTTCACCTCCTTGGTTAACTTTATTCCTAAGTATTTTACTATTTTCAGTGCAGTTGTAAAAGGGATTTTCTTAATTTCTTTCTGCTGCTTATTAGTATATAGAAAGACAACAGATTTCTGTATGTTAATTGTGTTTTGTGTGACTTTACTAAATTCATTTATCAGTCCTAGTAGTTTTTTGGTGAAGTCTTTAGGGTTTTCTATATACATTATCATGGCATCTGCAAAAAGTGAAAGTTTTACTTCTTCCTTACCAATTTGTATGCCTTTTATTCCTCTTTGTTGTCTGACTGCTATGGCTAGGACTTCCTGGAAATAAGCTGAATAAAAGTGGTGGGAGTAGACATCCTTGTCTTGTCCTAACCTTAAGGGAAAAGCTGTTTTTCACCACTGAATATGATGGCAGCTGTAGGTTTTTCATATATGGCCTTCATTATGTTGAGGTATGTTCCCTCTAAACCTACGTTGTTGAGGGTTCTTATCATGAATGGATGTTGTACTTTGTCCAATGCTTTTTCTGCATCTATTAAAATAAATCATACACTTTTTATCCTTTCTCTTATTGATGTATCACATTGATTGATTTGCAAGTATTGAAAAACCCTTGCAACCCAGGAATAAATCCCACTTGATCACGGTGATTTTTTTAATGTATTATTGGATTTAGTTTACTAATATTTTGCTGAGGATTTCTGTATCTATGTTCATCAGAGATAGTGGTCTGTAGTTCTCCTTAATTGTGGTGTCTTTATGTGATTTTGGTATCAGGGTAATGTTGGCCTCACAGAAGGAATTTGGCAGTTTTCCTTCCTCTTCTATTTTATTGAATAGCTTGAAAACAATAGGTTTTAACTCATCTTCAAATGTTTGGTAGAATTTCCCTGTGAAGCCAGCTCATTCTTAATTTTTGTTTGTTGGGAGTTTTTTGATTACTGATTCAATTTCATTGCTGGTAATTAGTCTGTTCAAATTTTCTCTGTCTTCCTGTTTTAGTTTCTGGTAGTTTATATGTTTCTAGGGATTTATCCATTTCTTCTAGGTTGTCCAATTTGTTGGCATTTAATTTTTCATAATATTGTCTGACAATCCTTTGTTTTTCTATGGTGTTAGTTATTTCTCCTCTTTCATTTATGATTTTATTTCAGACTTTTTTTTTGATGAGTCTGACTAGAGGTTTAACAATTTTGATCTTTTCTAAAACCAGGTCCTACTTTCATGATTGTTCTATTACTTTTTTTTGGTTTCGTTGTACCATTTATTTCTGCTCTAGTCTATTATTTCCTTCCTTCTGTTGGTTTTGGGTTTGTTTGTTCTTTTTCTAGTTCTTTTAAGTTTAGGTTATTTGCGATTTTTCTTGCTTCTTAAGGTAGGCCTGTATTGCTATAAACTTCCCTCTTAGATTCATTTTTGCTTCGTCCCAAAGATTTTGAATTTTCTTTTGTCTCCATATACTTTTTTTATTTCTTTGATTTCTTGGTTGACCCATTCATTGTTTGATAGCATATTATATAACCTCCATGTATTTGTGCTCTTTCCAGATTGTTTCTTGTGGTTGATATCTAGTTTCATTGCATTATGGTCAGAAAAGATACATAGTATATAACTTATCTTTTTGAATTTACTGAGACTTGCTCTGAGGCCTAATATGTGATCTATTCTGGAGAATGTTCCATATGCACTTGAAAAGAATGTGTATTCTGTTTTAGGATGGAATGTTCTGAATATATCTGTTAAATCCATCTGGTCCAACATGTCATTCAAAGCCACTGTTTCCTTGTGGATTACCTGTCCATTGATATAAGTGGGTTGTTTAAGTCCCCTACTATTATTGTATAACTGTTGATTAGTTTCGTTCTGTTTGTTATTAAAAACCGTTTTATGCATTTGGATGCTCCCATATTGGGTGCATAAATATTTCCAATTGTTATGTCTTCTTGTTGGATTGTTCCCTTATTATCATATAGTGTCCTTTGCCTCTTGTTACCATCTTTGTTTAAAGTCTAGGGTGGCTTAGTCAGTTAAGCATCCGCTTTCAGCTCCAGGTCATGATCTCAGGGTCCTGGGACTAAGCCCCACATCAGGCTCCCTGCACAGTGGGGAGGCTGCTTCTCCCTTTCCCTCTGTGGTCCCTCTACTTGTTTTCTCTCTCATAAAGAAATCAAATCTTTAAAAAAAATTAAAAAATAAAGTCTATTTTGTCCAATATAAGTATCGCTACCCCAGCTTTCTCTTGACATACATTTGTATGAAAAATGTTTCTCCATCCCCCACATTTATTTGACAGATGTTTTTAGGTCTGAAATGAGTCTCACAGGCAGTATATAGAAGGGTCTTGGTTTATTATCCATTCCATCACCCTATGTCTTTTGACTGGAACATTTAGTCCATTTACATTCAAAATAATTATTGATATGTATTTATTGCCTTTGGGTACTTGTTTTGTGGTTGTTTTCGCAGCTCTTCTCTGATCCTTTCTTCTCTTGCTCTCTTTCAAGGTATGCTGCCTTTCTTTAATTATATACTGGGGTTACTTTCGCTTTGTTTTTGCATATCTATTACAGGTTTTTGATTTGTGGTTACCATTTCGTCTGTACATAACATTTTCTGCATATAGCAATCTATATTAAGTGGATGGTCATTAAGTTTGAATCTATTCTTTACTTTTCTCCCCCCAGTATTATAGATATATCATATCATATTTTATATCCTTTTGTGAATCACTTGACTGATTTTTACAGACATACTTATTTTTACTGCTTTAGTATTGTCCTACTTATGGTCTTTCCTTTCCACTTAAAGAGTCCCCTTTAAGATTTCTTGAATGTCAGTGGTCATGAATTCCTTTAACTTTCTTTTGTCTGGGAAACTATCTCTCTTCCTATTCTGAATGATTGCCTCAATGGATAGAGTATTCTTGGCTGCATATTTTTTCCATTCAATGCATTGAATTTATCATGCCACTGCCTTCTGGCCTGCAAGGTTTCTGCTGAAAAATTCATTGATAGGCTTATGGGGTTTCCCTTGTGTGTAACTGTCTTCTCTTCTCTCACTGCTTTTAAGATTTGCTCTTTATCACTACTTTTTGCCATTTTAATTATTATGTGTCCTGGTGTGTGCTTCCTTGGGTTGATTTTGTTGGGGGCTTTCTGTGCCTCCTGGATCGGGATCTGTTTCCTTCCTCAGATTAGGGACATTTTCAGCTATTATTCCTTCAAATAAATTTTCTTCCCCCTTTTCTTTCTTTTTCTGGGATCCCTATAATGCAAATGTTATTATGCTTGATGAAGTAGCCAAGTTCCCTAAGTCTATTCTCATTCTACATACTTTTTTTTTCTCCTTGTTCAGCTTGATTACTTTGCATTACTCTTTGTTCCAGTTTGCTAATTTGCTCCTCTGCATCCTCTAGCCTATTATTTCATCTAGTATATTTTTAATTTCATTTATTGTGTTCTTCATCCATAGTTCTTTTTTATCTCCTTGTTAAGGATCTCACTGATGTCCTCCACTCTTCTCTCAAGTCAAGTACATTTATGACCATTACTTAAAATTCTCTATTAGGCATATTACTTATATCTGTTTCTCTTAGGTTTCGTACTGTGGTTGGCCCCGTTCTTTCATTTGGGACATATATCCTCTGTCTCCTCATTGTGTCTCATTCTCTGGGTCTGTTTCTGTGTGTTAGGCAGGTCATCTATCTTCTGCTGTTGAAAATAATGGCCTTATGAAGAAGTCCTATACTGTCCTATAGTGCAGTGTCCCCTGTTCACTAGAACCTGGTACCCCCTAAAGGGGGTGCCCTGCTGTTGTGTCCTGGCCACTTTTTCCTTCGCTGCAGTGCTCTGCAGAGACTCTCTTTGTCTACTGTAGGCAGTGTGCAGTCCCTGGCTGGGGCTGGGTGTGCAGTTTTAACAAATAAGTGCTGGTCTGCTGCCAAATGAGACCTGCTGCCATTGCCAGACTGGGCACCGCAAAGTGCATGGGTTGGGAGATGAGGTGTTAGGAAGGTCTGCACTGGTCTTCTGGCGGAGGAGACTCAAAATGCCGGGACTGAAGCATATGTAACTGGGAAGGGTGGATCTGCTCAAGCGTGGTGTTAGGGGGATGGAGAGGACTTGGTGCAAGCAAGTTAGGTAATGTCAGTGCTACGGTGGTTCTCGCAGGTGGCTGTGTGTTTATGTGGGGAGGGGGGGCGCATAGGAGAGAAATGGTGTCTGCCCACTCCTTTGTTCCTGGAAGAGTCCCTCAGTGATCCCTGACCTCCAGGACATGCTCTGAAATGAGTAAACTACTATCCCTCCAATTTTCAAACTGCTGCTTCTAAACTGTAACTCTGAGGGGTGTTTGTTGTGCTCTCTTTAAGGGCAGGGATTCAGCTTCCTATTGCCCTCCAGGTTCTCCCAGAATGGAGGTTGCTGACTTTTAAAATTCCAGGTTATAAGACCTGCTGGTTTTAAGAATTCATGAAATTGAGCACCTCTGGCTTTCAAAGATAAATATGTGGATTCATCTTCCCTGTGCCAGTTCCCTAGTATGACATAGTTTGTTTCTCTCCCCTCTCCATGCCTGCTGTTTATTCCCCTACATGGAACGCCTTGGTCTGTTTCACTCCCCACTGCATCTCTGCCCTTCTTACTCTCTTTGATGTGGCCTCTTCTCTACCTTTGGTTGTGGATTTGTTCTGCCAGACTTCAGGTCTTTTCTGGGTTATTTATACTGATGTGAGTGTTATCTAGTTGTATATGTGGGACAAGGTGAGCTTAGGTCCTCTTAGTCCACCATCTTCTCTTAATAGCTTCCTCTTAATAGCCTACTATTGACTAGAAACCTTACCAACATCATAAAAAGTCAACTAACACATATTTTATATGTTATTTGTATTATACACTATATTCTTACAACAAAGTAAATTTAAAAATAAGAAAATGTTATTAAGAAAATCATAAGGAATAGAAAATACATTTACAGTACTGTACTGATCAAAAAAAACAACCCACGTCTAAGTAGATTCATGCAGTTCAAACCTGTGCTGTTCAAGGGCCAAATGTATATTATTTAAAACAAAAACAGGTTTGGTATGGTATAGAACAGCAGTTCTCAGCATCAAGTAGAAACCTGTTGTAAACATAAATTCTTGGGCCCTGCCTAAAATCTGAAATTTTAGAGCCCAGTAACTGTTTTAATAAACTCCCTAAAGTATTCTGATGTACCCAAATGTTATTAGAACCACTAGCATAAAGCAAAGATCTTGAATGGGTTTTAGAAACAGAAAGATCTGAACTGCAATATCAGATTTACTACTTACTAATTATAGGACTTTGGGCAAGTTCTTGGAACCTTCACTATTGTTAAAAAAAAAAAAGTATAGTAGTAGATAAATCACAGGGTTTTTATAAGGAGCAATTGCAACTACATATATATGCATATATGTGCATTCTATATATAAGTTATCTCTGTGTGTATATATATATATTGAAAAGGTAAGTCTCTTTCCTACAAAGATTTTTATCGGTATTATTTCTAATGTTGTAATACTGAATGTAAATATCTGATAATTAGAAGATTATAAAAAAATGTACTCCTATATTCACTCAAACAATTTATTCACCATTTATATACCAGGCACTGGCCAGGTATGGAGGACACAAAAATGAAAAAATATAGACCTTACCTCTACAAGCTAGTAGTTTATAATAAGGGAGGTAGACATGCCAACTAATTGTAACAAACCATAAGAAGTATCATAAATCATATTAACTCAAATTATTTAATACATAGCATTTAAGATTTTTTAATGTGAAAACTATGACACAAGAAGGGATTTAGTTTTGAAATCAGATTAGGTGGAAAAGATAAAATACAAATGAGTATAAACAAATAAATATAAATAACCAAGAATAATTAGTAGAAAACATAGACAAATTAGATTCACGTTTTAGGTGATGGAGTCCTAAAGAACACATTTTCTTTTAGAATTTCCTTTAGAATAAATAACCAAGAATAATTAGTAGAAAACATGGACAAATTAGATTCACGTTTTAGGTGATGGAGTCCTAAAGAACACATTTTCTTTTAGAATTTCCTTTAGTGTTACTGCAGTATCAATTTAAATAAAACTTATTTTTAAGAATTTACTCTTAAGACAAAAAATGCAATGTCCTAAAAACAACTTATTAGCACAAAGAAAGAAGAGAAAGGTAATAGCCGTAAGGAGAAATCATCTGCCCAGACCTTTTTTTCTTTAAAGGTATTTGGCTTCTCAGGGACACTCACCAGTTTAACATCTATGCTTGTGGCACCTGCATCCAAGGAGTTTTCAATGAGCTCCTTTACCACACTGACCACTGAAGTGATTATTTGAGAACTTGAGAGGAGGCACACTGTTGCTGCAGGCAACTGTTTCATTCTAGTATTTAGTACAGTAGCTAGCTAAAATGTAAGTTGTACAAATAAAAATTGTTAAACATTCCTAACAGATCTGATAGCAACAACAATTAATCACAGCTCACATTTACTGAACTTCCCACTATGCCAGGCTCTACTGTAAGCACACACAGTATTAAATCATTTATTTACTACAATTTTTTTTAAATAGGTGGCATTATCACCTCCGTTTTATAAGACTGAGGCACAGAGAAGTTAGTTGGTAAATCCATACTACAGTAATAATTCAAGAACAGTAAGAAAAACTGTGCTATAATAACTGTAATATATGATCTACCAGGGTAGGAATGACCAGGTGGTGCTGTCCCCGTGGGATGTAATGTCATTCACTCATAAGCCTTTATGGCAATCTCTCAATCATTAGTCATCTATATGTTTTGATGAATTACAATGTCTTTTTCAATTATTAAGCTTTACTGGAGTTAGGGTGCCTAGACCTTAGCATTACTGCTCATCTAAACTAGTCAGATGTCAGACACACCAGATAGCTCTATCTCCTATACTACCGTGCCTAAAACATCATTCTAATAATGTAGCTCCCCATGATAAAGCTCAAATCTCTGTGCTGGCATTCGAAGTCCTTTACATGCAATCCAACCTTACATCCAAGATCTCTCTACCACTAATTGTTTTAGCAAAAAAAAAAAAAAAAAATCCTTTGTCTAAAACCTTTCAAACAAAGAAACAAAAAAAAAGATCTTTTATGGAAATCCCACGTGTAAAACATGCAGGGAGCAGTGTTTGCTTTTGCCTTAATGCTTAATTTCAGAAAAGACTCCAGGAAAATAAAAAACACGAGGTTGACAACATGAAACTCCTTATAGATTCAAGACAAAAAAATGGGGAGGAGGGGAATCCTAGGTACTTCTTTAATTTACCATGACTCACATGCTTACATGATTTGATCCTATGGAATTTAAATCCAAACAAAACAGCAATGCCAAAGACAAAGCAAATTTTAAAAATATCCATTTAGGATTCTCAGGCAAATTAAGACATAAAACAGCAGAATCATATAAAAAATAGGTAAGAAATGGGAGTACAGTCACTATAACAACTGCAGAGGAATTTAAGGGATGCATTTCTGGGAAGAGATCAACACACTGAGATCTGAGTGATAACTATATTTTGCTTTGTACAAGGCAAACCTGATCAGCACAGCAGAAAAACATATCAGACTAGAGTTTAAAAAACAGGTTTAGAGGTTCATATTTAATACATATAAACTGAAGCCTATCACTTAACTTGCTCTGTAAAATCAATTCATCACCTCTATAAATGGAGATAGTGCTTCACAGGTTTGTTGTGAGGATCAAATAAGCAAGCACATATAAAATGTTCTGTAGGGGTGCCTAGGTGGCTCAGTTAGTTAAGCATCTGCCTTTGGCTCAGGTCATGATTATTTATTTCTTACACTGACTACAAGATGAAATGATATTCTGAATATATCAGCCTATCTCATTATATTATTAAAATTAACCTCTTTTTTTTTTACTTGTTTTAATGTGACTACAAGAAAATCTAAAATTATATATATGTGGCATACATTATAGTGCTATTCGAGAGTGCTATATAGAGTAGTGGTTAACAAAGCAGGCTCTGAAATCACATCACTTTCATTATATACTAGCTCCTATGCTAATAGTTATATAACACTAATAATTATAATTAAAGTCTAAAAATCATCTAATCTACAAAAATGGAGATAATAATATATGGTTATGGTGAGTAGTAAAGAAGATAATGAATCTAACTTATTACAGTGTTTTTCATACACATGTTAAAGATCTCAGGATACTTGGACTACACTGAGTTCCTCTAAACTCTTAAAAGAATAGGTTCCCCACCCATCTTCTAATCCCTACTCCCACAGGGGTTAACCCATGGCCTGCAACCAGATCAGGCTTGGGTTCAAGAGGTCTTCTACCTTAGTTTGAGAATGCCAAGGATCTAAGAAAACACTGATCAGACTTTGGGTATAAACCTAGCATCGCCTCATCTTTTACTCTTTCTGAGCAATCTCCTTATTAAACTCGGTATTTTTGCCTCATTCTCTACAATCTCTCTTTCAAAATCTGTTTTCCCCCAAGTCCCTAATTTCATCCCTATACTGATGTCAAGGCAGACCATAGCATGAACTCTATCTTCACACACATCTTACCTCCTCCACCCCACTGTGTCCTCTGGTTTCTTAAAATGATTACACCTCTGCCCACTCTTCTTCCCTAACTCCCAGGTCAATGTCTCTTCTAAGAACTTTCATCTCAGTACTTTAACCAGTCTGCCTTTAGGCATCTTGACCTTCAAAGCAAAAAAAAAACAAAAACAAAAATTGTTCCCTCAACCCTATTACCCCAATAATCATCTTCCTTCTTTAGGAAGCCAAAATAACCTCTAAAACTATATCCCCAACAGAGATCTTTCTCTTTCCACATTAAAACAGGCATTTCTAACAACCAGTGTCAAGGCTACCTTAAGATAATTATTTGTAAAACAGAATTTATCTTCCTCCTCCCCTCCCCATACCCTCTACTTCACTTCACTATTTCCCTTAATATATACTATTTTTAGTGACTAAGATCAAAAACCTTGATCTTCCTTTGCCAGCAATCCCATCCTACTTGTATCTCTACTTCCTCCTAGTGCAATCCTATCTATCATTCTAGACTCAGTTCCACAGCCACTTATAACATGGTCTTCTGATCACCCAACCAGGAGTGATCCTCCCCCCCCCCATTCCTAAAGAACTTGGTTTGCATTACTTGTGGAATGTTTATCACAACCCTGTCCTGACCTGTACAACTTCTGAACGCAAGCAAGTATATATTATGTATTTCTGGATGCAACACAGAATAATCAGAGTACTTCACTCATGGCAAGCACTTGAAGAATACTAATCAAGGGCCACAAAAAAAATTTTTATCAGCACTCCAATGTAAACATTAGGAAGGGTGTCCTCCTTCCTAGTAAGTCACCACTGCGTTAATTTCTTCCCTTTATAAACTTTATTTTAACTTCCATATCATCTCTTATCTCACCTATATCTCCTACCCAGACTCTTTTCTGGACTGCAGGACCTCATTTTCAAGAACCTTCTAAATATCATCATTTAGATAAGTCAGAGGAACCTTACATTTGAACATGTCTCAAAATGATCTCAGATCTTTCTCTATTTGACTGTTTTTGTTCCTGTATTTGTTTGATAATAAAAATAACAGCTATCATAAGCAACTTTGCATATATATATATAAAATCCCATTTAAATCCTCGCAACAACCCTATCACTCCTCTATCACAAATGAAATTTGAAAGTTTTATAATATCAAGATCACAAGATTCAAGATCACAAAACTAGTCAGTGACAGATGCACACCTGCATACCCTGGCATGTTTGATTCCAAAGGCCCTGCTCATCCAGTCTCACATGGCAAAATTAGAAATCTTGAAGTCACCCCAGAAATTCTCTTCACTTTCTACATCCTGCCACTCAGTCCTATCTATCCTACTACCTAAATATTTCTCAAACTAGTCCTCTCCTCTCTATACCGATAACCTCTGTTCAGCCTCTGAACAATTCTCCCCTGAAGTACTGAAATAACCACCTAATTGATATTTTGCCTCAAATCTCAACCAATGATAGGGTTCTTTCTAGATTTAATTCTCATCATGTTGTTTACTAAAGTTTTATAAAGAGTTCCAGTTTATCAGATAAAGTTCAAAATCCTTAACTGGACCTCTACCTTTCTGATCTCATTCCACTATTCCCCAAATACAGAGTAAACTTGTCATACTACACAACTTGTCTCTCTTAATGTGTTGGCACTCACTTGTTCCTTAGTTCACAAGGTTCTCTTTCTCTACCAAAGACTTCTAACCATCCTTCTGGATTTAGTTCAAGTATCACCTCCTCAAGGAAGCCTTGCTTAGCTGCTCCAACTTTGACACCTCCCCACCTCAACAGACTAAGCATTCCTTCCTGTGTACTCCCACAGCACGTTTTCCTTATTTCCAAATGAAAACAGATCACAGGTTATTCTATTGTTTTTCTGTCTCTTCCTCCTGGCTCAGAGTTCTCTGAGGACAGAGATTTTATATTAATCTCATAGCCCTGGCATAATCTGTAGAACATAGCAAGCATTCTACCATATGTGTACCAAATGACACCTTTTGAAAAGTGAAAGAGTTATCAGGCTTACATCACAGCATAGAATGTGTGAGAATATCAGGAATCAGTCCTCCATATTTGCTGAGAGGGAAATCAAACACTCCTGAAAGAATACCATCCAGGAAAATCAGTTAAGGACAACAAGGTACCTAAAAAAGAAGTAGAGAACGTGTAGCTACAGGCAAACACAATGAAATAATTTACTTTAAAAACAATAAACATAACCCAATTGTTTTCAGAGAGCCAACAGAAGTTCGATTTCAAAAAGATAATTCCAAATTATCTGACCTTTTCTTTCCATTCTCAAATAAGATCAATTTTTGAAATTCACATTTCCTCAGCATGTCATACAGGTGCCTGTCTTCAACGTGTAGATAAACGCAGAATGACACCAGTAAAAATCATGGTTAAGTGATGAGAGTTTGCTTACATCACTTGTATGACGCCACAACACACAATATATACTACACTCACGAGTTACGGCTGTCCGGAGTTAAAATGTCTGCCTGGCAAACAACTTTAAATCCTGCACTCAGAAGGCCCTGGGAAATGGGCTGCAATAAAGGCCCCAGCACGATTTAGTCAGGAATGGCCAAACCAGACAAAAACCGACCGAGCCCTCTTAAAGACCGCTCTCCACGCGTGCGCACCCACAAGCCCGGCTTCGTCCGCTTCCCGCCCCTTCTTGGCGAGGGGACGGGGGCGGGCGGGGGGAGGGGAGTGGGCAGGAGGCACAAGGTTTTCAGCCGCGCTCTCACGCCAAACGGGACAAGTCGAGGGGAAGGGACCCTCGAGACTAACAGAAGACAAGAATGAATGCCCGTTAGGCACACAACACTACCGTCTTGCTCGCGCGAGGTGGGCAATTACCATCCACTAGCGAACCAGCCAGCGTCCCGCCGAGCTCACAAGCCCAATCTCGCAGATCCCGGACTCACCTTCAGCGCGCGCGACTGGGCGGGCACTAGGCGCGCAGCGCTTAGTCCCGCCTTGCCCGGGGAACGTGGGACTGGCGCTGCCCGCAGCCAATCCCATGGCGGCGCGTTAGGTACTGAACGCTTCCGCAAGCTGCGCTGCGCTGCGCTGTTCTGAGACTGATCGTAGGCATTCGGCCTTGGAGAGACGCCGTAGCCGCGGAGCTGGTTTTGTTCCGAGCTGGCCGCCGGGAGTGGGGCGGCGGGTGAGTGGGCATGAACGGCTGTAGGGGCTGTGCTGCTGTCTGCGTCGGTAAGGCGCTGTTGGCGGGCCAGGGTAGGCTTGAGGGGAAAAAGCGGACTACGACTTCGTCCGCGGCGTTCCGGGTCTGCCCGTGCGGACCAAGTGGCCCCCGGGGCTTGCCCCCAAATCCTCGTCGTCTTGCTCTGGTACTGATGGGATGTGCAGCTCCGAGAGGAAAGGGGCGAGTGGGGGAGGCGTTGCGGCGTAGCTGCAGCGGCTTTTGCTGAGCTTCCACTGGCCGTGCGCTCCAGCTTTCAGGGTAGGGGCTGCCCGTGGTTTTCTGGCTGGCGAGGAAGTCCCCAAGAGGACGGGTCGCGGTCCTCGAGGCTCTCGCACAGGCAGAGCCGAGAGGCTCTTCACAGTCGAAAGCCCTTGTTTGCTGGTCCTGAGGGGCGCGGTAGACCCCTGGGGTAGGGTCAATACCACGCCAGCTTTGCCTCCCAGCTCAGATATAAATTGTAAGCCACTTTGGAGCTTTATTTTTTTTTTCTTTCCATCCTGTGGAAAGTGGGGAAAATATCTTGAGTTGTGGCATCTAAGTATAACCTATAGCTTATAAAAATAATGTCTGATGTAAAATAGATAGGTGAGAAGAAATATTTACACACGTAAATTTGAGACTTTTGCGTCTTGTTAGTGTTACCAGCTTTCATCACCATAAGCCTTGTTGGGTGTTCCGTAGATGTTTTGGACAGAGAATGCGACATTTTACTCCAGAAACACTTGTTGGATGGGTTTATGAGAAATTCCTCTTTTAATGCCAACTCTGTAATAGAAAAAAGGTTCATGTACTTCTAAATCAGACGTGTTCCAAATGTACTCTAACCATGCCCCCTTCCCTTTCAGTCTCACTGGTTGGTTTTTACCAGGATGATAGGTATTCAGGACAGCTATATTTTGTTCGAGGGATTCTTAGAACCAAGGAAACGTCAGCACTAAAATAACTGGGAACTAATACCTGTTCTTCCTTTGGTGTTCATCTTGAATACAAAAAAGGGAAAAACTTAGAAAAAAACTAATTTTAGGGGCGTTTTAAAGGAGGAAAGACTCATTGTTTTAACCTTATTGTATTATGATTAAGAAACAAACCTTATCCCTAGACCATGTAAATTTTTTGCCACATTATGTTCCTCCCAGGTTCAGTATTTAAAAAGAAGTGATTTAAGCCTGACTACTCTTTGGAAACAATGTTACATTAGGTTTAAGAGTCTGGGTACTCAGAATAGACTGGCTGGAACCACTTTGCCTTTTTTTGTCTTTAATTCAAGTATAATTAACAAACTGTTGTATTAGTATCAGGTGTACAGTATAATGATTTAACAATTCTATACATTTCTCAGTGCTCATCAAGATAAGTGTACTCTTAATCCCCGGTATTTATTTCACCCATCCCCCCACCAACCTCCCCTCTGGCAACCACCACCAGTTCTCTGTATTTGAGTGTTTTTTGGTCTTTTTTTCTTTTTTTTTAAAGATGTATTTATTTGTTTATTTGAGAGA
The DNA here is from genome assembly GCF_017311325.1 of Ursus maritimus. Lineage (NCBI taxonomy): Eukaryota > Metazoa > Chordata > Mammalia > Carnivora > Ursidae > Ursus > Ursus maritimus. Next base: position 43,496,660 of record NW_024423343.1, read on the forward strand.
AAGACAGAGAGAGATCACGAGCAGGGTTGGGGAGGGAGAAGCAGACTCCCCACTGAGCAGGAAGCCAGCTGTGGAACTCGATTCCAGGACCTGGGATCATGACCTGAGTGGAAGGCAGACCCTTTTTTTTTTTTTTTTTTTAAGATTTTATTTATTTATTTGGCGGAGAGAGAGACAGCCAGCGAGAGGGAACACAAGCAGGGGGAGTGGGAGAGGAAGAAGCAGTCTCCCAGCGGAGGAGCCTGACATGGGGCTCGATCCCGGAGCGCTGGGATCACGCCCTGAGCCAAAGGCAGACGCTTAAGGACTGCGCCACCCAGGCGCCCCGGAAGGCAGACCCTTAACCCACTGAGCCACCCAGGCGTAAAGTCTCTTTTTTTCTTTGTTTTGTTTCTTAAATTCCAAATATAAGTGAAATCATACGGTGTTTGTCTTTCTGTGACTTATTTCACTTAGCATTATATCCTCTATATATGGACCAACATGGTCCATCCATGTTGTTGCAAATGACAAGATTTCATTCCTTTTTATGGCTAAGTAATACTCTATTATAAATATATACACACACACACACACACACACACACCCCACATCTTCTTTATTCATTCACATGTGGATGAACACTTGGATTGCTTCCATCTTGGCTATTGTAAATAATGCTACAGCTTTGCCTTTTTTTATATTAGTTTATTCTTTTGGTACATTTAGCTCCTGAGCTTTCACTTTGGTTTCATGATATAAGAAAGTGTAGGTTTTCTCTTTCAGTTTGAGTTTTCCTGTCCATTATTTCATTTAGTAAAACCAACATGCTAGAAGACAAGCTTTAGGAAAGGGATTTTAATTTATTTTTTCAATAAGAACCATAAAAATAAGTCCCATTTGTCTTACCATGAAGTCAGATAAGAATTGCTTACTGCTTTCATTAGCGTCTGCAAATAGCCTATTTTGGTGGATGTGTTTGTTCTATTTCAGAACAACTAGAGAAAAATGATCCTAGTAACACTTATTTTGTCATGTCAGAATAGAGTGTTTAGGTTTCCGGTTTTATCATTGTTGATTCATTTCATTGCTTTCTTACAGAGCAAACATGAATGTTGGCGTTGCCCACAGTGAGGTGAATCCAAATACCCGTGTTATGAACAGCCGGGGTATGTGGCTGACATATGCATTAGGAGTTGGCTTGCTTCATATTGTCCTACTCAGTATTCCCTTCTTCAGTGTTCCTGTTGCTTGGACCTTAACAAATGTTATACATAATCTGGTAAGAATTTCACTTTATACTAAGCACTTATAAGCCTAAAGTTTAGTGCTTGTCAGGCACTGAGGGAGGAAGAAATAGGGAGTTGCTATTTAATGGGTACAGTTTCAGTTTTGCAAGATGAAAGAGTTCTAAAGATGGATGGTGGTGATGGTTGCATAACAATGTGAATGTATATTATACCACTGAACTGTATACTTAAAATTGGTTAAGATGGTACATTTTATGTTATGTGTATTTAAACAATTTTTTAAAAAGCTTAAAGCTTTATGCTATAAAGAAGGAAAACATGATTTAGTTTAACAGTTTTATTGAGATGTAATTCATAATTATATAATATATAATATAACATTGACTGACTTAAAAGTGTACAGTTCAGAGATTTTTAATGTATGTGACAATTTTGAAGAATTCTAATCTGGGATAGGATTATATTTTTTCTATTAATACTTTATATTTAAACATTGGGCCCTTTTTCTAAGTAAGACCTTTTTTTTTTCCTCTTGATGGTTTTATGGAATTGAGAAAATAGTAGGTCATTTTAGCAAAAATTACAAGACACTGTAATTCAGGCTACTGTAATATATTGATTAACCAGAATGCTTCAGAAGTAATTATGGTTTTTGATTAACTGGAGACTAATAACCATCTTTGATTTCAAATCTTGTTAAACTTCAATCCTTTCTCAATTGTATACATATACTCTCCTTCAGTATAGAAATTTTGAGCTTAATCATATCTTATATGATTGAGAATCTTACGGTGCCTTAACTTTTTCATGTTGACTGTGGTTCTTCTGTATTATAGGATAGCTCTGCAAAGTATCAGAGGTTCGGTTGATTCTACTGACCATATTATGCAGCCCTGAAAATTGTCTGTTTAAAAAAAACAACTGATAGTGACCTTTCTTATCTTTAACTGTCTATGAAAGCAGAATGAAAGGGGAGAAATCCATTAGTCAAGACTTAATTGAATCCAGATTAATTATGTATTTGTTTAAAGATATCTAGAAAATGAAGAACTTGGAACATTAAGACAGGAAAATGTAGGAGAAATAGATTTTTTTAAATTAATATTATTTATTTCCTATCTTCTGAGGAGTATTTGAATTTGATTGGAGAAGGACAAGGATAATGTGGTGGTAAAAATAAATGAATGTCCATTTAGTCCATCTTATGCGATAGACTTTGGTAGGGCTATTTTTAAGTAGTGACTTCTCTGAAATATTTGACAAGAGTTACATCCCTTTTACTATAATTCCTTTCCTTTGGCTTCCACGGGATCACTTTTTCCTAGATATATTTCTGATTCTTCCTTTTCTTACCATTGTTCCTTCTGTTTTCCTCTCCTAAATATTGCTGTCCCCAAGGTTCTTTTCTTCATCTCTTTTTATTCTGTGTATTCTATCAAGTTTACTTCATCTATCCATAATTTCAGTTTCTACCTGTAGAATGATGATGTTCATTTTAATATTGCCTGATCACCTTGCACCTTAATCCAAACAATTATAAATTGAACTCAGTCCTGATCTGTCCCTTACCACTCACAACCTGTTCTCTGGCTTTGTTCCCGATCTAATCTAAAGGCACCACTGTCTACCCGTAAGTCAAGCCAGATAGCTGAATGTCAAAGGTAAAGGGATTCGTATAATGAGTTATCCAAATTGAGACTGTTTTGAGAGTAAAAGGGAGCTCTAGTAATAACTACTCCAAGAAAATTAGTGTAAATTAGGATCATTCATGCTATTGAAGATATATGGTCACTCTAGTCTTAGATTAACTCCTTTTCCTCTGTATTCCATATCCATTTAGTCAGAGCCCTGTTTTACTCCTTTACTGTCTTTCAGCTTGATCCCCACTGGCCTTGCTATAATTTGTACACTTATTTTTTTCTCAGGTGGATTACTCCAGTAGATCAAATGGTCTCCTGGATGTTCCTCTACCGTCCTCCATTCCAACTTGACAGAGAGTTATCTTCAAAATGCATATATCTTCAAGTCATGCTCTAAGTCCTTCTATGATTCCTTATTATATTCGTAGTAAAATAACAAGTTCCTTATGTGGCATGTAAGACCAGTTGATAACAGTACAGAGGCAAGAAAAGGACTCAATCTTATTCCAGCCCATCTCCAAACATGAGTATTGCTCTAACAATAATGAAAATTATCTTGTTGTCACCTTTTTGCTTTGGCTTAGGCTCTTTTTCCACTGTTTTAATACCCTCCCTCCATCCTTTTCTGCTGGGCTGATTCCTACTTGTCCAGGGAAACTACTCAAATATCTCCTCCGGGAAGCTACAAAATTCCCATGCTGCATTCTTTTAAGTGTATTTATCATAGTTTTATAATTAGGAATTTGCCTCTTTATTTCCCATATCTCTAAAGACTTATGTAAATGTTTGCTGAATTAATTAGTCTGTATTGTCACATAATTTTCCCTTCTCCAATGGCACATGTATTAAATGTATTTTAGAAGTCACCCCCTACCCTTGCCCAGATGTTTTCAAATTGGTTGACTGAGATTTTGAAGCACAGTATATGGCTGTGAACAAAGCATAGGTAATTGAGGAAAGCGAACTTCTGACTTATTAGTTCACCACACTAAAAACCTAACTACCAGCCATCGATGTAGCAATTAACATGACTCCAAATTTAAGTTTCTTTTGAAGACAGACTACATTAAACCGATAAAATATGAAATACGTACTGAACGCTTTTAAAGGTTGTTATCTGTGGTTAGAAAAAATACTGTCTTTGCCTTTCTGAACCATACAGTAGAAATCTACAGTGATTGTTTTTATTCATTTTTACAGTGCTGTAGTTCACTTTTAGAGGTATTAATATTTCACAAAATTCTTAGCCTAGCTTTTAAAATGAATGAGAATTTTCTGCATTTTGAGCCAGTAAATATTAACAGCCAACCATGAGCTACATATTTTTCCCCAATTTTTTTGATTTGAGTATAAATCATCCATCACTAAATTTTATAGAATAACTATTAAAAATAATGGGATAGAAGTTATATGGTCAGGTAAGATTTTATTCTGTTTAACTGAAAAGGATATATAAAATATTCTGTTTGAATATTCTAAACACTGGTGATGCATGTAGTTTGAAGGAAATAATGAGAGGATTGTTTTTCTCTTTGATGATTCTAATACATGCATTAGTTAGAGTAGAGATTCTGAACTTTTTTGGGTCCCCTACTCCTCAGAATTTAAAAGCATACAAATTCTATTTTACTGTCTCCTGTAAAGCCCATGTGAAAATGGTGTCCTTGTGCTTACAGAATAAACATTCCTTAGCTTAGTGTCATCTTGGCTTAATATCTAACACTTGCTGTGTACCAGCCCTTGTTTCTGAGGTATTCATGCTAATGGGAGAACAAACATGTAAATAATTCTAACAAAATATATTGTGCTATAAATAAAAGTATTTTCAATAAAATTCTATACAAGCACATAGGCTACTACTGATGAGGAAGGCTTCCCTGAGGAGTTGTCATTTGAGCTGAACCTTCAAGAATGAGACAGTTGACAAGGTAGCATCGCAGCTTTTGCCTCAGCAACAGAGGACCTTTCCCTCTTCTGCATTGGCTGTGTACTTGGTAACTTTGATAGCACTTTCTGTCCTACATTTTAGTTGTTTATGCATATCTTTTTTTTTTTCTTACCATCTCTTAGAAGATTGAGTTTTTTTCAAGGCTGTGGACATTTCTTACTCAATTTCATATATGCGTACATGTCCTGTGTCCTGTACATATAAGTCACTTATTAAATGCTTTTTGAGTTAAATCTAATTGAACATGAATCCATTTCTGTATAGCTTAGGTGTTATTGTACTAAACAACTTTTGAATTGCCTAATGGAATAATTAGAAAGTAGACTCAGCTTTGAAAACAATGGCTCTCTTAACCTAGTTAATAATATAAAATTTCAAATCACTAATTTTTTTTTCCATATATTTATTAAAAGTTGAGGAAGCAAAAATGACACCTCATTGTGACTTCTAGGAGGAAAAACTGTTTGATGATAATATTTAGGCAAGAATATTGTGTTACTGGGGCGCTTGGGTGGCTTAGTCGTTAAGTGTCTGCCTTCGGCTCAGTGTGATCCCAGGGTCCTGGGATCCCACGTCGGGCTCCCTCTCCGCTGGGAAGACTGCTTCTTCCTCTCCCACTCTCCCTGCTTGTGTTCCCTCTTTCGCTGGCTGTCTCTCTGTCAAATAAATAAATAAAATCTTTAGGGGCGCCTGGGTGGCACAGCGGTTAAGCATCTGCCTTCGGCTCAGGGCGTGATCCCGGCGTTCTGGGATCGAGCCCCACATCAGGCTCCTCCGCTATGAGCCTGCTTCTTCCTCTCCCACTCCCCCTGCTTGTGTTCCCTCTCTCGCTGGCTGTCTCTCTGTCAAATAAGTAAATAAAATCTTAAAAAAAAAAAAAAAGAATATTCTGTTACTGGTGCCTCAGACAGTGATCCTGCAATGAAGTACTACCAATGATCTAAATAGAATCATAACTCAAGGAAACAAAATCTAGTATGTATTGGTTTTTTCCAAATCACAAAATTAGATGTTCAAACATATCCCTAGACAGAATGGATTTTACTAATGTTTTTTACTTTCAAAAACACTGACTTCAGGGCCACCCGGGTGACTTAATCGATTAAGCATGACCCTTGATTTTGGCTCAGGTCATGATTTCGAGGTCCTGGGATTGAGCTTCACATCTGGCTTTTCTCCCTCTCCCTCTGTCCCCCTTAAATAAATAAATAAATCTTTTTGAAACTAACTTCAAAAGAAACAATATTGGGGCACAGTGGTGATTTTTAAAAGCAAATTGAGTTGAACATTATTTCTACTATATAACCATCTTTGTTATGTTAGAAGAGAACTATTGAGGGGTGCCTGGGTGGCGCAGTTGTTAAGCGTCTGCCTTCGGCTCAGGGTGTGATCCTGGAGTTATGGGATTGAGCCCCACATCGGGCTCTTCTGCTGGGAGCCTGCTTCTTCCTCTCCCACTCCCCCTGCTTGTGTTCCCTCTCTTGCTGGCTTTCTCTCTCTCTCTGTCAAATAAATAAATAGAATCTTTAAAAAAAAACAAAAACAAAAAACTGTTATGACAAAGACAGTCTTAATATTAAATATTTTCAAAACCATTCCCCTAATGTAGAAATTTTATTATTATTTACAGATTTGTATGTTTTTATCATTTTATAAGTATCATCACATTTATTAATAGGACACTAAACATTCCTATACATCAGGGGTAAGATAATCCTGTTTCCTGGACACCTAGGTGGCTCAGTCGGTTAACCTACTGCCTTCAGCTCAAGTCATGATCCCACGGTCCTGAGATTGAGACCCGCTTTGGGCTCCCTGCTGAGCCTTCTCCTTCTCCCTCTGCCACTCCCCCTGCTTGTGCTCTCTGGCTCTCTCTTTCTTTCAAATAAATTAATCTTTTTTAAAAAAATGATAATCCTGTTTCCCAATAGGAAAGGTATTAGAAGATCTAAATGTAACGATGTAAAGTGGTCCTGATGTTACTTTTTGTGAATTTTCAATTTAATGGGACATGAAAACAGGTTACTTTCAGTTGATCTTTTACTGGTTTTCACCAAATAATATTCATATGCCTCTGGAAGTTTTATTTTACTATGAAGAAACTGGCCACAGCCTTTCACAAGTAATATGAAAGCTTAAAATTTGAGCTGTTAAGTTCAATCACCCATACTGTCATAAGTAGTCTGGAACTATCTTTATGCTTACTGACAAGTACTAATTTTATATTTGGTATTGATTATATATCCCCTTGCTTGTTTTCCAGGGGATGTATGTATTTTTGCATGCAGTAAAAGGAACACCTTTTGAAACTCCTGACCAGGGTAAAGCAAGGCTCCTAACTCACTGGGAACAACTGGACTATGGAGTACAGTTTACATCTTCACGGAAGTTTTTCACAATTTCTCCAATAATTCTGTAAGTGGTGGAAGTTTTTTAGGTATGAGGAAGATTGGGTAAGAGGGAGTTGTCCTTTTATTAGGTTGAATTTCAATTAGAAACAGAATATTTATTGAAACCTCTACAAATAAATAGCTACCACAGAGCAAAAATACAGGCAAAATCTTTAACAGGCTGGTAATAATACCATTTTTACCTCAGTCAGTAACCTATAGAAACAATATAATGTGCCCATCAGTATCTTTAGACATTCTAGGATATACAGGTCTAATATACTCTAGTTCATATGCTTAAGTTGCTTACAAGAAAGCTAAATGCATAATCTTATTCTATATTCCACTATCAGATTAATCTCCCTAAACAAGGATTTGGATGATTTCAGATGAATTTCATTGACCACCTTACCGCCCCCCCACATACACACACACAATTTAGATGTTCAAACTCCTTGAGAGAGACTGCTGTATAGTTTATACACAAGAGAAGTTAGGCTTTCATCGTAGAACAGAGCTGGGTTGAATCCTGTGTTTATCACTCAGCCTGCTTGGTTTGCTCATAAATGAAATTCTAGCCAGTAGTACATAGCTCAATATGACGCCATAAGAAATAAATGATATAATATCTATGTGTAAAGCATTTAACCTTATATTACCTCCTATCACCTGATATTCAGGGCCCTTCACAAAAATGGTTCCTACCTCATTTTTCCGTTATGTGAATATTTACCCCCATCCATCTCCCACCTGGTCAAGCTCTTCTAAGCAGCATTTCTTGAATACTTCATGTGTAGTCCTATTTCTATGCCTTTGTTCAAATCATTTCTCCTACCTGAAATACCTTCTCCTTTCTTAATTTATCCTTCTTTCAAGATTTAAATCCTACCTCCTCAATGAGGTCTTTTCCTTAGCACCCAACCTTAAGTAATAATCTGTTTTGAACTCCTTTAGTAGTTATTATACGTCCCTTATTTATGTCACTTTGTATTATCTGTTATTATAAATGATTTGTTTATGCAACGAATTTTTAAGTGCATGGATTGCTTTGAATTTCATACTCAGTACAGTTGCATGCATATAATGGATGCTTTACGTATATCTTAATCAAACACTATATACCACACAGCTTATATATAGTAATGCATCCCTGATAAAATCAGTGCAGTCTGGAGTAACAGAAAGACTTCTTGTAGGCATTAGGATTCCTTAAACTGGGACTTCAGGGAAGGTAGATTTTAGATAGATGTGCAGAAAAAGGAAGGCATTTTCAAATGAAAAGAATACATTGATCATAAAGTGATAGGTTTCTTTTTTCCTATATTGATAGCACTTTGAGGAAATTTTTAAAATTTTTGTTCCAGCCCCACATAAAATTAACATCAAAAGATTAATGATTTGTACGACATAACAAAGATAAGTGCAATAACAAGAATAATAGTTATACAAACAGCCCTAAATTTGGGTTTTAGCTCTATTGCTTTCTAGCTGCGTGACTTTTGGCCATTTCTTTGAAAGCCTGTTTCCTCATCTATAAAATGTTGAGGATTGCATTATAATGAATGTAAAAAGCTTGACATACTGAATTTTTAATAAGAGTTATCACAAAATAGTCAACTAAGATGTACCTGTGTACAACATCCATATTTCTGAAAACATATTTTTGACCCACAGGTATGATTTCAAATATTCTGTGATTAAATTCCTTATATAACTCAAGAAACAACATTAAAGCCATCTATATAGCATTGATATTTTTCAGAGTGCTTTCACATTTTCTTATTTGATCATCATTTGTCAGGTAGGTGAGGCATGCAGTGTTATCCCAGATTTTTAGATAAAGAAACAGGCTCAGATGCATTACCTTATTTCAGATCTTGCAGCTAGTTAGAGTCCAGAGCCCGGATGAAATCCTAAACTTCTAATACAGGTCTCTTTCCAATATACCCTTTGGCATCTGGAAATTTGGCAACTGGCAATTACACAATTCCCACCTTGGTTTTGCATTCCCTTGGAGGATTGTCTAGGTTTTTATAAGAGCCAAGTAATTTTTGTATAATTTACACATAAAGTTAGTTTTTATTAAAAGACATAAAGGGGGACATATGCTACAGTATGATGAGACGCTATTCCAAGAAGATTTACTATTTCCAACGTATCAGGGTATACATAAAGCCCATAATGATTATGGGAGATGAAATGAGCTTACCAAATGCAAGTGGTATCTTATTTTGTGCAGTGAAGGAAATATAAAAACAGTCTTAAAGTGTATGAAAGTTGGAAGAAAGGGTTTAGACTAAAGGTTGAAGAATATGGTTTATTCTCAAGAAGCATTTTCTGATTATAATTTCTGAAATAGGTGGAAAATTACAGAATTCCTCAATTTAGATGATTCTGAAAATGATGTATACAGCTCTCTGTGATGTTTTTAGCCATACCTGAAAATAGCTCTTCTTTTCTAACCGTATTGCCCAAGATGTTTTTCTCCCCTTATTAGAAATTATGACAGTACTTAGAGGAAGGGCTATTAGGATATTTTCCTGTATGCTCTAACAGTACTAATTAGGTAAACACCCATATTCAGACTAACTTTGTAGCTCTGATCAAGTAAAGTATGATGTTTTAGTCTTTACATCCTGTCTATATTAGGATACTCTCAGTGGCCAGATGGTGTGTCTGCACTCTGATGTACCCTTGGGTAAAACCAGACAATTCTGACTTGATGATTTATGGTCCTAAAGGTAGCTTAGGCTTGTTAAAACAAATTCTCAGATGTTGAATGTCTTTGAATATGTACATATGTTCAATTACAGCGAAGTAGTTGGAATTTTCCGGTTAAACCGGTTGTCGACCTGTTCAGCTACAGTATGGAAATGAGAACATCAAAAGGGCAATCAAGTATTTGCTTTCTTTCAAAGATACGGAATTGTACTAATGTACTAACACCCCATTTTTCACAACTTCATAGCCGTAGTTTTTAACCTTTTGGTGGCTCACAAAACCCTTTGAGAATATGCTTTGGATCTGGATCTTCTCTTCAGAAACATACACATAAATACAAACTATACGTGAAATTTCAGAGAATTTTATGAACCCTAGTTTGAAAGACTTAGGCTTTAAAGGTTGCTAAGTAGCAAACACATTCTTTTTTTTTTAGATTTATTTCTTTATTTTAGAGAGGGAGAGGGAGAGAGAATCCCAAGCAGACTCCATGCTAAGCACAGAATCCAGTGCAGGGCTCAATCTCACAACACTGAGATCATGACCTGAGCCAAAACCGAGAGTTGGACATTCAACCGACTGCACCACTCAGGCGCCCTGCAAACATTCTTTTAAATGCATTTAACATAATTGCAGAAATGCAAAATGTGCATATATGCCTCCATTAAATAGGTTTTTAAATCCCAAATTAATTTAGGCCCCAAACTGTAAAACTCCTATTTTAGTGCTCAAAAGTGATTCTGCTTTTTTAGGTATTTATGTTTCAGTGGCTTTTTTTACCTTTAAAGTTTTTACAAATTTTACATGTTACATATGTTTTTAATTTTTATTTCCACAGATATTTTCTGGCAAGTTTCTATACGAAGTATGATCCAACTCACTTCATCCTAAACACAGCTTCTCTCCTGAGTGTGCTAATTCCTAAAATGCCACAGCTACATGGTGTTCGGATCTTTGGAATTAATAAGTATTGAAATGTTTTGAAATGGAACAAAAATTTTTACAGCTACTAAGTTTTCTGTAAGGAAGGAATGGTTAGTAAACTGCACTGTTTCCATGATAATGTGAAATGAGAAGTATTTACATTGGAGGGCCAGTTGCTGGTTCTTCATACGCTGTTTTGAAGTGCAGATATTTACTAGAAGATGCCTCTGTTTAATGCATGTGGTATCTTTCTGAAGAGAGGCTTTAGGCAGGCTGGGCAGGCCCAGCTTATAAGTTAAGGCTGTAAAGTGAGGGTATAGTAGATAAATCCAAGGAAATAAGAGATTTATAAGACACTGAGACCAGATTAGCTTATAATGAGTGGGCATTATTTTAGGAGAAGAAAAATTCCAATCATTCAGTCAGTTTAAGCAGACATACATATAAACCAGAATCACCTCTTTACAAGTTTATTATAGATCATTTTTATTACCATATGTGTTCCTCTTGTGTTATATATGAGGATATTTCCCTCCTGTTTTATACAAGCCAATCCCTACCATATGATTGTACTTTTTTGGTTTTGCTGGCTCAACATTATATTGATGGAGGAGGTCATTTTTACATTTATTAAGTTACTGAGTTCATGAAGGTCCACCTTCATGAGTGGTGATAGAAGACAGCCAGGCATCTTACCAACAGCCTCTGATTAGCCTTCTAATTTTGGAGCAGAGTGGGTTTTGCTGCCTTTCCAGACACAAGGCTGCTAATCCAATTAAGGAAATAATTTATTTCACACAGTTAAAATATATGGTAATTTAAAGCTGTCTGCTTATTTGGTTGATCAATCTAATTGTTAAATTCTGCTATTATTTAGAAAAGGAAACATAAAATGGACAACTATTTAGCCAGCCTGTGGTCTGGCAGAAACTGCTTCTCCAGCAGTAGTACCAAAGTAAATAATGGGGTCTTCTTTAGCAGGTCCTCAGTAAAAGAAAACATTGTCTTTTCTTACACCCCCTGCTCTCGGCCCCCATATTTTGCCCATTAATGTTTTGCCTTTCAATACGTGGGTTTTAGTGTAGATTAACCCAAAGTGGTAACTATATCCAAAGCAGCAACCATATTGAATTCTTGTCACTTAGAGAAGCTATAGTTGACATTAATTGCAAGAAATAACTATATACTACTTTGAGAAGGAAACACGTCAAAAACAAAGTTCTGATATGGGATGAAACGAAAACTCCAGTAATATTTGTAAACAAAACTGAGTGAAAAGAGTTGTAGACCAACTGAAAAATCAATTTGTTTTAATAAACTGACTTTTGGGGGGTAATGATCATTGTTTTGTATTTCAGAAGTATTGAGTTTAGAAATCAGTTTTATAATAATGCTTTTGTATGTTTGTCTTTTCCCATGTATTTTTAAACCAGTAATCTATACTTGAATAAAACTTTTCTTTCATGTAAGATTATTGCAAATAATCTCCAAATTCAGTCAGCAATGTCACATTTATTTTTCAGGGTTTTTTAAGCAACCGAATTTGTAAAATTAAGGTAGTTAAAAATGTTGCTTTTCTTCATTTTAAAGGCTTAAATTTTTGCACAGACTTGAGATAGAAATCTACTTCTGTTAATACAGGCCTTCTGCTTTTTTCCCCACTTGTCACCCTTCAATGTTTTAAAAGTATTTATTCAATAGATATTTGAGGGCCCATCTGGTGTAGGTGTTGTTTTAGGTATTATGGCTATAGTTTGTAAGCAAGACAAACCAAATCTTTTCCCTTATAAGCTTACATTCAAATTGGAGAAAAGATAATAAATGAGTCAAAACATATTATTTCAAAATGTATTATTTCATTATTCCAGTGATAAATGCCATGGAAAGAAAATTAACCAGGTGAAAGTCAGGAGAGCCTACCTCAGAAAGCCTTCCCTAATGTTCCTAAGGTGATTTTTGGACTAGAAAGGAGTAATAAGGAAGATGAGAATGGTAACACATGAGGTCAGAGAAGTAGTAAGGGTCAGATCATATAGGACTCTATTGGCCAAGGTAATAAGCAAATTTTCTTCTAAGCTTGACAAAGCCATTTGATAGTTTTACATAGGAGATTAAAGGGGTCTGATTTATTTTTTTTAAAGGTTAAATGGCTAATGTTGAGAATAAAGTGTAAAGGAATAGGAAGCAGGAAGCATAGTAGGGAAACTACTATAGGCAAGAGGTAGCTCAGACTAGGAAAATGGCTGATGAAGTGGTGAGAAGTGGTCAAATTTGGGATATGCTTTTTTGGTCTTAACACATGGGTGAATGGTTGTCTTAAATATGGAAATGTCCCAATTTCACAAGTTTGTATCGTTTAATATGAAAAAAAAACCTTTTTTTTAAAACAAAATCCATAATGACTATTATTTGGAACAAAACTAATTGCTGTGCTATAATTGCTCCTAATTTCAAATCAAGAAACAATGGCAGTTTCTAAATAAGCATGAGCTCAGAAGTGCCACTAATTTTGGCATTCATTGGTAAATTTTCCCTGCAACAGTTATTACTGTGGAGTTCCATGGTGGTTTTCTACTTCCCTTTTCCTTCTACATTTATTTATTTTTTTAAATTATGTTCAGTTAGCCACTGTATAGTACGTTGTTAGTTTTCGATGTGGAGTTCAATGATTCATTAGTTATGTGTAACGCCCAGTGCACACATGTGCCCTCCTTAATACACATCACCCCGTTACCCCTTCCTCCCACCCCCTCCTTCTACATTTATTTATTGGAATTCTGTAAGGAAGATTTTTTTCCTTCTCCATTTATTCAATCATTATATTATTTTGGATTTAGAGATATTCTTTGGTTTACAATTCATTATTATCATTACTAATTTGTTGTTCAAATTGTTCTCCAGATTTGGCCATTGGAAGTCAGAATTCCCAGTAATAATTTCCTAGTTGGCTTCTGTGTCTTTTTGATCTGCCTCCCCCTTTTTTTCTTAAGCATAGAACTATATTTTTTAGGTTTATGGCACTATGGTCTACTAAACTATGAAGATCCTAAGGGGCATAACAATATCTCCTTAACTCATATCTGTATGAATTAGCCTTATGGAGTTATATGATGTTAAGAGTTGGAAAAGACCTTAAAGGCTATATAATTTCAACCCCTTGAATTTTCATTAATCATCATGCCTCCATTCAGTTCTGTGTTATTCCTAATAAAGGAGGACTTAAACTTACAAGGCTGCATTTTTGTAATGGAATTCATAACTTACTTTACAGTAAGCTGGAATCTAAACCTTTTTCTACATAACTCTTCAACCGTTTAACTTTTAAACTGTTATCAGTAGCACTGAATAAACATTACCTGGGTTTTCGCCATTTTCCATATGATACAGTTTACATTTCTCCTATCCTGGTAATTCTGCTGAGTCGCAGTTTCTTATTATATAGGATTAGAGCTAACTACAGGAGGTGCTAAGATGTGATGGCACTGCAACGGTACCGCTTCCCTTGTTCTGGATCCTTTTGTTTTTCTTAATATAGTCTCATTTTAGCTATTTTGACAGCCACATATCACTGATTGTTCACCTTGCAGTCACTAAAACCTCAACTCTTCAATATGTAGTGCCTTTAAATGATGGCTTTCCCTTCATATACTAAATGGACTTATTCAGCCAAGTCTATGATTTCTTTTTCCTGTGGAACCCCATCTTGTCAGATATTAGCCTATTGATTCATCTTCTCTAACTCAAGTTGAAACTTAATTGTCATGCAGTATATTTCTCCTATATTATATCTCCTGTATTAATGTGTCACCAGGAAATATGACCCCAGAATGCTCTCATGCTAATCCGGAAGAAGACAAATGCAGCAGCCCAGCGTAAGCCAGTGCAGTTTTGGAATGCTTCTAACAAGATGATAGAAAGAGTAGTTTTCAGAACAACTGCATGCATATTACATGTGGATGTAGGAAATGTAAACAGGTTCAGTACTGGGAAGACAGGTGTAAGTAAAATAATCTAAAAGGAAGTTTGGAGCAGCACTGGGCAGGGAAGGAAGGTAGGTAAGAGAATAGCAAAGATAAGCTCTCCTTAATTTTGCCTAATGTCAAGAAGAAGAGTTATGAAGTATTTCAGGTTTTCATTTAACTCCCTAATTTCAGTTCCAGTTAAAAATGATTCAGTAGGTAGTTTGTTACATAGGGTTTAAAATTTTTCATTTCACTTCATATGAACACATGAGAATTATAAATTCAAATTTAGAATACTGTCTTAGGTATACAGTACACAGAAGGCTTCAACCACATCGGGTAATATTTCTTAAATGAGTGTTGGGCTAACAGAAGTTGATAATAGTATTCTTGACACTTTCATAATCAAAATATTTCATAATTAAAACATAGTTTAATAGAAATACATTTGGATTCTATGTTCAGCATTGTAATTTATTCCATTTCTTGACTCATTCAAGCCTTTGATAATCAACTAATGATTATGGAAGGGACTCAACCTGTAGCACTAAAGTTCTATGTAATTCTAAGTTTGGCAGATAGGCCAAGTTTATCACTATGACTATTCACTCTAACTATAATTATATTAATAAAAATAAATTCTCAATTATGAGAACTATAGTAAACTACATCATTAACAGTGTATAATGAACTCTTTAAAATATAAAATATGTATAAAATTTCTGACTTTCCAATAATGTAGTTATACATTTCTATTGACATTTTTTTAAATGTCCATATTTTGCAAAAAACTGTATGTTGAGTGTATTATCAAGAAGATAAGCATACATCATGTTATAATTTTTTAAATAGGAACAGAGAAGCCAGATGACATAAGTGGCATTGTTGAGAATTTTCCCAGTATACCACCTACTACAGAAAACCTGATACAGTGATTCTGCTTTGAGAAATTTATCCCTCCTATGAATTAACAAGTCATATGTTTCTATTATGGTACCAAACAGTCATAGGGATTATATGGGAGCAACAAAAAGATTCACCCTCTTCCCCCCCCCCCCGCCAAAAGTACTCATAGACCCCACATACTTGAAAAATAAGATCATCTGGAATGGTAATTCCTCAAAAAATTAAACAATTACTATATGATCTAGCAATTCCCATTCTGGGTATATACCCAAAAGAAGTGAAAGCAGGGATTTGGAAAGGTATTTGTGCAACACATGTTTATAGAAGCATTATTCACAATAATTAGAAGGTGGAAACAACCCAAGTGTCCATTGACAGATGAATGGATAAACAAAATGTGGTATATGCAAACAACAGAATATTCCACTTTGAAAAAAAATTTTTGACACATGCTACCACATTGGATGAACCTTGACATTAATGCTATGTGAAATAAGCCAGTCATAAAAGGACAAATACTGTATGATCCCGCTTATAAGAGGTACCTAGAGTAGTCAGAGACATAATGGCCATTTCCAGAGGCTGGCAGGAAGGGGAAATGAAGAATTAGTGTTTAATGGGTACAGTTTCAATTGGGGAAAATGAAAAGTTTGTAGATGGATGGTAAAGATGTTTGCACAACATTGTGAATATAATTAATGCCATTGTACTGTACACCTTAAAAATGGTTAAAATGATAAATTGTGTTACATATATTTTACCACAATAAAATAAATCATCTGAGTAAATTTGTAAAATAATCGTAATGGCTCAACAATGAAAAAAAAAAGCAAAATATCTTCTAAGGATGAGACCCGATTGACAGTATTACCATTAATGGAACTTCTACATCAAAGAGATATTTGTAAGCAAAAAACAAAAAACAACTCTTTAAAAAGGAGAAAGGCAAATGACTGTATTCTTAGCACAATCCAACCCATGAAAAATATAAGACAGGTGACTCAAGTGAAAAGAGATGCATCAGACCTGAAACACTAGCCATTAAAAGCACCAAACTCATTTCTATTGCTTCCATTTCATATTTATCAAACAATCTGATTCGGATCTGGCTTTCACTGTAATTTGCTCAATACAGAGAAAGTGAGGATCAGCAAGCTTAAGTATCCTACCTCCATCATTACATTTTTCATAAATTAACACATTAGTATATTGTTTTTACAAAGCAATTCCTTAGCAGATTGAGTGCATGACTCAGCACCCCAGAGTCCAGTCACTTCCAGATCTGATATACCAATTTCAAGCCTAGAAAATCAGATGTTGAAACCCAGTAATCACACCAAGGTCCTGCTAAGCCATGAATACCTCTGTGGAAAGCTATACCACCTTCCCCAAGCAACTTCCCATCTCAATGTACACTTTCCATAATGATGTAATTACCTATTATTAGACTCCATTCCTTGAAGATAGGGAGTGGATCCCATCTTTTATCCGTAACAACTGACGATAGCCCAAAGTAAAGAACCCAATAAATATGTAATAAATGAAAATAAAATCCAATTTAGTAAGACGTTAATTAGGAAATGAGTATTGTAAAGATTCTTCTATATATTACTTTCCTCTAAACTTACAAATGGACAGTTAGGCAGGCAATAGCACAGACAAAATGAGCAAATTTTGATCCTAAATTCAAGTGGAAGTTACAGTAGTTAAGCCATATTTCTTTGAGAATGTCCACCAGTGGCTTCAAATCATATAATGTGATCTGTGTGAAAGCCCAGGCAGGCCTCAGAGAGCATAGCCGCCTTTCCACCAATGATTTCTCCTCTAGTACAAAAAACAACATGGAAAATGTATACCTTCATTTGCCAAATATGTGGTACTGGTATAAGTGCCTTTTCTGTTGCTACTCACATGCCATCAGTCTCAGGAAGAATAAAATTCCTTCCGAATGTGTTACTAGAGTTTTGCTGTTTCACATATGCAGCAATAAGACTCAACACCAGCCAAAAGTGCCTGGATGAAGAATCTATCGAGGATACCAGCACATACAAAAGGGATACTCCTCTTGACATATTCTTGCACAGGAGGGCATTGAGACACACCTGCTGAACATAATTCAAATTGCAAGAAAATGCCAGATGTGAAAGGTTTTGTGGTCAGACTAGATTTCAGCATATAATAGAAAATAACCTCTAACCAATCATACGCAGTCAGACAGGAAGACTAATTCTTCTTAACCTTTTGGTCTTAATTTTTCTTTTTTTCCTTTTTTTGGGGTCAGCCATACATCCTAGCGAAAATATGAGTTATTTTATCTTCTAGAAGTTAAGGAAACAGATTCTAGAACCAGATGGCCTAACTTCTAATCCTAGCTTTGCATTTAACTAGCCATGTGGCCTGCAAATCATCAAACTCTGGTCCATTTGCCTCATCTGTAAAATGAGGACAGTAACTACCTCACAGGATTATTGTAATGATTAAATAAATTAATCTGCAACACTGCCTGGCACAACATAAGTTAATTGTTAATTATGGTTATTATTGTCACACAAATAAAATTTTTGAAAGCGTTAAGTTTCACCTAAAAAATTCTCAGCATTTTGGTAATTATGAACATATATATTTGTATCTACCACTAGACTATAACTGTGAATTCCCGACCATGAGTTACTTATCTTTTATACCAAGAACGTCATGCTGTTCAAGACACAGATATATGTGACAGCCTTATCCAAACTTGTATATATGAAGTCCTTGCTTAGTAAGCTTAGTAAAACCTTAAAGTCTAGCAGGAAGAAAAAAGCCTC
Organism: Ursus maritimus; assembly: GCF_017311325.1. Classification (NCBI taxonomy): domain Eukaryota; kingdom Metazoa; phylum Chordata; class Mammalia; order Carnivora; family Ursidae; genus Ursus; species Ursus maritimus. The sequence continues at coordinate 43,515,187 of NW_024423343.1, forward strand.
TTGGGATAAATCTATTCATACAAATGACAAGTTCACACACGAATAAAAGAAAAGAAAAAAAGACTGAAGGAGGTCCAAGAATGAGTACATATTTTCCTGAAGGTTGTGTACATAGTAAGCAAAAACCATAAAATGCATTGCGAAAATAAGATACTTCCATTTTTTCATGGTAAATTAATATACCGCAGCACCCTCCCCTTTTTAACCACAAAAAAGAGCAAGCCCCACACCTTTACCCTCAAAAGTGGGAGTGACGGTTTAGACCGTCCGATCGGAAGCGCTTCCGTTCCCTCAGAACCCCGTACAAGTGGGTCCCTGGCGTCGTCCCTATTTGCCACTCTTTGTTTCTGAAATTATTAGCTATTTCAGGCCACAACCTTTAGATCTAATGATAGTTCCTCTAAAATGGAATGACGAATAATCTACACCATGCTTTTCTCACAGTGGCGTCCAAATTCCAGCCAAAGGCAAACAATTTTCTTTTCACGTAGCGAAGTGTTTAGAACTTAATGCTGTATAGTCAGACGAATCTACTTCGGCCTCCGCTAGATCAGTCACTAGCCGTGTGACCTTGCACAAGTCTTGTCACCTACAAACCTAAGGGAAACACATTAGCGCACGCAATGCATCTTGGACCAAAACAGTATATAAGCTTTTTTGTACTGAGTTAAAAGTGACTCCAAGGCTATAGCAGCAGGCGCGGCGACGAGCCGCTGGCACCGTGTTGATGACATCACTTCCGGGGCGACAGGTTCGGCCTCTTGCTTTTGCAAAAACGCTGTCGACTGTCTTTGCTAGGGAAAGGATACCAGTACTAGCTACAGTCGTTGAGGAGGAAGGTGGGTAAAATTGCTCACCCCCTCTCTTAGTGGTTCTTTCGCCTGCATGGAAGGGCGATTCCAGTACAAGCCTTTCGCTTCCTAGAACAGAGACTAGCACTGGCAAGTACTCTGGGTTCATTTAGGAGCCTTCGTGACCCTAAAGACAAGTGCTTCGCACAAGCTGTCCTGCCTGGGTTTAATGACTGCAAATCTAATATCTCCGGGTGTGTGTGTCTGGGCTGCACTCCCGCAGCTGTCCTCTGCGCGAGAGGGTCGCTCATCCCTAATCCTCGGATGCCCTCTGCCACAGGGGAACAGTAGAAATTCCAATTTTTATTCTCTCATTTTTTTCCATTTTGTCCGTTAGTGTGTAGGGAAAGGGCCTACGTAAGCATCCAGAAAGTTCTTGAAGAGGCGATTTGGGGGCATGAAACTAGATACTTGGAAGTGTGAGGCTACCAGGGCGCTTTATTAATGGACTGCTATTATTTTGAGGAGAAAAAAATGGATTTGGGGAGATCCTTATTAAGATAAACTTGTGGTAAAATGGAGATTGAATTAGAAAAATTGTAATTAATGGATAAAATGGGTATTCGGTTGCAGTCGTTTTAGTACTGATGTGGTTCTTTTAAGATGAGCTTTATAAGAACACTTGTTTCCAAAGTAGATGACTAAATTGTGTATGTCTTCTATGTGAATTGTTTTCAAACCAAATTATTAAATTTTATTTTGAAAGATATTTCCAGGAAATGAAATGCATTTTTTTCTGTTCTGTTTTGCCTTTATCATTTAATTTTTCTAAACCAATTTTGTCTTAATTTTAGCTATCAAAAATAAATAGCACTTTCCAGAAGACTATCCATGCGACTATTAGCTATTTCATAAATAATGAATAGTTTGCTAAGAACGGCATAATACTAAAAAATGTCATATCTGACTTCCTTGTTTTCCCCCTTCAAGAACATTATATTCATTCATAGTGTTATTTATGTTCACAGGTTGCTATAGCCTTTAAAAAATTTCGCTTTTGGGGCGCCTGGGTGGCACAGCGGTTAAGCGCCTGCCTTCGGCTCAGGGCGTGATCCCGGCGTTCTGGGATCGAGCCCCACATCAGGCTCCTCCGTTATGAGCCTGCTTCTTCCTCTCCCACTCCCCCTGCTTGTGTTCCCTCTCTCGCTGGCTGTCTCTATCTCTGTCAAATAAATAAATAAAATCTTTAAAAAAAAAATTTCGCTTTTATAAAAGTTTCCTATAATTTTACAAAACTATTATACTGAAAAAAATAAAGTTTTCGGAATTTTGCTTAACTGAATGGGTTAGTGGTTAATGTCAGTTCCAAATAATTAGTTTGTTTCTTTATTTCTTTTCCAGTTATCTATTGAGTAAGTATGTTAATACTGAATAAGACAGCAGGAGTTTTTTCTAAACCATCAAGAAGGAGAACTTATGAATTTTTAAGAAGTTTTAATTTTCATCCTGGAAAACTGTTTCTTCATAAACTAGTATTGGGAATTGAAACCAGTTGTGATGATACAGCAGCTGCTGTGGTGGATGAAACTGGAAATGTGTTGGGAGAAGCAATACATTCCCAAACTGAAGTTCATTTAAAGTAAGTAGACATTATCTTGGCAGTTCCCACTTTTGGGAAAAGTAAAATGAAATAATTCTTTTCTATTTATCATATATAAAAGTTCAGTTTTAAGAGTTAAGTTCTTCTTTTGTGCAAAAGCTTCTAATAACTGCTATGGAAAACCTTAAATCCTACACCCTGGCTTTTAAGGCTTTCCACAATCCCAACTGTAACTGTGCCTCTTGCCAAAAAGAACTAAGCTCATTCCCAGCTCTAAGATTTATTCATGATTTCCCCTTAGTAATGCCTTTTCCTCTTTTGTGCACCTGTATGTTTCGTGGTCTTGACTGAAGCCCTAGGAGAGCATGACCCTATCTATAGCCTGTGTGAAACACTGGAAAGGGCGCCTGGGTGGCTCAGTTGGTTAAGCATCTGCCTTCGGCTCAGGTCATGATTTTGGGGTCCTGGGATCGAGTCCTACATTGGGCTCCCTGCTCCGCGGAGAGTCTGCTTCTCCCTCTGCCTTTTACACTTGCTTGTGCATGCACTCTCTCTCAAAAAAATAAATAAAATCTTTGGGGTGCCTGGGTGGCTTAGCCGTTAAGCGTCTGCCTTCAGCTCAGGTCATGATCCCAGGATCCTGGAATCGAGCCCCGCATCGGGCTCCCTGCTTGGCGGGAAACCTGCTTCTCCCTCTCATACTCCCCTTGCTTGTGTTCCCTCTTGCTGTCTCTCTGTCAAATAAAATCTTAAAAAGGAAGGAAGGAAGGAAGGAAGGAAGGAAGGAAGGAAGGAAGGAAGGAAGGAAGGAAAACACTGGAAAAAAAAATCTCACATTTATACATATAACTCATGTTGGTACTTAAATAAATAATAATACACTGTTGCATTAAAGCATAGAATGGTGCAAGGTTTATAAACTCATCTCTTTGCAGAGGACCACTAGTCAGGCTACATAGATAAGTGGGCTGGATATAAAGTGGAAGATATCTGGAGGAGGTCACTGCTCAGCTCCCGCCAGTTGTTGCCATGCAGAAATGTAGGCCCTGTGTTTTTTGATCATCAGAATTTTCAAGAGAAAATGGAAATCCAGAATGTAACATCTCCAGATTTTAAGATTAGTTGGTAACTCAAAATATATTAAAATGCTGTACAGATCAAATATGCCTTCAAGCCATCAATTTATAACATCTGAATAGTGAAAAAGGTTGGTATTTTGAGATCACAGACCTGTATTTGAAGTATCAATTAGGCAATTGGTGTTGGCTCTGATTTTAGGCAAGTTCCTTATCCTCTCTAAGTGTGTTCTCACATCTGTAAAATGGGAAAGATAATTCCTGCCATATAGGATTGTGGGGAGTATAATAGAAATAATATAGGGTATTATAATTAGAAATAATATATGTGAAGAGAAGAATAGACCTCTAACAGTTACATACTATGGGAATGGGACTGTGGTAAGTGTTAAAATGGCATAGTGAAGTACCAGAAAGTCCTTGCCTTCAAGGAGCTTACCCTAATCTCTGAGGCATGATATACAGACCTACAAGGAAACATACAGCGTACAGTACAAGGCAGCATCAAGTTAGTATCAAACAAGTGGTGCAAACAATAACTATTACTCCCATGCCTCAGTTCTGCAGTTCTTTCAGTATTTTCGAGTGTCCTGGACGTTTGAACGTGTAAATGTTGACTGTGTAGAAAGGCCTTCCCTGACCACTTTATCTAAATCTGGTATCCCCACTGTGTTTATTCTGTATCACCACACACTGCTTCTTTTCTTCATCTTCCTTTTGAGAATTTTTACATTTGCTTATGTATAGTCTTTCCCCCAATAGACTAAACTCCATGGTGACGGGCTGTGTCTGTATTAATCACTACACCATGCCTGATAGCCAGCATGGCATCTGATACACTGCGGGTGTCAGGGGCCTTGAAGATAGGTAGGCCTTCAGTGAATGGAGACGAAAAAAATATTGTAGCGTGAGTAAACATTATAGCAAAGGCAAAGAGGTGAGAAAATACAGGACAAACGTCCAGTTCAGTGCATAGGTCGCTTGAGAGGAATACACAGGAAGTAAACTGTGTGGTACCATCTACACAGCTCATCTCAGCATTTATTGAATTCCTACAACTGCCAGGCAACATCTGAAACACCGTGGTACAAATACAACTAAGATACACGATCCTTGCCTCTGAGCAGCTTACTATATAAAGCGGTTTAGAGTGTAGGTTTACATTCTGGTTCATCTATGGGACATTGCACGATTTTCTGTGCCTCGGTTTCCTTATGTGTGAACTAGGGATAGTAATGGCAACTAGTTCCTAATACTGTTGTGAGGATTAAATGTGAATTCTTCCAAGGTGGGTAGTGCAGTTCTTGACAAATAGCAAGAGCTCAGTAAAAGCTACCTATTATTAGTAACAGTCGTACTTCTAGTACTGTTATAAATGAGTGAAGAAGACAGGTAAACAAGTCATTGTAAAACAGCATGGAAAATGCATTTATGGAGGACTGCTCGGCAGGGGGGTCCTTTCTTCCAAGCCAGGAACCTGAAGGACAATCTTGACTTCTTTCTCACCACTCTGTGTCAAATCAGTCATCCAGTCATAGTAAATCTACCTCCCAAATACTTTTTCAAACATTTCTCTCCCTTTTACTTAGTTCAAGCCCTTAATTGTCTTATCTGAATTCTTGGCTCCTACCGTGAGGCCAGATGGTTTCCCATTTTTATTAGCTGTGGTTCCTCAATCACCTACTCTCCATACTGTGTACAAATTAATTCTTCTGACAATAAAGCCATGGTCTTACTCATCTCTTTTGTCTCGAGTGCTTAGTTAGCATAATCCTTTGAAGATAAAATACATTAAAGAAGTACAAAAAGGAAGGGAGCTAGGCAAGTGGGAGAAGGAGGAAATAAGTGAGAGGGAGAGGATTTGGACTGAAAGTTACCCAAATTTCAAGAAAGTAAATGTTTTTGAGTAGGAGAGTTATGGGGTCAGTATTTCGCTTTACTTTCTGGCAACACAAGGTAAAATGGACTCCAAGGATCAGAAAATCTATCTAGGGAATTGCAGTTAGAAGGCTTTGAATAGACTGAGATAATGAGAGCTCTTCGAACTTGATGGTGGCAGTGGGAATGGTGATACACTTAATTGTGGAAAGTGAGATAAAGAAAGCAGATAAAGATGAAGCTGGAAACCCAAGACATCAGAAGATTTAGGGGCGCCTGGGTGGCTCGGTCATCTGCCTCTGGCTCAAGGCGTGATCCCAGAGTCCTGGGATCGAGCCCCACGTCAGGCTCCTCCGCTGGGAGCTTGCTTCTTCCTTTCCCACTCCCCCTGCCTGTGTTCCCTCTCTCACTGGCTGTCTCTCTCTCTGTCAAATAAATAAAATCTTTAAAAAAAAGAAAAAAGATTTAATGCCATTAACAGAGTTGAAGAATATGAGAGAAAAAGTGGCTTTGAAGAATTAAGGTAAATAGAATTACTATATGAATGTGTTGAAATAAGATTGTTTCTTTTGTTTCCCTCATTGCCTGATACAATACATATTATAACTATTTTTTAAAAGATTTTATTTATTTATTTGAGAGAGAGAAAGAGCAGAGCGAGAGAGAGGACACGAGCAGGGGGAGGGGCAAGGGGAGAGGGAGAAGCAGGCAGCCTGTGGGACTCGATCCCAGCCTGGGATCAGGGCCTGAGCCGAAGGCAGACACTTAACTGACTGAACCACCCAGGTGCCCCTGTATAACTATTAAGTAAATATTAATTGAATGCTTCTATTGAGGGTTTTCATTTCTATATATAGAACTTGCAGCATCAAATATTTGAAGATTTCTTTGAGATTAGAAGTACATCTTGAAGACCCTATATTTTATTGCTCTGCTTCTCTGATTGGAAGTCAGTCACATGCTGGCAAATTTTTTACGAGCAACTTTGCCTCCTACTTCTTTACTCTTGACATTTGGAGTGGGTCCTACATAGACCCAAAATCAAAATTACCAACTCTAACCACTAGATTTCCAACTGTATTTCAGGATTGCAAGCTGTCTGCTGTCCTGCCATGACCTCAAGTGCAATGTGTTTAAAAATAAACTCATCTTCTTCACAAAACTGTCTTCATGTTTCTGTTAGTATTTTTTTTCTCGGAGTCATTCCAGCTCAATATGTGAATCATCTTGGATGCCTTGGTCCCCCTTCCCCTTATATCCAGTAAGGTGTAACAGTTTTCAAGGCTCTCTGTCCCTTTCTTTCACTTCCCGTGATCATGTAGTTTAAGATGTAAACAAATACTTTTCTGATAACCTCTTTAAAAATTCTCCCTGTCAGGACGCCTGGGTGGCTTAGTTGGTTAAGCATCTGCCTTTGGTTCAAGGCCCTCGGATCAAGTCCCACATCCCAGTCCTTGCTCAGCAGGGAGCCTGTTTCTCCCTCTGCCTGTCACTCCCCCTGCTTGTGCTCTTTCTGTGTCTGACAAATAAATAAAATCATTAAAAAATTTTTAATATAAATAAAAATTATCCCTGTCTCCAGAGATTAATTTTTTCTAAAATCCAATTTTATCCTGTCCTTTCCTTGTTCAAGACATCTTCCATGGAATGCTTCTTAAGATTATTTTGGTTTTTCCATTCATCGACCAATTCATAGGAATTTGTTGTATACAGTTTTGAAAAGTCAGGCATTACACCCTTCAGCACTGCATCCTGAGTTCTTACAGTGTGCTGCATTATAAGGCACTCATATTTGAATATACTTGACTAACATTTTTAACTATAAAATGATTAATTTGAAAACATGCTTTCAGCCCTAATATAAAACTTCTCTTACTGTATTTTCACAATCTTGAAGTTATAAAAAGCTGTTTTTTTATTTCTTCCAGAACAGGTGGGATTGTTCCGCCAGTAGCTCAGCAACTTCACCGAGAAAATATTCAACGAATAGTGCAAGAGGCTCTCTCTGCCAGTAAAGTCTCTCCAAGTGAACTCTCAGCAATTGCAACTACTGTAAAACCAGGACTTGCTTTAAGCTTGGGAGTAGGCTTATCATTTAGCTTACAGCTAGTAGAACAGTTTAAAAAACCTTTCATTCCCATTCATCATATGGAGGCTCATGCACTTACTATTAGGTTGTTAAATAAAGTAGAATTTCCCTTTTTAGTTCTTTTGATTTCTGGAGGTCATTGTCTATTGGCATTAGTTAGAGGAGTTTCAGATTTTCTGCTTCTGGGAAAGTCTTTGGACATAGCACCGGGTGACATGCTTGACAAGGTAATTATTTAAGAATTAATTTCTCCATTCTTTTCTATTAAGGTGTCTATTTCAATCAAATAATAATAGATACACTACTACCATTTATCTAAATATTTCTGATTAATATATTAGACTGAAAAAATTTTTGTGCAGTAAGAAAAAAAAGAAAAAATGAAAGATTTCTTACCTGTTATGAGTGAAATGGTAAGAGGTTTAGGTCAGTACATAAAGGCTCAAATAGTTTGCAGGTGCAGTTATGTTTTTAATCAAAAATATATCTGAAAGAAATTGCCATGTAAAGTACTATAAAAATGTGAAATAGGGTATATAAAGATAATATAAAGACATTAAAGATGTACAAAGTCTTGTGATTAAACTTTACAATTGCTGACACCACCAACAAGCAGGTTTCTTTTTCCTTTGTTTATAAATCCTAGAGCCTACTGCTCTCTGCAGAAATCCTATTGCCAACAGCTGCAATGATTAGAAGAAATGGACAGGTTCTAATTTTTGAAGCATTAAGCAGTCATTGTGAACTTCAAACTTATTTTTCATCTCCAACAGAAGAGCAGAAGTAGATAGGGAAGCAGCGATTGACCACTATTGATCAGGCTGTCAGAAGGAGCAAGAGAATGTCCTGAGTGACTACTAGCTATAGTCCATATATGTAAAAGCATAGCGTGTCTTATTCATCCAGGTTTGTTGTTGTGTTTTGGTTTTTGGTTGTTTTGTTTTGTTTAGTAAATTTCATTTCCTTTGCACCTAGGTTTCAAAACGTGCAATTTTATGACTCATTACAAAAATTTTTGTTTTTGATAGGTAGCAAGAAGACTGTCTTTGATAAAACATCCAGAGTGCTCCACCATGAGTGGTGGGAAGGCTATAGAACATTTGGCCAAACAAGGAAATAAACTGCATTTTGATATCAAACCTCCCATGCAACATGCTAAAAATTGTGATTTTTCTTTTTCTGGACTTCAGCATCTTGCTGATAGGCTAATAACGCAAAAGGAAAAAGAGGAAGGTATATTTCGAATTGGGCAAGTTGGAAAAATAAGTAATCCTGGATTGTGCCTAAAACTAGCTGCTTATTTCTGCAGGGATCCCCAAGGGGCAAATCCTGTCTTCAGCTGCACACATTGCCGCTGCAGTGCAGCACACAGCAGCGTGCCACATTGCAAAAAGAACTCACCGCGCCATTCTGTTTTGCAAGCAGAGACAGTTGTTATCTCAAAGTAACGCAGTACTGGTAGGTTCTGTCATCTCCTCTAGCATACTCTGCAGTATGTTACTTTTCTTCTAGGAGCTTAATTGATCCTGTGCATAGGATGAAGATGTCTTTATGTCCTAATGCTAGCCCGGAAGTATGAAATTTTGCATTATAAAGACTATTTCTTATACAGGCATGGCAGATTTATGGGACACCTGCACAGCCTGTATGGCAAAAAAATCCAAGAGTGCATCTTCTCATTGAATTTGAAAGTGGGTTTACAATAAGAAATGAGATGCAGTAACTCCTATCATTAGAAAAATAAGCTAGTTTCCTTCAAATTTATGTTCCTTTTGGTGAAATTTAAATCTGCATGAAAACCTTGATAAACTTCCTGTTAAACTTCATCCTTTTGAAAATTATAAAATGAGAAAATATTTAAATGATGATAGATTCACAGAATAGAATATTATGTGAACATCAAAGGTAATAGCTTTTTCAGAATAATTTAAAATGAGAAAAATGCTTATAAGTAAAAATGGAAGGGTCTAAAATATTGTTGTACTTTGATTATAGTTAGAAAAAAGAAGAAAAGGTACAAAAATGATAGTGGTCCAGGGCTCCTGGGTGGTGCAGTGGGTTGTCTGACTCTTGGTTTCAGCTCAGGTCATGCTTGATCTCAGGATCCTGAGATCCAGCCCTGGGTCAGGCTCTGTGCTCAGTGCAGCGTCCACTTAAATAAATAAATCTTAAAAAAACATTATAGTGGGCATTGTACGCTGATATTGAAATTGTTTTCTTTTCCTCCAAACTTTTATTATACAGATTGATTACTTGCCCATTCCACACCTATCAAAATGTGATATTTTCTTATTGTATAATGCTGGTGTTTTCCACAGGTTTAGCTAACAGTTTGGCTATTACAATATGTAATATTTGTTAATTTTGTCTTTTCAATTCCTTCAGGTTGTATCTGGAGGCGTTGCAAGTAACTTACACATCCGAAAAGCTCTGGAAATTGTAACAAACGCAACACAGTGCACTTTGTTGTGTCCTCCTCCCAGATTGTGCACTGACAATGGCATTATGATTGCATGGTAAGCCACGGGATGTATGTGCTTCACTCATAATTTGCCATTTCATCACGCTACATCTTCTTCCTTTAAATCTTGGTCTCTTTATTTTATTTAAATGATTATTATTTAGGAATGGTATTGAAAGATTGCGTGCTGGCGTGGGCGTTTTACACAACACAGAAGGCATCCGCTATGAACCCAAGTATGTGGTACCTTTTATAATCTCTATGCAAGTTGCAGTATAAAATTCAAAGCCTAAATTTTGCTTTTATATATGAGGTTTTCATGACATTCTGGTGGGACCTGAAGAAAGATTACGTTAATTTCTTTCATGAAATTTCATTTTAGAAGAAATATTTTTGGTGCAGTATCAAATCATAAACATTTTGACAAATCAGGTTAGAAACAGGCTGTGGGTAGGGCTGGTGAATTCCCTCATTTAGTAGCAGAATGGAAACCATGTCCATGGCCTGGAGTTTTGCAACGTCAAGGCAATCTCGGGACTAGCTGGTATGCTGGGAAACTTCAGGAAGATGTATAAAGAGCAGTTAGGTGTGAGACTGGGTTGTGAGTATGCTCCACAGGCAGCTGAAAAATGGCCAAAAGATACCTGTTTTCCGAAAGCCTTATTCGCTCTCCCAAATCAGAGTTCCAAAGAATAGCATGGTGTTTCAATTTGTTACCAAGTTCTGGTCTAAGTTAACTGGAATAGTAAACATAGTAAAGGATGATTATGTTTCATAATCTGCCATAATCCTGTTTTCAACATGATTTCATTTAATGTTTTAAAACTTTTCAGCATTTTAATCCATAACTATATCTACATAAACCGCAGACTATTAAGACTGATCATAAACAAACAGAGTTTAGTTAGTAGTGGCAGAAGGAATCTCCTATATTGATGGCCTCGCCTCAGGTCGAGTATATTGTCTGACCCGGTGTTGCCTTCTTGTAACAGTGTTCAGCTGAAGATGATGGCTTTTTCCAGATAACAGTCTAGTTGAAGCCTTATATTGGGCAATGTTGTAAAAAAAAAGCAGAAATCTGAGGCCAAAATTATTTACTGAGGAAGAACAGAGAAAGACAGTAGGGTCTCAGACCTCTCCTGCCAGTAACAGAGGAAGGTAGAAAAGGAACAAGGCAGCTTTTGAAACGTCAGAGAAGAATCAATAAAAACCTGGGGAATTTCTAAAGTAGAAATGGATGCAGATTTGACTTTAGCTGTATGGTAAACTGTTTTCACCCTTTCAGCTTCATAGAGAATTGTGAGGCATTTTTGTCATTTTTCTATTTCATTTCAAGTTTTTATTTATAGTGTGAGAGCAGAACTATGGCTTTCAAAAACTTCTCAATCCTCACTGAGTTGTATACATTAAAGATGTATAGCTTTTTACCTGTCAATTATACCTCAAAGTAGTTTTAAAAAATCCCGAAATGTAGATTTATTAACAGAACTAGCCTTCTCTTCACCCCTTATTCCTGCTGTTTTTGTATTCAAGAACCATCATCACATATGATTATACATGAGATATGTATACTGTTTGTCAGAATTCTAAGCAAATAGTTTGCAGAACTAGCAACAGATCAGGAAGCAAGTATTTGAAATAATGTGATTTATCTGATTGTGTTGCAGATGTCCTCTTGGAGTAGATATAACAGAAGAAGTTGGAGAAGCTGCCATAAAAGTACCATGGTTAAAAATGGAGATTTGATTTTTGCTTTTCAAAAAATCCCTAAAGGTTATATTTCAACTTCAAGTTGTGATTTTTTTTGCATTTCAAATTGTGTAAGATACATAATATTAATTGTTCATCAAGACTTTCTTTTGTTTTTATGTTTGATGTTTAACCTGCTCTTCTGAGAGACTATAATGTTATAGTCTTATAAGGGAGTGTAGATTTTTTTTATTATCAAAATTAAAACATCTTGTGGGGAAAAGAATGTACTGTTATTGGCAGGTAGAAAGAAAACCTTGGAAGATAGACAGTGATTCTGCTAAATCCTAGTCCCATATTAAACAGGCCTAGGCCTTTTTCTCTTTTCTCATATCACGATTGTAAAAGCTATTTTTTTACATTATATTCTATTTATTTTATTTTATTAAATTTATTTTTATTTGAAGTATAGTTGACATACAATATTATATTATTTTGAGGTATACAACATAATGATCCACCATTTATATGTATTATGACACCATAATAAGTATAGTTTTACTATCTGTACCATGCAAAGTTATTAAAATGTTACTGACTGTATTCCCTGTGCTGTACTTTTCATCCCCTGACTTACTTTATAACTGGAAGTTTGTACTTCTTAATCCCTTTCACTTATTTCATCTACTCCCCCCATACCCTTCCCCCTGGGAAACTGGCGGTTATCAGTAGAAGCTATTTTTTTTAGCTCCTTTTGAAACATTAGCCTAACAACTTTTCTAATGAGAGAGCAATTTTAGAAAGATAGCCAGGTCACAGTCATTTCAAATCAGAGAATTCTAAATGAAGACAAAAGGTGACTCTAACAGAATGCATGTTATTAATTATAAAAATATATATTATTAGGTATCTTCCCCTGGAGCAATTGGGATGTCTCTAGATTTCTTAAAATCCATCTGAGATTCTAAGAAATATGACAGGCAAGTAATCCTTCAAGTGTGTATTGTACTTTTTAGGTGACCATGTATATTTACATCCATTATTTTAGGAATTGTATTTAATCAATGAAGATATATGAGATGTAAAGGGTTCTGGTCTTGTTTTTGAATAATTTCCTTTGAGTTTGAAACTTTATACCAGTTTATCGCTTTTTTTCCACCTAAGGTTACTGAATGTACTGTCCTTTGAATATAAAGACGATGCTACTGACTTCAATGTCCTTTGAGAGATTTTACCAGTAAAGAGTTATATTACATCATCCATATTGGACCAAGTTAATTTTCTAGTCAGTGACTTGCTTTATTGAAAAAATAGGGGGTAAGGATAAAAATCTAGACTGAAAAGATTTCTTATTTTAACCCTGCCTTAAGGTCACCTCCTTTTTGGGAAATTCCATAAGTAATTCTTTTTTTTTTTTTTTCTGTTAAGAATTGTGATCAGAGAGTATTGCTTTATGATTATCCATTTGGAAATAGAAAATATAATTTATATGAGGGAACATATAGAAACAGCCAATATTTACTTTAAAAAAATTTGTATTCTTTGCTGTTGAGGTATAGCTATGATAGAATTGGTTTGCAAATATTATTTAGAAGAACCTATTAGTTTGTGAATTCACACTTTTCATTTAAATTTGTATTCTGTATCATATGAACCTGAATTCACAGAGAAGTAATATAAGTATTTCCTGTGCCTCTCACAATCAGAGTACATATAAACTATGGAAGGAAATTGACCAAAATTTCTTCCCCCATCACAAATATTATAAAATGGGGATATCTATAATCTAAGTTCTTAAAATTTTTAAGTCCTTAAAAAATTTAATTTAAGGTGTTACAAGCACACATATCAAAACTGAGTTCATGATATAAGTAAGAGAATTACAGATAGGGAAAATGAGCAATTTGGGGAAGCATTCCATATCTGTAGGCCTTTAGTACTTGGCCATAAGGAAGGAGGGAAGGGAAAGGAGAAAGAAAAAGGGAAGGATAAGGAAGGGAGAAACACTGAACTCTATATGGGCAAGCATGTGTACCAGAGTTAGCTAAAAGTGCAGGTAAAAGGCAGGCAATTTGCTGAAATCCTCTGTATCTTGAGGCCTTTCTTGTACATAATTAAAAAAAAAATGCAGGGTAATAAAAATGATCTTTACTAGAGAAGCTGTACTTCAGGAAAAATACTGTAAGTTTTAGGAGTAGTAGGATGGCCTTGGTAGGCCAAGAAACTCAGGAAGTCTTACATTACTGAATACAAAGAATCCCTGATACTCAACCCTGAACGTATTCTTAACATACAGTCTTTAGCCCACCAGAAGCCAGTTCCAAAGCTCAAAGTTTGTTGTCTAGAGGGTTTTGATTTGTTTTGTTTTACATCTACAGAGGCTTAATATTTCCATTGATATGAATTCTTAATCCTTAACAGTGCTGAATAAATGACTCAGTGTCTTACCATTATATCCCTTCGTAGTATAGAATAAGCCATTTCCCCCCCTAATTAATTCCTATATTAGTGCATCGACCAGAATTAGAATTAAATTTGCAGATTAGAGAGGTCCCTTATTGTCCAGTGGCAAAAAGCATAGGCTTTAGAGTCCGGTGCATGGAAAGCCCTAAGTACCTGTAGCTGCCATCACCACCATCATTATGGTTTGTGTTAAGGCATGTTGGGGAAAATAACTGCTAGATAATATATATGTTCAGTGCAGCCCAGGTAGATGTATGGAGACACCTGAGCAAACTCGTCAGAGAAAAATGAGGGCTTTAAAGGTTACAGTGGAGCCCAGCTTGATTTTATATCAAATCTACCTGCTGCTGTAAAATAGAAGGAGACCTACATCAAAACTTGTCCCTACTGGAAACAGTACTCGTTGTGCAAAGACATCATGTGATTCTAAGCCACAGAGTGTCACACTTTCCAGTTGTAAACCAAAAATACCTGTAAGTATGGACAGTAGTCAACACTGACAGCCACAGTTTTTAGCCATACTTTCGTACTTGGTAGGCAATGATTTCAGATTTTTTTTAAAAGTCTTTTAAAAGTATACATTTCTAGGGGCGCCTGGGTGGCACAGCGGTTAAGCATCTGCCTTCGGCTCAGGGCGTGATCCCGGCGTTATGGGATCAAGCCCCACATCAGGCTCCTCCTCTATGAGCCTGCTTCTTCCTCTCCCACTCCCCCTGCTTGTGTTCCCTCTCTCGCTGGCTGTCTCTGTCTCTGTCAAATAAATAAATAAAATCTTTTAAAAAAAAAGTATACATTTCTATATTTTGGGTTTTAAAACCCTCATGCATTTGTAGTATTTATCATTAAATATTTATCTCAACGTACTACAGTGAGTGTTAATATGTAGGCTATTTTGAATCAGGCCTCTTTCGCCCAGCATACCAATTTAAAAATGTTTCTAACATTTGATATAGATACACTAATTATGCCACTTGTGTCAGTTGCTGTATTTTAAGGTGTTAAGTGCAGGAAAATTCTATTTACTTTTTGAAACTATGACTCTGACCTGATGTTAAACTTCAGTAGACAGGCTAGAGAAAATCTGTTTAGTATCAATATCAATAACTTCCAATCAAAGTGTTTATACTCAGTTATATGTATTTTACTACAATTAGATTAAAATTAAAAGTAAAAAATTTGGGGGCGCCTGGCTGGCTCAGTCAGTAGAACATGTGACTCTTGATCTTGGGGTTGTGAGTTCGAGCCCCACATTGAATACAGACATTATTTAAAAATAAATTCTTTTTTAAAAAGTAAAGAATTTAAAAAGATTGCTCAGGAATTCTTTCATACTTTCATATTAATGCTTTTATTAGCCCTCTGCAGGCTCTAGGTTAGCTTTCTGTACATGTTTCCCAAGTTGGCTCAAAAACACTATTCTTGGTCTTGATACTTTTATGATATCTGATGAAATTGCAGGTGAAAAGGAAAAAATATTGTGAGAAACAGGGGTCTTTTTTGTTGTTTTGAAGAGTCCCATGAAGTTAGTTACAGGAGGTATTAAAGTCAAAGAATCTCTTGGCTGAATTTTAGATTTTAATTTTCTTCGGTGCTCTTTCCCTGAAAATTAGAGAGCCACAATTAAATGTCTCTTTCTTAAGCCCAAGAGCCCAAGAGCCCTAGATGTAGTCTCATTGCTTTTGGTTCTATATAGTTCTATTTTCTTCCAATCACTAAAACATACTAAGAATGGATGCATAACTTCCAGACTTTTAGGTGTCAGAGTGCAAAAATTTATGGGGCCAATATATGGTTACCAACGTTTTATTATGCCAAGTTGAGACTAATAAAAGAACAAATACCAATGTCATTTTGTAGCAGTAGGGATATCTTAACACCCAAAAGCAAGTGTAAAAGGTACTGTCTCAAAATGACACATTTTGTATTGAATGAAACTAACTTTATCAGAAACTTGCTATTGTCCTTATTTTTTCTTATGTTACCATAAACCTGTGAAAACATTATCAAACCATTAGTGGTACACAGATTGCTATTTAGAAACCAATATTAAAAAACAACACAAGAAAACAGTTATTAAAGTGTAGAAAAAAATGGGACTGACTTTATTCCTTTGTGTAAATTACTTCACTAAAGAAGATATACAAAAAAAATTCTTCTACTCATAATATTCATATATATAGCCTCCCACACAAACCTAGCTTTCATTACAGACTCCCTGAATAAGTGAAGTTCTCTCTTCTACTTTTTATTCTCCCCCTTTCCATTTTTGACTCTTACAAACAGATCTTGGCTTTTGAATGGTTCTGTCCTTGCCATAAGATAATATACCAAGTAAGACTGATATTGGTCCTACACTAAGCACACATGAATAAGCACTAAGCATATAAATTAAGTGAAAAAATAATTTATTTTCCCTATTACATGTCTAATAGGAATTGCTGAGTAACCTTATAAGATCTGGACTCTGATCTTGCCTAAAATCACTCAGCCAACATCTGCCAAATATATATAAAACCGTAGTGTATCAGTGGAAAAAATGTGGTCTCTACCCTAAGAGCTTACAGACAAGTTGTACAGGAAACAAAATAATAGCAAGATGGTAATTTAGGGCATACTCATGTGTTGTTTCAGTAATGACCTATTTCTATACATAGCTTAAAGAAAAAAAGTAAGAGGGGTTTCTGTCAAGGGATATAATAAGGAATGATTAAGATAGTCTTGTAAATGGGAAGATATTTCAAGTATACAGAATGACAAAGGCAGAGTTTACAGGTAAACTTTTTGGGGGGTAACCTCTACATTTTGAATTTTTAGAAATGGAACACAGAATTGTAAGGTGTCAGGGCTAGAAGTTACCTCAGAGACCAAAGAAAAATCAGTTACCTTTTTTAAAGACAGGAGTTATGGATGGTCCTCCATTTTTCTCTAGACTAAAAGGAAAACATGTTGATCACAAAAACTTTATTTTCAAAGCAATGGTTTACCAATAAAGTACTTCAGGCCAAAGAATAACAAGGTGTACCTAGTTAATATGGTGGGGGGGTGGCTCTTAAAAACAGTATTATTTTAAATCATCATCCTGTACATGTAACATAATATAGTTACAAAATTACAAAATTTCCCTGGTAATAAAATTTTATGTCTCGCTTAAAGTTAATATATTAAAGGTGGTTATCACAAATGTATAGCTGGTTAATTCGATGAGGAACATTTGCTGTTGTCCACTTTAATGAGGCACAGACTTCAGTCTGTCCATATGCCAACTTCATGGCCAGAACATGAAAGTAGCTAGCATTTAGGCTGAGTGCTTTCATACAGGGGTCAGTGAACACCAGCAAAAATTAGGCCTCTTTCCATACTTCAAATTTTGCGTATCCAAGGACTCTTCTAATCTGCTGTTCTTGGGGCTGGATGGGAGCATGGGAATAGAGAAGTAGTATATACACCAAAAAAATGCTATCATGATCCCAATCAGTGTACTTGCCAGTAGTGGTATCAAGGAACATTTCGTGGAAGGGTATTGTTATCCATCCCAAAGTTTCCAAACATGTCTTAATAATCTTTTAGCACATTTCCCATAGTTTCATTTAATCAAACTCCTTCACTGAATGGTTATGAAAATTACAGGGAATAGTCCATGTAAATACTCTAAGAAGAGTTCATAACAGTATTAGTTATGGGAGTAATTATTATTTGCTAACCAGTTACACCTCACGTGGTAACCATTCTTATAAGTTTACTGACTACTGGTCACTGCTTACAATCCTAAAAGTTGAGTGGTCACAATTCCAGAGGGTACCACTCACCCTCAGTCATTGTAGATTTGTATAGTTATTACACCTATTTTCCAGCAGATGACAGTAAAGTGTCCTAAGGAAAGGGCATCTTTCTCTAGTTTCCGAAAAGTTGCCATATGGGCTAGTTGTGGGAGTAATTGTGTAAAATAATACTTTTCATTATTTATCCTAAATTAATTTCTGAACCAGTATTATTTTTTTAACACTGTCAGTTACAGGAATTTAATTTAGACTTCCCTGTCTTACTATATAAAATTAGGTAACTAGTTTTGAGTTTTCAGTTTTTCCAAGAATTAAAGGGAAGATGTACTCATTTTTCTCTATACTGAAAATTGATTTACAGAACCTACAGTATTAGGTACAGTATTGGATCCTATTCTTTTCTATTATTATAGAGTAAATATCGTATCTTGAGTAGTTCTGTTCCACACACAAATAGTGCTAGTTGCGGAGAAGACTTGTAATTCAGCTACATCGAATAAAGAAAAGAAAATATGTCCATTCTAAGGAGATTCTCCTCTCCGTTTGCAGAAACTTAAGCTCTGATGAAACTCCAACACTGAAGCAAAATCCCCTGGATAAATAAATGCCTATCAGACTTTGCTGTAACTGCAGCCACTGGGTCTGATTTAGCCCTACCCTGGGAGTCTGGCCTACCTTTGAATGAAGTTCAAAGGTCTCTTGAACCTTTTGAACTTTTTTGATGATACCAAGGTCATGGTGGTATTCCTGGTTGGCTCGGGACTCCCAAGTATATCCCAAAAATGGTCTCCTGGATCAGACTTGGAAGCAACCGGAATCCCAAAAAGCTTTTCTGAAATGTGAATAATCTTGGCCAAATGGGATCCCCAAGATCTGGTTGTATTCTTGCCTTCACAAGCAGTTTTGTTGCTAAATCAGAATTAAAACAGGCTTTGGCAGTGGACATCTAGGATGCATTTTCTCTCATGGTATAGAGGGCATATATTCATTCATATCAGGAATAGCTCCCCTTGTTTGATTTTCCTTAAACTTTCTTACAAGTTCCTCTATTGATAATTTCTCTACTGCAATTTCACAAATATAGGCACAATACCTTAAGGAAGGAAGTCCCACTCGTTGTTGCATTTGAAATTCCTTTAAAAAGGCTGGGTTAATACTTGCATCTCTGTTGATATTATTTGTTATACGAAGGAACTGATTAGGCTTATTTCTGCATTCCTTTAATAGGATGCGGAAAGCATTTGCATTGTAAGTTAAGTAGCCAAGCGCACAGGAGCAAGCAGTGCGAACCTAAATGAAGAAACAATTCCTCCACTGAGCTTTATTCTTAAAATATCTAACAAAGTATTCTCACTAAACATTTCATAAGACAGTCTCTGTGGCTTTGCAGAGCAAACGTGTGTCAGCCGATGGCAACCTATCGATGGAAGCAGAACAGCCATATTTTTAGAGAAAGTTGTCAACCGCCATTGATTTCTAGTAGTTGTTCTCAGTCCAGACTGCATTTTAGAATCACCATCAGTTAAAAAAGAAAAAAAAAAAAAAAAAAAAGCCCACCAACTTTCTTGGGGGTAGAACCTGGGCATTCGTATTGTTTTTAAGAGTGCCGCAGGTGACTTAATATGCAGCCAGAGTGAGAACCATTGAGTTTGAACTAGGACACTGGGTCTCAGTCTTGATTGTATATTGGAATCCCCTTGATACTTATGAAAATTACTCAGTGCCTGGGTTCCATCCCTAGAAACTCTAATTATTTTGGGGTGCAGCCTGGACACTGGAATTTTTCAAAACTGCTCAGCTGATTGTAATAGGAAACCAGGTAAGAGACTACAGGATAAAAATAAGTTAAAAATAAGACACTCAGGAAAGCAATTCAATTTTCCACTGGCAAAAACCAAGTATCAGCCACAGGACTCCAGAAAAAGCAATCTTTCCTTTTTTGAAGGGAATACCCTCTGCCTGTGACCGTGAAATAATTAGGTTTTTCATATGATAAAAGTATATTTCTGGGCAGTTCTCAGAAAATCCATTAGTGGTGGCCTAAGAAATGCCATAGAATGAACATAAGCCAGGCCCATGCAGGGCACCAGAGGGTTGGTATACTGGTCTCTGCGTTGGCATCCGACTGCTGCATATGCCCGTGTATCTTCCATACCTTGAATAGTGGTCCCCAGTGTATGGTCCCGATACCAGCAGCTTCGGCTTCTAGGAACTGCTTAGAAACGCCCATTTTAGGGCCTAAACCAGATGTATTCAATAAGAAACACTGGGAATGGAGCCCAGCAAACTATGGTGTAACAAGTCCTCCAGGTGATTCCTGTGTATCCTGAAGTTGGAGAAACACTGCCTTACACCTGGGGGAGAGGGTAGGGGAAGGCTCAAGCAAACCACTACTCTGGCCTTCTTCATACTGTCACCTCTGATGCTGCTTGGCAGATAAGGAAAACTGCCCAACGGATTCCACTTTCATGAATTCCAAATAATCATAGAAATGACTTAGTGAGATCACAAAAACCGGTTAGTTAATAAGTTAGTAAGTTAGTAACCAGTTTTTGTGAGGTATTTTATAAATGGTTTAATTATAAATTTCTATATCATCAATGTACTTATTTGTATATTGAATCTCAAGTATTGAAGTTAAAACAAATGTGCACATTTTTTGGGAACCAGAATTATGGATGGCAGATGTAGTACTGGAAAAATCATCTAATTTTGAGTAACATGAACTATTATATAACATAGTTAACCTGTAGAGAAAGTAGCCCACAAAAGTGAGAGGCAATTACATTTTTAGAATATTCAATTATAGAATTACTTTTGTTTTTACCTCTTCTTTTCCTGAGTACAAATGATAGCAGAGCTGTTGGATTGTCCCTAATGTGGTAAATGCTTCTGGAATACCAGCTCTAGAATGAGCCAGGCTAGCTATTAAATTCCCTATAAATTAAATAAGAAAAAATGTGTTATTTAATTGATATAAACTGATACACTGTACTTTTGTTCATTTGCATATATTATACATCTAACAGAGCTGAGAAAAAGCGTGTATATATTAAATGTAGAATTCTTTCCCCAAAATTAGGATATGGTTTTCTGTCACAAACAGTAAAAGTTAATTAGTTTTATTTAAGAGTAGGGAATTTTGAAAATCAGAGTTGTTCTTCCCTATGGCTTCAGAATGTATTTTGTTTTGAGGTTTAGTGTTTTTTTAATGACTGTGAACATAATGACTGAACTACGATTAAAAAAATTTAGTATGTCCTTTTTGCAATTCAGATCACTTTGAGTTAAGAGCTTAATGGTATTGTAAGCCCAAGCAATGTATTAAATTTAAAATCATTGACATTTTTGGCATAAAAAGAAATGTTTGGAGGTTGAAGATAATAAAGTAGTTCAGTAGTCAAATAAATGTGCAACTACCAATTTAAAACTATTTCATGCGAATATTTGCTTAATTTTTAGAGCAATCATGATATTCTTTCACAATATTGCTGCTGTGTTGGAATAAGTGCAACACATGGGGCGCCTGGGTGGCTCAGTCGTTAAGCGTCTGTCTTCGGCTCAGGGCGTGATCCGAGTGCTGGGATCGAGCCCCACATTGGGCTCCTCTGCTGGGAGCCTGCTTCTTCCTCTCCCACTTCCCCTGCTTGTGTTCCCTCTCTCGCTGGCTGTCTCTCTCTCTCTCAAATAAATAAAATCTTAAAAAAAAAAAAGGAATAAGTGCAAACAGATTTTAAAATATAAATATTTCTACCCATATAAATGTGGATGGATACTTTATTGAAGTATTCATTGGGGTTTTGTTCTTGTATTCTTAAACCAAGGCCTTTGTATTTATTATTTCAGGATGGGGAGGGATGGATCATATGGCTTAAAGCAAAAAATGTCTAAAAATAACCTTTTGTTTTTCAGGCATATATTTTTAAAAGTCTATGTTTATAGAAGGCATTATTTTAGGTGAAAGGGAGAGAGGTGTCTTTAAAGATGAGGAATAAGAAATGGGGAACAATGGAGGCAGGCAGAGAATCTAGGATTAAGAAGGAGATAGTAGGAACAGGAGCTGTGTGTAAAGAATGGTTATGTGGTGCACATAGGAAAACTGGACACTTGGCAACAGAAATCCTAGTCTTTGTAAAACTTCCGTGCCTTTGGAGCCTCTTCTGGGAACCCTGTCAACTTAGACATTTAGCACAACACTTATTTTACATCATATCTGAGGCCCGAATATCCTGCTTTGCTTGGGATACCCCAGACATGCATATGACTCTGGAGATGCATATGACTATGATGGTGGAGTGCAAAGAAAGCCCAGTAATTTTTGAGATGCAGTTCCTACCAACCTGAGAAAATTAATATTTGAAAGCTAGTAATAATATAGTATTTCTTGCACACAGGAGTTTGTGGAGTAAAATTTAAACCCACTACGACTGTTTTTCAGAGTCAGAGAATTACTATGACTTGAATTAAGAATGCTATTTAAATAAGAATGTATTTAATAACTTAAACATGTTTCTTTCCTAGCTAGTTTCCATCAGAAAATTTTCATTTGCATGAATTTTCCTTCCTTGCCAAGCAAAAATAAAATTCTGTAGCAGCAAGTGTAATTTCCTTTCCTACCTTCAGTGATCCATTTCAGTTAAAAACCAAAGACCTTATTTATTTTTTGGTAGTAATCACTTCGTATGGTCATCATTCTGATACTGTTTCATATTGTGTTGAGAGTGATATATTAACGCAATTACCTCATTATGCATCTCGAAAATTAGCTCTAGAGTAGATATAGTTACGCAATTGCATCAAGTGTGCCAAGAACTCTCTTGGACTCTTTTGCTTTGCTATATTGCATAGCAACATAAGGAACTCTTAAATGTTACCAAAATGTGATGTTGATTAAAAGAAAACCAGACAGAGGTATAGAGGGATAAATCTGCCATAACTATTATAAATCGGCGTGTAAATTGCGTTGTTAGTAGCTCAGAGTTGGAATCTCATTTTATATTCTCGAAAAAATAATTAGGGGGTTGAAAAAGCAAGTAGGAAATCAAAAAGGCCATATTCAGAGTTTCCCTGCTTCTAGCTGAGGTGCAGAGTAGATTCCCACTATTCCAGGTAGACGTTGTGTGGAGTTCCATGTAGACCTACACCAGCTCATTCTTTAAACCATGTGACATAATATCAAGCTTATTATTTTACTATTGTTGATTACCCCAAAAAATTGTGTTGAAAATAGTTTTATGCAGAGGTAGTTTTATGTTAACCACCTTCCAGTTATTTCTTACCTGTCAAGGCAATAGTAGTGGAATGAACTGAATACAGACTATCAACTAAAATAGTAACACCTCTTGCAGACAAAGTGATATGGTCCACATCTATAATGACCTTAGCTAGGATGATAATCTGAAAACAAAAAGAAGCACAGAATCATTGAATGTTTTGTACTCTGCTTCTCTAAATAAGCTTTTATGTTTTTTGGTACTTCACAGGAAGGTAAGGGGAGTAATTTGGTACGACCCAGTAGAAGAAAAGCAAGTGGCAGGGGTTTGAATCAGAGTAGTTGTCACTATCTGATCACTGTGGTGAACGTGGCAGTCCACTGTACTCTTCCTACAATATTTGCAGCTTTTGATTCTTTCAAGTGTGGATTCATAGAAAATAGTTCTCCTACAGGTCACTGGATGGAAAAAGCAGCACCCAGATACATCCAGTTGTCGTAGGTTGAAGAATCAGTGTGATCAGCTAAAGCTCTGCAGTTGGAAAACGTGTCTTGGATACTACCTTGTTTCTCTGACTATAATATGGGGATGATGAAAATGATACTATCTGCCCATCAACCTGAAGGGTTGTTATAAGCATCAGATAAGATACAGAAGCAAAAAGTGCCTTGTAACCTGTAAAATTGTATATAAATGAAGATATCCTCATAAAGAATGGAGTTTTTATGAGGTGGAAAGGGCTGGTGTGAAAAATACTGTGAATTTTACAAATTGGTAAATGCTTTTCCAGATCAAAATTTTTTTCTCATTTTTAATAAAGTTTTGACTAAAAAGACATATTTATTGATTTGAAGTTTTAACTTCCAATTTTATACCTGAAATGCTGCCATTGCCTTCTCAGTTTCAACTGTTGATTCAAGAAAAGGTTCAAAGATTGATATGGTCATTATTCCACTTTCCAGTATTAAGTATTGTTGAAGGCGATTATTGAAGGCAAAAAGGGTTAATGCATAGCCTGCCCTTAAACAAATATCCTAGAAGAGGAGAAACATGCATTATCTTCAACTTAGTTCATTTATTATGTTACTCAAGGTAATAGATTTTGAATTCTTGCTCATTTAAATATATTGCATTCTTATCTCTGGGAGTAAAATATAACATTATTGGGGAAAACAGGTAATAGAGTTAACCCAGAATGTTACTGAACAGATAAAATAGAGAAGTAGGTTATGGTATCAAGGAGAAGAAGAGAAAGTAATTTTAATTTTCAGGGGGAATGTTAGGTTAATGATTATGCAAATAAACAAATAGTAACAGGAAATTCCATAATTCCATTAACCCTCAACTTTTTTGTTTTAACATATTTTAATTTTTATTTTCATTTCAACATTTCAAAGTAGACTTGATAAATCAAAACTTCCCTTGTATATAGCATGCTGTATATTACATTTTATGCATTGTGGGATGATCTCTATCATCTCTTTAAAAAAGTTCATTTGTAAAATTCTGTACTGTATTCTAAGGGGAAATAAAAAGAAAGATGATTTAAAAACCCATTTTAACATTCTGGGACTTGGTAAACAGAGCAAAAGCCAATTCTTCCTTAGAGCCAGTTCATTTGGCAAAGATGAACAAATATGGTAGATCTTCCAGAAAGATCAAAAAGAATTTTATCACTGTTATTTTTAATATTTTGTTTGAACAGTATAGTACAGAAAGAACCACTAATCTAGGGAGTTTTCTGCCACTGTTAATCATTTTATAAAAGTGCTATATGTACATACTAAAATATTTACCAATAAAATTTTATGATGGCTGAGATCTGCTTCAACAGTTTTATAGGATGAGGGGCTCCTGGGTGGCTCAGTTGGTTGGGCGTCTGAATCTTGGTTTTGGCTTAGGTCATGATCTCAGTGTTATGAGATCAAGCCCCACAGGAGCCCCATGCTCAGCAGGGAGTCTGCTTGAGGAGTCTCTCTCTCTGCCCCTCCCCCCACCCATGCATGTGCACACTTTCTCCCTCTCTCTCTGTCTCTCTCTCAAATAAATCTTTAACTAATAATAATAATATAGGAAGAGCAAGTGGGTGTATAGATGAAATAAGACTGGCCATGAGTTGATAATTGCAGAAGCTGAGTCATAGAAATATTTAAGTTCATTATGCTACTCTTTTATTCTATTTAAGTTTGAAATGTTCCATAATAAAAATTATGTACACACAAGTAGTCAACTGGACACAAAGCAAGAAGAAAGGTATTAGGAATACACAAAGAAATAGGGTCCAGTAAGTGAAGCAGGTGGGAACAGGCTGGGAAGAAAAGGAGAATGATTAGGAGTAGAGTTAGTAGTAGAAGAAAAAGGAGAAGGGTGTCCCTGAGGAATAGGGTAATGAGAATAAAATATGCAATGAACAGCGAAGAAAGGTGGCTTAGAGAGTTAGATCCAAATTCAGTCTCCTCATCCTATACTCCTCATATTCTTACAGCAGCACATCTCCATTTTTTCATATACTTCAGTAGAGTACAATTCTATATTTTAAAAAATAATGCAGTTGATTTCATGTCTCCCCTTTTAGCCTTCCTTTCTTCCTCCCAAATCCCCCAGAACAGAACTGACAGAGATAGTTGGCAGTTTTCTTCCCTGATTGCTAAATGCACTGCAGACAACAAAAGTTCTCAAAGTTCTCTGGGGTTAGTGCTATTCAAAGTATGGCCCATGCAACTAATATTTGATAAAGCAGGAAAAAACATCCGGTGGGAAAAAGACAGTCTCTTCAATAAATGGTGCTGGGAAAATTGGACAGCTACATGCAAAAGAATGAAACTTGACCACTATCTCACACCATACACAAAAATAAACTCCAAATGGATGAAAGACCTCGATGTGAGACAGGAATCCATCAAAATTCTAGAGGAGAACATAGGCAGCAACCTCTACGACATCGGCCAAAGCAACCTTTTTCATGACACATCCCCAAAGGCAAGAGAAACAAAAGATAAAATGAATTTATGGGACTTCATCAAGATTAAAAGTTTCTGCACATCCAAGGAAACAGTCAGAAAAACTAAGAGGCAGCCCACGGAATGGGAGAATATATTTGCAAATGACACTACAGATAAAGGACTGGTATCCAAGATCTACAAAGAACTTCTCAAACTCAATACACGAGAAACAAATAAATCAAAAAATGGGCAGAAGATATGAACAGACACTTTTCCAATGAAGACATACAAATGGCTAACAGACACATGAAAAAATGTTCAAAATCATTAGCCATCAAGGAAATTCAAATCAAAACCACACTGAGATACCACCTTACGCCAGTTAGAATGGCAAAAATAGACAAGGCAAGAAACAACAATTGTTGGAGAGGATGTGGAGAAAGGGGATCCCTCCTACATTGTTGGTGGGAATGCAAGTTGGTACAGCCACTCTGGAAAACAGTGTGGAGGTCCCTTAAAAAGTTAAAAATTGAGCTACCCTATGATCCAGCCATTGCACTACTGGGTATTTACCCCAAAGATACAGACGTAGTGAAGAGAAGGGCCATATGCACCCCAATGTTCATAGCAGCAATGTCCACAATAGCTAAATCGTGGAAGGAGCCGAGATGCCCTTCAACAGATGACTGGATTAAGAAGTTGTGGTCCATATATACAATGGAATATTACTCAGCTATCAGAAAGAACGAGTTCTCAACATTTGCTACAACATGGACGGCACTGGAGGAGATAATGCTTAGTGAAATAAGTCAAGCAGAGAAAGACAACTATCATATGATTTCTCTCATCTATGGAACATAAGAACTAGAATGATCAGTAGGGGAAGAAAGGCATAAAGAAAGGAGGGGTAATCAGAAGGGGGAATGAAACATGAGAGACTATGGACTATGAGAAACAAACTGAGGGCTACAGAGGGGAGGAGGGTGGGGGAATGGGATAAGCTGGGGATGGGTAGTAAGGAGGGCACATATTGCATGGTGCACTGGGTGTTATACACAACTAATGAATCATCGAGCCTTACATCGAAAACCGGGGATGTACTGTATGGTGACTAGCATAATATAATAAAAAATCATTATAAAAAAAAAAACAAAAAAACAAAAAAACAAAGTATGGCCCATGGACCAGTGATAGTCCGCAAAATGGTTGACAGTAGGATTACAGAAACTGGGAATTAGCATTTAAAAGGAACAGCTTTGGGACGCCTGGGTGGCTCAGCCTGTTTAAGCTTGTGTTCAGCTCAGGTCAGGACCCCAGTGTCCTGCTTCTCCCTCTGCTTGCTGCTCCCCCTGCTTGTGCACTCTCTCTCTCTCTCTCTGACAAATATTTTTAAAAATAAAAAAAGGAACAGCTCTTCCTTATAGTTAAATACCAATTAATAAATATACAAAGAAGATGATGTTTATAGCTGCATTATCAACAACAGCCAAATTATGGAAAGAGCCCAAATGCCCATCAACTGATGAATGGATAAAGAAGATATGTATATTTACAATGGAATATTACTCACCCATAAAAAGAATGAAATCTTGCCATTTGCAATGATGTGGATAGAGCTAGAGTGTATTATGCTAAGTGAAATAAGTCAGAAAAAGATAAATACCATATGATTTCACTCATAAGTGGAATTTAAGAAGCAAACAAACGGGGGGAGTGGGAGAAGAAAACCAAGAAACAGATTCTTAAACTATAGAGAACAAACTGATGGTTACCAGAGGGCAGGGGATGGGGGGAATGGGTTCAATGGATGATGGGGATTAAGGAGGGCACTTGTGATGAGCACCAGGTGTCATATATAAGTGTTGAATCATTAAAGTGCACACCTGAAACTAATATTACACTGTATGAACTAACTGGAATTTAAATAAAAACTTGATTTAAAAAAAAGAGGAAGAATTTTTTTTAATTGCCATTAGGCAAATACCACATAATCATTGTTGCATCCATGGATGCTAAAATTGGTGAGCAAAAGTACATGCAAAACAGAATATTTGCAAAGCCTCAAAGTGTCTCACCTCAAGAAACTTGTTAATTAAAAAAGGGAAGTACAGGACTTTATAGTGGAGAAATATGGCAGACACTACTTTAACCAAGTACCCAAAGTCAGCACTGCCCGTTATAAGACTAACAGCAGCATGTACCTCCTGAAATAATGCACTGGGCAGTGAGTGAAGACCGCATCATTTCTGCGGTTTTCTTGCCAAAGAGCACCACCTCAATTTAATCATGAGAAAACATCAGATAATTCAAATTGAGGGACATTCTACAAAGTAACTGGTGTGGACTCATCAAAAATGTCAAAATCATGGAAGATATGTAAAATCATGAAAGGCAAAGGATGTTGTTTCACAGATTGAAGGAAACTAAAGGGACATAACAACTAGATGTAATAGGAGATCCTGGATTGGATTCTGGAAGAGAAAAAGGACATTGGTGAAAAAATTGGCAAAAATTAGATAAAATTTGCAGATTAGTTAATTATATGATATCAATGTTAATTTCCTTATTGATATCCAGGAAAGCTGGATAAAGGATATGCTAGAACACTCCATACTATTTTTTGCAAAATTTTAGAAAATCTGAAATTATTTCAAAACTTAAAGTTTTTGTTTTATTTTTTTGTTATTTATTATTATTATAATGGTCAGTTAGCCAACATGTAGTACATTATTAGTTTTTGATGTAGTTTGTTTTTGTTTTTAATTATCCTCCCCATAACAGATTGTTGGGGAAAAGCTTTCCTTCATCACTAATAGTTTGAGAAGCACCACTCTGGAATACTGGGTAAGAAATAGATGACTGAGAGTTGAAAGGTCATGAAATTAGGAAAAAGTTTCAATGCATCCAGGACAGAAGAGATTTATTGGTTCTTGGAGCATTAAAATTGCTATATTTCAAAGAAGAAATATGACAACTATGAAAAATATGGAACAGTATTATTTCATCATTACAAACCAATGACCTACCAAAGAGATTTTACATTTCTTATGTAATATATTTAAGTGTTGCTGTGAAAGACTTATCATTTGACAATGTGGTCTAAAAACCTTTCTACAAGAGTTCTAACATTTTACAAAGGTATTACCTTATCTGGTGAGTGAAGAAGATAAAGGACATCAGCATACTTAAATCCTTCAGTTTCTTGTAATTCATTCTGTAACAGATCATTCCCTAGGACAATGCATGCCAAGGAAAATGCCACTTCAACCTAAATATGTGGTTTTCAGAAATTAATTTATTTTTCACTCATGGTTTATCAAATGACATATTTCATTACACATTCACATGGGATATACTAATTCAAAGATAATATATAATTCATTGAATCCAGTTCTCTAATATTTAGAGAGTGGCATTTATAATGTCTGGAGGCACGTCCCTTATAATTTTTAACAGCTGGGAAAATACCCTTCCTCTGTGTGCTGTTGGCACAACCACACAGCTCCACTGGAGGGCGTGGGGGGAGGCAACCAGAGCCAGCCAGAAATGTGTGGAGGTATTGTTCTTTAAGTATTACACTGTACATTTCTATGAAAAATGAATTTGAAAAGCATGATTATTACTGCAAAAATATTTGTTTACTATAGAATCGTATTTGAAGAAAAGTACTGAAATGTACTTATGTTCTGTTTTTAACAAGTTGAGAAACTCATTGAAAATATATACTGAAATATGGATGGATGCAATTGAAGTAAACTGTTTTGCCATGAAATTGCATGTTTTAAAATAAAAATGTATTTTTATGTGGCATTTTCCATAGTCTTATGAAATTTATTTGTACTTTGAAAGTCAATGTAGTTTTTACATATAATTCAAGCCAAAAAATTGCTAGCATATGCTCCTTCCTTTTGTATCCCTAATCAACTCCTACAATAGAATAATCTCTCTCATAGCCAGAAAAACCACATAACTTATTAACATCTTTTCTGATAATACATTCCTTAAAATAAATAATGCTGTATTTACTTACATATTTCTGTTTTCTCATTTCCAACAGAACTCATACCAAATTTTGAAGAGAAAATATATTTTTTGTTGTTATAATTTCCTGCCTGGTTAACTCTACATGTCCTAAATTTCCAAAGCTTTGGTTTTGAGGATTTGAATAGATGCGAACATCATTTTAT
This sequence comes from Ursus maritimus, assembly GCF_017311325.1. Taxonomy (NCBI): domain Eukaryota; kingdom Metazoa; phylum Chordata; class Mammalia; order Carnivora; family Ursidae; genus Ursus; species Ursus maritimus. The sequence goes on from NW_024423343.1 coordinate 43,545,355, forward strand.
TAAAGGCAGTTTGCTAGAAGTAAGTGGAAGAGTGAGTGACTCTTAAACAACTCATAAGTTGTTCGTATTGAGAAAACCGTTGCTGCTGGCCAACACAGGCTGCTTGGTAGAAGGTAAAGCTGTTTTGATGGTATAAGACTGGTAGTAATCACTTATATTTGAGAAATTTGGCTACATAAAGCATACATCCTCATTATCCCCACCCAGTTTTAGCAACCAATATCTGAGGAAGAAGGGGAGAAATTCTGTGAATAATCAAATATCTGAGGAATAAAACTTATTTGATGAGTAAAGACAAGATTTAATTATTTGAAAATTTAATATTTTAATAAAATTTACTATTTTATAGCAATTTCTTAATTTAAAACTTCTAGGATTTTGTTTAAAATGTTAAATTTTTTATTATACTTGTGAATTTAAATAGAGACAAATTATTCTCAAAAAGTCATAGTTCTGTTAATTTTTACTATATCAGAAAAAAAAAAACACCTTAAAACCTTTTATATACCTTGATGTTAGGAGAAGGGTGATTTCTCAGTAGCTGAATAAGTACTGGAAAGGCATTTTCCTCTACAACGAATTGTTGACTGATAGGATTGCTTGTATGGGCGACACCTATAAGAATATACACATCAATAAGAACATTTCTTTCCATCTTGGAAATGGTAAAGTCAAACACAGCTTGATATGTTGGGTTGGTTAAGTGTTCTTGCATAATATGGTTAATAAGTTACAAAAGGAAATGCTATATCTTACTGGATATTTACCCCAAAGATACCAATGTAGTGATCCCAAGGGGCACCTGCACCCCAATGTTTATAGCAGCAATGTCCACAATAGCCAAGCTATGGAAAAAATCCAGATGTCCATCAACAGATGAATGGATAAAGAAGATGTGGGGTGTGTGTGTGTGTGTGTGTGTGTGTGTGTGTGTGTAATGGAATAATACACAGCCATCAAAAATGAAATCTTGCCATTTGCAATTATGTGGATGGAAGTAGAGGGTATTATGCTAAGTGAAATAAGTCAATCAGAGAAAGACAATTACCATACGATCTCACTGGTATGTGAAATTTAAGAAACAAGGCAGAGGATTGTAGGGAAAGAGAGGAAAAATGAAACAAGATGAAACCAGAGGGAGACAAACCATAAGAGACTCTTAATCTTAGGAAACAAACTGAGGATTGCTGGAGGGGGAAGGAGGTGGAGGGGATGGGGTAACTGGGTGATGGACATTGGAGAGGGTATGTGTTGTAATGAGCAGTAATTATATAATGCTCATTACATAAGACTGATGAATCACAGATGTGTACCCCTGAAACAAAAATAATACATTAAACATTAATTGAATTTAAATTTAAAAAAGGAAATGCTATATCAACATTATTTTACCTGAATTAATTTTTTAAAAAGCAAAATGGATAAACATGGAAAAATTACTATTAAAAATGTGGATGTTTTCTACCAGTTACAAAACCAAGAAATGAGAAATGCTAGACTATCAAAGAATAATAATATAATAGCTATCATTTATTGAAGATTTATTATTTGTAAGATACTTAAGCTTATAGTTGCTATTGTATTCCATAAAAAATTATTTTTATAAAAATGACTAAAGGGGCGCCTGGGTGGCACAGCGGTTAAGCATCTGCCTTCGGCTCAGGGCGTGATCCCGGCATTATGGGATCGAGCCCCACATCAGGCTCCTCTGCTATGAGCCTGCTTCTTCCTCTCCCACTCCCCCTGCTTGTGTCCCCTCTCTCGCTGGCTGTCTCTATCTCTGTCTAATTAAAAAAAAAAAAAAAAAAAATGACTAGAGTAAATCACCTGGTTAAAATTTCTAGATTCCTTAAATACACATACTAAAGAGATAATTTTACTGTCTCCTTTTATAATACTTTAACTTATAGGCCTAATCTCAGTTTAAAAACTTGTCATCTCCGCCTAGTGGATATACAAATAATTTGAATTCTGTTCTTTTGCCAACAAAAACCACAACATACACAGCAGTTTTATATACTTAAATATAAATACAAGATCAGACCTCTCTCTGAACAATGAAGAGAAGTCACTTATCATCTGGGGAAGTTTGCAGGAACTGGAGGAAATAGAAGGAGAAAAGAACATGCTTGTTTCCTTGCCCACTACCCTCACACTGGCCACCCAGGGTGTACACAGACATTGATTACATGAATATTCTTGATTCAGCTGACAGGTCTTGAATGCCTAATTCATCAGGAACCGAGGAAGTAGAGTTAAAAAGAGGAATTAGGGGGTGCCTAGGTGGCTCAGTCAGTTAATGTGTGACTCTTGATTTCAGCTCAGGTCTTGATCTCAGGGTCACGAGTTCAAGCTCTACACTGGGCTCCACGCTGGGTGTGGAGCCTACATAAAAAAAAAAATGGAAAAGAGGAATTAGAATCTCTGCCTCCAAGGTATTTATATTCTATAGGGGAAGCAACTATTTAAATACATGATTTCAGGACATGCAATGAGTGCTTTAACAGGCGTATAGAAAAATACGTTTGAAGCACAGAAACGGGATTGCTCACTTCAGAGTAAGTGGAAAAGGAGTAAGCAAGGAGATTTCCAAGAGTGAAGGTGCTGGAGGTGGGGCCACCCAAAATGAATATTTTTAATAATAATGCCTTGATAATGATGATGGCAGTGTGATAAAAATACCACCGTCAAATCTTTGAATCATCGCATGTTAATAATGGGATGAAACTCCATTAAGCTGAGAAAAGAACCACTATAAGCAGCAGGCTGAACAATTGTCAGAGCTCACAAAATGCTAGGAATGGTTTGTGTTCTCTGGGCAGACTTCAGATACCTCATAATTCAAGGGAATATATAAGGAATTAAGTCCTTGGAACAATATCATCTTAATAGTGGAGTTAAGTTAGTTCCAGAGTGAAGGCTGCTCTAGACTCGTCCTAACAAAGCTTGAAAGCTAGCTACAAAAGGAGCAAACTGATCCCAAGTAAGATAACTGCATGCCAGAACAGAACCTAACTCCCTTTAAAGGAAAACAATAAAATCCAGCATCTATCAGTTTACAACTAACAATGTCCAGCATTCAACCAAAACTTATTATGCATAATTTTAAAATACGAAATACCTAAGATAAAATATATACAAGAATTGTGTATTGGAAAATAGGAATCATCCCTGAGAGATATTAAAGAAGACCTAAACAAGTAGAGAGACATACTGTGTTTATAAAGACCTAATATTATTGAGAAGTGTGTTCTCCACAAATTTATTTATAGATTTCATGCAATTCCAATCAAAATAATAGAAGATCTTTTTCAGAAATTGACAGATTAATTTTTTGAATTATATGGAAATACAAAGGACCTAGAATAACCAAAACAACTTTAAAAAAGAATAGCAAGGATGAAGGACTCATACTTCCTACTTTCAAGATTTACTGTAAACGTCCAATACTTAAGACTGAGTATAGCATAAAGATAGACAAATAGGTAAACAGAACAGAATAGAAAGTCCAGAAATTGACTCAGAAAAATTCAATGGAGGAAAAGATAATCTTTTCAATAAATGGGGCTGAAGCCTGGATAGCCATATGCAAAAAATAAATAAATAAATCATGGCCATATGCAAAAATTAACTCAAAATGGATCATACATCTAAATACAGAGGAAAACAGAAAACCTTTATGATCTTGAGTTTGGCAGAAGTTTCTTAAGGAGGACACAAAACCTACAAACTAAAAATTTTTAAATATCAATAAATTGGACTTTATCAAAATTAAAAACATTTGCTCTTCAAAAGACCCTGTTACAAAAATGGAAGGACACACCATAGACTGGGAATATGCAAAACATACATCTAACAAATGATTTGTATCTAGAATATATAAAGAATGTTTACAATTCAATAAGACAACACAATTTTTAAAATGGGCCAAATAACTGAACAGACACTTTACCAAAGAGGATATACAAATGGCAAATAAGCACATGAAAAGATGTTCTGCATCATTAATCATTAGGGAAACGCAAGTTAAAACCACAATGCGATGAGATTTACTTCATTCCCACTATAATGGCTAAAATCATACTAAGTGAAACTGCTGGATGTGAAACTGCTGGAACTTTCATACGCTGTGAGTAGGAATCAAAGTTAACACAACTTTGAAGACCAGTCTGGCAGTTTTTCTAAAAGTTAAACATACACCTACTATATGATCCAGCAATCCTATTTTTAGGTATATACCCAAGAGAAATGAAAACATTTGTGTCTGTACAAAGACTTATACACCAATGTTCATAGTAGTTTCACATATAATAGCAAGAAATTGGAAATAATCTAAATGTCCATCAGTGGGTGCATGGATAAACAAATCATAGTATATCCATATGTATTAGTCAGGGTTTCCCAGAAAAACAACCAACAGGATATGTATGTATTTAGGTAGATAGGTAGGTAGTAACTATATATATAAGTCATAAAATTATCCATCATACCGTACAATGGAATCCTACTCAGCATTTAAAAAGTGAACTACTGATAAAATAATATGCATAAATATCAAAATAGCTATGTCGAGTGAAAGAAGAAAAAAAGTATAGCAGTATAATCCACTTACATAAAATTCTAGAAAATACAAACTAATCTATTATGATAGAAAACATCACTGTTTCTCTGGGGATGGGAGTGCAAAGAGGGAGGGATTACAAAGGCACACAATGAAACCATTTGGGGTGGTGGTTATATTCATTTATTTGACTGTTGTGATGGTGTCACAGCTGAATGCATATGTTAAAACTCAACAAATTGTATGGTTTAATGTATTTTTTTTTTTTTTAAAGATTTTATTTATTTATTCGACAGGATAGAGACAGCCAGCGAGAGAGGGAACACAAGCAGGGGGAGCGGGAGAGGAAGAAGCAGGCTCATAGCGGAGGAGCCTGATGTGGGGCTCGATCCCATAACGCCAGGATCACGCCCTGAGCCGAAGGCAGACGCTTAACCGCTGTGCCACCCAGGCGCCCCTAATGTATTTTTATATTTTATTCTATTGTATATTTTATTTAAATATTTTATTGTGGGGTGCCTTTGTGTCTCAGTCGGTTAAACATCTGCCTTCAGCTGAGGTCATGATCTCAGGGTCCTGGGATCAAGTTCTGCATGGGGCTCCCTGCTCAGCGGGGAGTTTGCTTCTCCCTCCCAGCCCCCCATGCCCTCATGCTTGCACACACACACGCTCCCTCTCTCTCTCTGAAATAAATAAAATCTTTAAAAATAAATAAATATTTTATTGTATGTAAACTATTTCAATAGGTCTTAAAAAACCCACATTTAAAATTTTCTAGGCATGCAAAGAAGTAGGAAAATATGATTCATAATCGGGGGAAAAGTCAGCCAATAGAAAGAGACCCAGAAATGATTACAGGGATGTTAAAACAGCTATTTTAAATATGTTACATATGTTCAAGAGCGTAGAAGAAAATATGAACATGGTGAGGAAGAAAAAGGGAGGTGTGTGTGTATGTGTAACCAGTCTAAACTAGTAAATTTGAAATGAAGAGTTTTCTTCCATAGTTCTGCTGGAGATCCCTTGGTCTACGGCAAATGTAGACAGGTTTGTAGACAGCTTTGAAGTGAACTAATGAGAAGAAATTGCATTTGTGCGCACACACACACACAGTATCTTTGCATATATGTTATCATCTATTAGAATTTTAGAAATATCTATAAATCTATAAAGCCTCTGGCTAAAAAAAGAAACATTATTTTGTCTGACTGACTGCCTTGGAGCTTTAATGAACTTCTGCAACGTAGCTTTTTCAAGCAAGGAGAAAAAATCTTTTTTGAACCAATTCCTACATTCTTCATTCAGCTACACTATTTTTTGAGGAAATGCAATCAACTACATATGAAGATTTTTTTCTTATCTATCAGAAACAGTCTACAATCACCTTCATATGTTCATGAAGATCAGCAAAGAACTCAAATTTTTATTTTTGGTAGCTCAATTACTGACAATTCCACAACACTTTCACAGATATCCCGAAATGTTAATTACTTTGCAATGAAAGAAACAACTAGACCTACTGGCCACTTTTTTTTTTTTAAAGATTTATCTATTTGAGAGAGAGAGAGAGTGAGCGAGAGAGAGGAGTGAGGGAAGGGGCAGAAGGAGAAGCAGACTCCCTGCTGAGCAAGGAGCCGGGACTGCGACTGTGGGGCTCAATGCTGGGCCTCCAGGACCATGGCTTGAGCCAAAGGCAGATGCTTAACTGACTAAGCCACCCAGGTGCCCCCTGGCCACTTTATAAAGAAAGAATCATCACGGAAAAAGACTGGAATTGAAAAATGTGCCCCAGCATGAGAAACTCTATATAAAACATATAGTTCTTAAGATTTGAAAGAAGAAATATTTTTCTCTTAAACAATGAGACTAAACAATAAAACAATGAGATTCCTTTACCTCAAAACAGCCGAAGCTCATTGTCCTCATTATCCTTTTTAGCCAGAGTTGAAGGGCAAAGCTGATAAAAAATTCCTAATTACACCACTTTTACTCATTAAGGTCTTAGAGGAAAAAAATGGTAAGCCTTTTATGGATTAAATATGATTTAGGGCTTTATCAATGGGCACAGAGAGGAAATGCAGTATCTTACTGATATTTTAAGAATTGAGAAAAAAATTTACCAACCAATACAAATGGACCCCACTGCTCTGATGACACTCAGAAGTGTGCCTTCAGCTATGTTACTCATCCTCAGCAAGCGAACCAACGGCGCGATTCCGTTCCCTTCACATATTTGATTTTGATGCATCCTGCTGTCCTTGCTTAGAGCGATGACTGCTTCACCTCCTGGTCGAGAAAAGCAAGAACTATGTCTGATGCTTCCATGCGCTGCTCTACATTGTGCAAATTTATACATACTTACCAACGTACTGCATTTTAGTGGATGGTGACAAAAGCATATTTATTATAAAGTTGTAGCCAATCTGTTCTGCCATATACTTCTGTTGTTTCAGGGTTTGTCCTGCCAAGGCCCAGAGGGCTACAGCTCCTTGTTCCTTAACATCTATTTGAAACGCCTATTAAAAAAAAATATTCCGTTCTTGCAATAAGCAGTTATTGAACACTGTAGGAACATTTTATAAAAAGTTTATTCTAGGGGTGCCTGGGTGGCTCAGTTAAGCGTCTGACTCTTAGTTTTGGCTCAGGTCATGATCTCAGGGTCATGAGATAGAGCCCTGTGTTGGGCTCCACACCAGGCACAGAGTCTGCTTGAGATTCTCTCCCCTTGCCCCCAATACGCTCGCACTCTCTCTCTCTCTCTCAAATAAAATAAATTAATTAATTAAATAAAATCTTTTTAAAAAAGTTTATTCAAGAATTGGTTTTAGTTTTCTTTTCACTTTACTAAATTCAGTATTGAATACTTTGTCTAAGAAAAATGACAAGTTATCATAAAATTCCTACCTTGAGGAGTTTTAAAAGATATTTACTTAATGATTTTTCCAGAAATGCTCTCTGTATACTTGGGTTGTAACTAGCCAGTGATTCCACAGCCATAGCACCCTTCACTTGGACACTAAGTTGTTTCCCTTTAAAAAGAGCCACCAGAGGCGGAATGGCTCCTTCCATAGCGACAGCAACCTGAACATCCCTATTGTCACGGGCAACCTCAGCAATCGTAGCAGAAGATACCGCCTTCAACACATCTTCAAATGAATTCAAGAAACAGTTACGTAAACCTTTTAAAAATGTAAAAATGGAACTTCTCATTAGATTCCATAAGATCAAACTTAGAGTGTATAGAAAATTTAGAAAATAAACAAACAGAAATAAAACTGTCCAGATTCTCACCACCCAAACACAAATATTTCATTTAATCTTATTCACTTTTTAAAGGAAAAGACATATTTAATTCGTGTTATAGACATATTTAATGTAGTTGTACTATAAGCACAATATCCTACATTTTAATTTACCAGCAAAACATTTTCCTATTCTTTATGAACACCAGTGTCTCCTGAATATTTCATTAATCAGTGTATTACATTTCCTTATCCATTTACCTCTTTAAAAAATACATGTCATTTCCAGCTTTTCAGTTTTAAACAATGTTTAGGAGAAATCTTGATACATAAGGTATTTTTCCTTCTGTTCTTTCCCTTAGTATAGAGTCCAGGAATTACTGGAATAATTTAATACATCACTGTAAATTACTTTCCAAAAATGATAATTGCATCTTACCCTTCCATAATTGGAGTATGAGCGTTTCAATGTTGTTGTACATTTTTAAGTATAGATATTATCATTAAGAATAGATACATACATTTAGCTAATTTAATAGGCAAAAAACCGTATCTCCTTTTATTTCATATTTTTGGTTACTGGTGAATCTAAATAGTTTCATAAATGTTTATTAACCAGTTGTATTTGCTCTCTTTAAAACTTACAGAAAAGTTGCAAAAGCAAGTCCGAGAACTCCCTCAAGAGTTAGCAACAATTGATACACTTCCGTCTATTTTTTTTTAGCATTTTCTTACCTTCTGTCATGATGTTTCAATCTTATCACATACCTGCTCTGCTCCAGCCCTGAAATTAACCATTTCTTCAAGAAGTTCTGTTTCCTTTTAATGAGGAATTGTACTTATTCCATTGCTACTGAAATATCATTGCTTCTAGACTCTCTTAGCAGACAAAACCAGGAAAATATATATATTTCCAATTTTCCAATTCCAGCCCAACCCCACAGGACTTATTACCTTTCCATATTCTGTATACTTCTTTTTACAGTGAGAACCCAATACTATCAACATATTTACTTATTTGTTTCGTTCTACAATACTTAGAACACAGGTGCAGAGCTGTTTCACCCATATCACTATGAAATACAAACCCACTAAGAAAAATTCAAGATATGTTTGCAGTTATTTTTTTTCCTCCCTTGACTGAGGCTATATAGTCAAGTGCTGTGTTCACTGGTTTTGTTTTCTTTTTTTAAGCAGGCTCTACACCCAGCATGGAGGCCAATGTGGGGCTTGAACTCGCAACCCTGAGATCAAAACCTGAGCTGAGATCAAGAGTTGGATGCTTAGCTGACTAAACCACCCAGGCACCTGTGAAGGGCTGTGTTCAAAAGTCACATAACAAAAGCGTCTTCCTTCGTCTCAGGGCATGATCCCGGCATTCTGGGATCGAGCCCTACATCAGGCTCCTCCGCTGGAAGCCTGCTTCTTCCTCTCCCCCTCCCCCTGCTTGTGTTCCCTCTCTTGCTGGCTGTCTCTATCTCTGTCAAATGAATAAAAAATCCTTAAAAAAAACAAAAACAAAAGTCACTTGTATTCACCTTTTTCTTCTTCTTGTAAAGTCTTTATGTAATTCATTTGAAATTTAGTTGGGTTCATTTGTTTCTGCTTGTTTTCAATTTTAGTTTCCCCTTGGTAGCCTTAAGGATCTAATGCGTTTTTTTTCTAATATGTAAGACATATGTTTCCAAACATCAAAACTGTACAGAAAGTGTTTTTGTATTCAAATAGGCAGACTCTAAATGTAGCATTTGTTCTTTCATAGACTATTCAGGTTACTTATCTCTGTTAAGGCCTTAATGTTTATATATATATATATATATATATATATATATATATATATATACACACACAATGTATATATATATATATA
>NW_024423343.1:43555037-43625074 GCF_017311325.1 Ursus maritimus
TTTTTTTTTAGCATTTTCTTACCTTCTGTCATGATGTTTCAATCTTATCACATACCTGCTCTGCTCCAGCCCTGAAATTAACCATTTCTTCAAGAAGTTCTGTTTCCTTTTAATGAGGAATTGTACTTATTCCATTGCTACTGAAATATCATTGCTTCTAGACTCTCTTAGCAGACAAAACCAGGAAAATATATATATTTCCAATTTTCCAATTCCAGCCCAACCCCACAGGACTTATTACCTTTCCATATTCTGTATACTTCTTTTTACAGTGAGAACCCAATACTATCAACATATTTACTTATTTGTTTCGTTCTACAATACTTAGAACACAGGTGCAGAGCTGTTTCACCCATATCACTATGAAATACAAACCCACTAAGAAAAATTCAAGATATGTTTGCAGTTATTTTTTTTCCTCCCTTGACTGAGGCTATATAGTCAAGTGCTGTGTTCACTGGTTTTGTTTTCTTTTTTTAAGCAGGCTCTACACCCAGCATGGAGGCCAATGTGGGGCTTGAACTCGCAACCCTGAGATCAAAACCTGAGCTGAGATCAAGAGTTGGATGCTTAGCTGACTAAACCACCCAGGCACCTGTGAAGGGCTGTGTTCAAAAGTCACATAACAAAAGCGTCTTCCTTCGTCTCAGGGCATGATCCCGGCATTCTGGGATCGAGCCCTACATCAGGCTCCTCCGCTGGAAGCCTGCTTCTTCCTCTCCCCCTCCCCCTGCTTGTGTTCCCTCTCTTGCTGGCTGTCTCTATCTCTGTCAAATGAATAAAAAATCCTTAAAAAAAACAAAAACAAAAGTCACTTGTATTCACCTTTTTCTTCTTCTTGTAAAGTCTTTATGTAATTCATTTGAAATTTAGTTGGGTTCATTTGTTTCTGCTTGTTTTCAATTTTAGTTTCCCCTTGGTAGCCTTAAGGATCTAATGCGTTTTTTTTCTAATATGTAAGACATATGTTTCCAAACATCAAAACTGTACAGAAAGTGTTTTTGTATTCAAATAGGCAGACTCTAAATGTAGCATTTGTTCTTTCATAGACTATTCAGGTTACTTATCTCTGTTAAGGCCTTAATGTTTATATATATATATATATATATATATATATATATATATATATACACACACAATGTATATATATATATATATACACACACACATATGTATATCACTTATATCAAATATATTAACCTTTGTAATGGATATTTTCATCATTCAATCATTTGTTTTTTCAGCAAATACTTTATTGAGGAGCTACTACATGCCAGGCACTGTCCTAGGCACTGGGAAACAGTGATGAATCAACAAGACAAAGTCCCTGACCTTGTGGAACAAGCCAAAGGCCAGAAGTATGAAATAGCAATACATTCCATACTACTTCAGAGTAAAATAAGAGAGGGAGAGAGTGACAGGAAGCGAGGGGAAGGTCATTTCCATTTGGAATTAGAAGGTTAGAAGGGCCTATATGCTGTGACAGAAATCTGGGCTTTATCCTAGATGACAAAGAGCCAGTGAATGATTTAAAAGAGGGTAAAAATATGATCAACTCTGCATTCGACATATATCACTCTAGTAATACCCAGAATGTTGTGAAACCCAATAGGTTACTAGAATTACGAGAGTGGGGGGTGGATCCTTCGTTTACCCTGTACTACTACATCAGTCCAACAGTGGAAATTCCTACACTCAGGCGTGTTTCTTGTTTCTTCCATAAAAGGAATAGTGAGTTACAGAATTTCTTAATTTGGAGAATCATTCATCACAAACACATGACTTGGGTTCTGTTGGCATTTTTTTTTTTTTTTTTGGTTGTTTTCTCAAAGAAAGCTTTACAGCAATAAGGCTGAAGTTCTTCTCTCTATTTGATTCCTGTGTCTGCTTATCAATTGGATCCAAATTCTAAAGGGAGAGGGGCTATCTTAGTGCCTCAACAATCCAAACTAGCTCTAAAGCTCAGAGGAGAGGTCAGGGATTTGGATGGAGAACTAGGAAGGATAGATTATAATCATAACAAAGTTCTGAAGAGTAAATACAATTGCTTAGGAGAGTGTGCTGTATTAAAAAATAAAATAATAAAATAAAATAAAATAAAATAAAATAAAATAAGCAGCAGACCAAGGCCAGAAGCCTGAGGAACTCCCAACTTTAAGAGTTGGGTGGAAGAAGTTTAATGATGGAGATGGCCTTTATCTAAAACTCTTGTGAACAGAATTCCAAAGTTTTCAGATTTTAGAAGGCAATGATTGCATTAAGTATCAATTACCTAACATCCCAGGGAGTGTGGAGAAAACACGTCTGCAGTGAAATGTGTCAATAATCATTTTAAGAAGAATGAAGTGTTCCTTAAGTTGTGCTGATAGTTTGCATTTGAAAAGCATTTTGTTTACTTTCTGTTACATATTTCGGTTTCCATGGTGGGGTCATGCAAACCTGTGTCAATAACACAGAACAGGACAATTGTGTTCCATAAAACAGAGGAAATCTGAAGCATGGCAGGAGTGAGAGTAGGCATGCAGGCACACACGTAAGCCGAAGAGTGTGAAATAAGCAGCTACAGATGGGGGAAGCAAAGGCTTAAACCAAACCAAACTCAAGAAAGGTTGAGGAACTCCTGGAGACAGGGGTCAAGACTAAGGAGATGTTAATAAATCCATCGTCTCAAGAAACTACCTGTGACTCTGCTTTGGGGCCATTTTACCTGAATGCATGAAATCTTAAAGTGGTTGAGAATGGTTAAGAAGATATTGGAATTAATAAAATTCCTTTGTGAACCCCTACAACTTAAGAACCCAGCTAACAGCCAAGAGAATTGTTAAAGCACTAACATTATAAATGAAGCATTTATATATTATAAATGAAGAGAAAAAAATTAACTTTTTTTCCCCAAAATTATCTTCCTTGGAATGAGAATATAGATTACAGTATAGGATAAGTTACTTTCCTTTAGATAAGGCAAGAGCCCAAAAAGAAACAATTTCAACAATTTATTTCTATAGCTTTCTTTCATGAATTTATACACGTTTATTTGTTCAAATGGCCTCTATAATTCGTGCTTTGTTCTAGCATCTAGGATTTGGAGGATGAAAAAGGATAGGGAAAAACTAGTCCCTGTCTTTACATTGGGGGGGGGGGCAGAGGGAGAGGGAGAGAATCTTAAGGCAGCTTCACACCCAGCATGGAGCCAGACTTGGGGCTCAATCTCACGACCCTAAGATCAGGGCCTGAACTGAACCCAAGAGTTGGACGCTTAACCAACTGAGCCACCCAGGCATGCCCTGTCCATCTTTAAATTTTAATTAAGGAGATGAAACACAATAATAAAATAACGAACAACTATAAACAGGTAAAAATTCTATGGCTAAAATAAGCATAAGAGCTGGCTCTCTCTAATGCTATTTTTTTAAACTTTTTTAAGATATTTATTTATTTATTTATTTGACAGAGAGCGAGCATAAGCAGGGGGCCTGCAGGTGGAGGGAGAGGGAGAAGCAGGCTCCCCGCTGAGCAGTGAGCCAAATGTGGGGCTTGATCCCAGGATCCTGGGATCATGACCTGAGCCGAAGGCAGACACTTAACTGACTAAGCCACCCAGGTGTCCCCAGAGATGATACTTAACTTTGAAGCTCTAAAGTAAAAGAAAGCTCTCTGCAACAATCCCCTTACCCATAACCCTGTCTTACATGTTAACCAACATATTTTTTTCTATATTTATTCCTCAAGAACTAGAATGGAAAGATGATAAACTGAGGAGGAGGAAAAATGGGCAAGCTTTCCCCCAATTTTTTATCTCCTCAAATTTGGGGAAAACCATGGATTTGAAGCTTACCCTGTTATGTGTATGCACACTGAAATGAGATCATTCTTATAGAACCTAAGAGACCATTTGCAGTGCCGACAAGAGCTACCTCATAGCTTGTGATGTTCTTGGTGCTGATATGTACTTCAGACTGTGATGACTGGCCTAACGACCTGATGACCTAGAATTTTGATATCCAATATCTAACAGCAAATCTGAAGTTGTTGTGGTAACTTGTAGAATAATTCCCATTGATCAATATATGTGTTAATCACACAAGGAGTTATCTACTCAAGTCCTTGGGCATATTAACTGCATTATTTTTATGATTTATGACAACATTTCCATTTATAAAAAAGTCCAATTAAACTTTTTTTTTAAACTATGGCTTTGACAGTCAATTCCTTTTATAAACCAGCATTTGAACTTGAGTGTTCCAGATATTTAGTTTATATTATATATGTCTAGATCCATTCTAAGATAAATCCAGGACATATATTCATATAGGACAAGTCCAGCCTGTATTTGCTTCACTTAATATATCTGATCACTTAGAAATAATACAGAAATTGAGGCTCACCTGAATCAGAACTCAGAAATGTGATAAGATATTGGATGCCATTATGGTCTCTCACTGTTCTTTGATTTTGTTCATTTCCCATACATAATACCCGTATACAGTTCATTACATTTATTAGCACATTTTCTATGTCTAACTTCAAAAGATTTATCAGAGCTGGGATTCCATTCTAAAAAGAAAGAAACAAAAAATTAATTGATGGGCACGTGATGTGATGAGCACTGGAAGGTATACACAACTGATGAAACGTTGAACACTACATCTGAAACTAATGATATACTTTATGTTGGCTAATTGAACTTAAATAAGAAAACAACTGAATTATTTAAGATTTATGCAATCTTTATTTAAAAACATAAGTCTATAATCTTTCTTGCTATAAATATCTGCTTATGTAGGAGATAATGATTGTTCACAAACAAATGTGTCTACTGGTATGTCACATTAAATGACAGTTAATATAAGTTTGAGCATAAAGTAGCCTCCTCTACACCAAAATTGAATTAAGGCTACAAGTTCACTGTAACATTTAATAACTCTCAAAAAAGTAAAGCAACTGAGTAAGATTAATTGAATACACTGCCAATTTGGAAATATTTGCCATTGCAGACATTGTACTGGTAATTGGTAATTATATTTGTGCAACACAAAATATTTTTAAATGTGAATATAATTTCCTAATTTTAAATGGAGTAAAGATGGCATTTCCCTGTACTAACAGAAATAATGCAAGAGTATTAAAAGAGATAAACAGAAATGTAACTTCATTTTCCATAAAGGCAGGAGACACCTATAGTGTTGAGTCACCATAAGTATGTGTGAGTTACCAGCAGAGATGAGAGAGATCTCCAATGGCCACTGTCCACAGGAAATGCTAGCAAAGCACAGTTTTCCTAAGTGAGTTGCCTCTACCTTGAGGGGCAGAAAAAGAAATACACAATTCCCTGTCCAAAACAATGGGAATGGATATGTAGGATGGCAGCAGGCTCTTTCCTGGGTCCATTTAGCATAAAGTTTCAAAACTTAGGGAAGGCAAGGATTAGCAACAAATCATACCAAACAGATATGTTTGGATGAAGTAGTCTATTGGTGAGGTAAAAAAGGAAGAGACAGACTCTGGATTGTGTAGGAAACAGAATCTACATTGTGAGGTACTATGCACCAGTCTCTGTGGGCTTAGGGAAAAGTAAAGCTGAAAGGATCCATGCATACAACTCCGTGGCATAAGTTATATCCTTGCTAGCCCAGAACTGGGCCCTTTCCCACATATACTTCCTGCAAATAGCCAGACCAGAAAGAACTTACCTAATTCAAAGATGAGTAATGATCATAAAGGAACCAGAACAGCATCTTTCCAAATATATTTAAGAAAAAAACTTATGACAGATGAAGAATGCTCATCAAGAAAAAAAATACTGCCACAAAATAGATGAAATTTTAACCAAAAGTGGCATATTATTAGCAACGAAAAAAATTAATGAGGTAATCACTTCTATAAAACAAGAATGCACAAGAGCGACATCAGAGATTGGGGAGTTTTTTTTTGTTTTTGTTTTTGTTTTGAGACGGGGGAAATGAAGTGAGAGCTGAACAAGCTCAGGAAAGATGTGGAGAAATATTAAAGCCAAATTTCCACACAAAAATAAATCAATGCTGAAAAACATAGCAAGTGACAGGACAGGATTGAGAAAAAAAGAAAAATGAAATAAAATGAAACAATGAGTGGAAAAGGACTACAGAAAAAATGATAGCTATGTAAGACAGAAAAAGGTGATACAATACACAAATAATTAGTGTTCCCACAGATAAGTGGTCATTTAATTCAGACCAATAAATCCAGTGGTCAGCATTTGACTTTCACCTCACAATAGCTTTGACACTTTTCATCATCTTTTCCTCTTGAAACACCTTCTTCACTTTGCTGATAGGACAACAGATTCTTCAGGTTTCCTCCTACCTTGCTGGCCATTCCTTCTTAGTCTCTTTTGAGGTCCCTCCAGATCTTTCAACTTTCCCACAAATCCTGGTGACTTAACTTTAAAAATATAATACAGAATGTGATCACTTCTCACCATTTCCACTATTATCATCCTGGTCTAAGACGTCATTATCTGTCATCTGGATTGCTATAATAGTTTTTTAATCAGTCTCACAACATCCACCTTTGCCCACCTATTTCAAAACAGAAGGAAAAGTGATAATAAATCTCTCCATGGAACTTCCCAGAATAAAATCACTCAATGGCTTCACATACTCAGTGTAAAAGCTAAGTGTCTAACAGTTGCCCACATGGCCCTACATGATGTGGTCCACTACTACCCAGCTAAGCATCTCCTATTTCACTCCCCTCAGCTACTTTTGCTTTCTTGCTGTTCTTTGAACATGCCAGGCACATTCCAACTTCCATTAACTTTGCACTTTTTTCCTCTGCCTAGCGTGCTCTTTCCAACAGAAAACATGACATACTCTCTTAACTACTTCAGGTCTATACTCAAATGCCAATTTCAAATGCCAACTCCCCCCTTCCCTTTCCCTGTTTTATTTTCCTCCTTACACTTCCTCTCATCTAACATACTATATATGTGGTTTATTTGCTTTGTTTATTGTCTTGCTACTCCCAACTACAATACAAGTTCCATGACACTGGGGTTTTGCCTGTTTCACCTACTGCTATCAGCCCAGCATCTAAAATAAAATAAAATCTGCCATCTAAGAAACTCACAAAAAGTACTTGTGTGGATAGACTAAAAGAATACTACAGGGAAAAAAAAATACTTAAACATACAAATTCAGGAAAACATTCCAAACATAAAAGATGAACATACATGTTGAAAAGTTATACCAAATCCCAGAAAAAACAGGTAACTAATGTTGATACGTCAGTCCTGGACTTTAAAGATAAGGAGAGAAAGAAAACACTGACCATACAGTAGAAGATTAAAAAATAATGAGAAATTATGACAGAACTAAGATTAAATGTCATAAGTGTAAATGAGTCTATACTCAACAAAAAGCTAATGGCAAAGCAAAATGTAAATATGCTGTATACAGGGACATATTTATCCTAACTCTGGGTAATTATTAGATTAACTGGAGATATAGAAATTCTAAATAAAGACTAACTCTAGAGGTGGGCCTGGGGTTTTATATTTCTAATATATTTTCCAAATGATAATAAACCAACCAACAGGAAAAGGATAGGCATATCCTTTGATGAAAAAGGATAGGCAAAGCCAAATGAAACATGAGAACAGAAAGGAAACAGAGATCATAAACATAATTCTGGACAAGCTAGAATTCAGGGAAAAAGTATTAAACTTGACAAAAAGGGTACATTTTATGATGCTAAATGACTCGATCCATGGTGAAGAAGCATCGCCTGAAGAAAACTATAAAAATAATTTTATAACTATCTACTAAAAGATCTTAAATAAAACATTAGCAGACACAATAAGGTGGGGTTTATTTGAGGAAATATGGCATGGCAAAGATTGCTTGGTGTTCACAAAATGTAACTTTCTGGTATATAATCAGACTACATTTTCCCGCCAGAACGGAAGAGCCAAAGTGGTAGCATTTCTTTTAATATCTTCTCATAAACAACAAGAAGCGACCACACCGCAGAGCTAAGTAGTTACTTGGCCTGCCATCCATGTTATCCCAGGTGATAGTTTTACTAGATATTTTTGTTGAGAAACAGTCCTCCCTGGACCTCTTGCACTCCTCCCTGTATTGGAGTGTATTAAGATTGTGACAGCTCTTTCACCTGAGCTGTTCCTTGGGACTTTTATGCAGCTAGTAATCTTGAAAGGCATGGTAACGTCTCTTCAAAGAACAGGCTGGCTTACTGACTGCTACTAAAGTGACAGGTTTCTTAAGCTCGAGGTCCTTCTGGGGCAACACAAACCCAATGTATGGGTAGCATCCCTCGGGGTCCACTGTGTTGCCTTGGGAGAAAGGCACAGGGGAACCAGACAACTCTGCCAGAGCTCATGTCCTTTGCTGTGCTTGCTCTGGCACTGTCTTGCTGTTGTTTACTTTTGGCACTCATGGGATTGTGGCAGGTTTGTTCTTTGCCATCTTCCTTGAGACTGGAGCTTTTCCCTGGGAGTTTCGCCACTGCATGATAACACGGGCGTGTACCTTTCTAGCTTCTATATAATGGAATTATTGTCAGTCAAAATGATATTCAATGAATAAAACTTACATATTTGGCAATAATGTCCTTGTTTTCAAGTTGAGCAATGTCATATAAAATGACGGCACAGCGAGAATGTAGTTCAGGCTCATCAGAAGCCAGTAGGTTGATCAGAGCTGGGATGCCTCCTGCCTCTACTACAGCGTGCACGATGCTTGCGTGGGTGGAGATATTACTCAATAACCCAACTGTTTTGCACTGTAATTTTATTTTGGAACCTTTTAATAGATTGATTAAGGCAGGAATGGTACCTACAATGAAGAAATCAAGAAAAAAAACCATGAATTATTTGTAACCATTTATAATTAACTTACTTTGATAAGATTTAAATAAGGGTTATGGTCACTGCCATATACACAATTAGCAAATAATTCTATAAAATATTTGTAAAATTATTTGAAACTATATGAATGTACTTTTTTGTCTTCTCTATAATTCAGGCAGCTCTCATTATTCACACATTGGATAGTCACACAGCACACAAATCTGTATTCCATATTGGCAACTCGCAGCCCCCTTGGAACCATGGTCTTTTGGTTTAAGATGATGGATGAATAAATTCTTTCAGCTACTATATGACAGAGTTCCATTTCGGTATTTCATCCAATTTTTGTGGTGGTATTTGTGCAATTATTTGAGCATTTTATTATATTTTACATATATATATGTATGTAAATATATATATATAAAAGTGCTCAATCTAGTAAAAAGCAACTTTAGCTTCATTAGTTACAATAGGTTCAAGGTCAGAGATCACTGGATATGGTGAAAAATAGAAAATCTGGCTTCAGCTACATCCTGTATATCAGTTCAATGTGAAGAAAGAAAAGTACACCCTCTAGAGCACACAAGAAATGCTGGAAAATATAACGGGTATAATTAGGGCTTTATTTATCCACCTGAAATGAAACCTCCTTCATAACTTATCTATGGTTCACTTTTTGGACACCGAGATTTTGTACACGTTTTTAGGAACACTAAAGGTTAGTTTTAGGGTACCACCTATACTTTTTATTCATTTATTCATTCAACAAATATTTATGGAGCATTTCATGTGTGCCCAATATCCACATTAGAGCTGTGGATACCATACTGGACAGTGCAGATAGGACATTTCCATCATTTCAGAAAGTTGTATCAGATAATGGTGTTCTCAGAACAACTCAATGAAGTAGGAATCATTTGATTAACGAGGAAATTAGGGTTAGAGAGGGCAAGCAATTAGCCTAAGTTCTAAAAGCAGAGCTAGTTATAAACCCAGGGCTGACACAAAAACAGCTATTTTTAAAAGTTTTTATTTGAATTCCAGTTAGTTTACTACAGTATAATATTAGTTTCAGGTATACAATATAGTGAGTGATTCAACATTTCCATACAATACGCAGTGCTCACTACCAAAAAACTATTTTTAATTTAAAAAATAAATTGTGTAAATACAGAATAGGGATAATTTCTAAGCAAAAGTAAATATAAAAGGTAGTACAGTAAGTAATTTAATATCATTTTTGAGTTTGCAATTTTTTAGAGAGTGGAATTTATAAAGTTTTTTGATCATGTGCAGTTTCTGTGTGAAAAATAAAATATAAAGTTGTCAGAGAAAGACAAATACTATATGATTTCACTTATTTGTGAAATCTAAAAAACAAAATAAATGAATAAACAAAGAAAAAATAGAATCAGACCACTAAATACAAAGAACAAACTGATGGTTGCCAGAGGGGAGGGAGGTGGGGGGAACGGGTAAAAAAAAAATGGGTGAAGGGGAGTGGGAGATACAGACTTCTGGTTATGGAATGAATAAATCATAGGAATAAAAGGTACAGCATAGGGAATATAGTCAATGGTATTGTAATAGCACCGCATGGAGAAGATATGAATAGACATTTTCCCAAAGAAGACATCCAGATGGCTAACAGACATATATGAAAAGATGCTCAACATCACTCATCATCAGGGAAATGCAAATCAAAATCACAATGAGATACCACCTCAGACCTGTCAGAATGGCTAAAATTAACAACACAAGAAACAACAGGTGTTGGTGAGGATGTGGAGAAAGGGGAACCCTCTTGCACTGTTGGTGGGAATGCAAACTGGTGCAGCCAATCTGGAAAACAGTATGGAGATTCCTCAAAAAGTTAAAAATGGGGGCGCCTGGGAGGCTCAGTCGTTGGGCGTCTGCCTTCAGCTCAGGGCGTGATCCCATCTATTGGGTCAAGCCCCGCATCGGGCTCCTCCACTGGGAGCCTGCTTCTTCCTCTCCCACTCCCCCTGCTTGTGTTCCCTCTCTCGCTGGCTGTCTCTATCTCTAATAAATAAATAAATAAAATCTTTTGAAAAAAAAGTTAAAAATGGAATTACCCTATTGTTCAGCAATTGCACTACTAGGTAGTTTTCCAAAGGATACAAAAATACAGATTCAAAGGGGTACATGCAGGTTAAATACCAATTAATAAATATACAAAGAAGAAGATGTTTATAGCAGCATTATCAACAATAGCCAAATAATGGAAAGAACCCAAATGTCCGATGACTGATGGATAAAGAAGATGTGGTACACGTGTACACACACACACACACACACACACACACACACACACACAGAGTGGAATATTATTCAGCCATCAAAAAGAATGAAATCATGCCATTTGCAATGACATGGATGGAGCTGTAGCATATTATGTCAATCAGAGAAATAAGTCCGAGAAAGACAAATAGCATATGATTTCACTTGTATGTGGAATTTAAAAAAGAAAACAGATGAACATATGAAAAGGGGAAAAGAAAAAATGGGAGAGAGGGAAACAAGCTATAAGAGACTCTTAATGATAAAGAACAAACTGAGGGTTGATGGAGGGAGGTGGGCGGGGGATGGGCTAGATGGGTGATGGGTATTAAGGAGGGCACTTATTATGATGAGCACTGGGTGTTACATGTAAGTGATGAATCACTGAATTCTACTCCTGAAACCAGTACTGCACTGTACATTAACTAACTAGAATTAACGTAAATTTTGAAAAAAAAAAATAGCATTGCATGATGACAGATGGTAGCTGCACTTAAGGTGAGCACAGCATAATGTATAGAGTTGTTGAATCACCATGTTGTACACCTGAAACTAATATAACATTGTGTGTCAACTATACTCAAATTAAAAAATATGTATATAAATACATAATATTTATAAATTAATAAATATTTATATCTATGTGTTTATCAGGTAAAGGAAGTGATCTTAGAAAAAAGAAAAATAGAAACTTAAAATGAACTAAAAAGTTTCCTCTACAATTAAAAAGAGATTTTAAGGGGTGCCTGGGTGGCTCAGATGGTTAAGCGTCTGCCTTCAGCTCAGGTCATGATCCCGGGGCCCTGGATCAACCCCTGTTGCATTGGGCTTCCTGCTCGGCAGGGAGCCCGCTTCTCCCTCTTCCTCTTCAACTCCCCGTTTGTGCTCTCTCACTTGCTCTCTCACTCTCTTCTCAAATAAATAAATAAATAAATACTTAAATAGATTTTAAAGTGATTGAACATAATTACAGCCCTACATAAAATAGTGTAAGCAAAAGACAGTTAATAGATTTTACATCACCTGCATCCAAAATATATTTCCAGTATCCATCATTTGCTAAGCAAATTACTTCCAAAGACATCACAGCCATCATCCTTCGTTTATAGCTTTCACATTGCAGCATTTCTGGTAAGTGTTCAGCAGAAAAACATGTTATAATTTTACAAGTAGGAAAGGAATGACTGACCTGCTTCTGTACAGGCCAACTGAAGCTGTGAGTTGAGATCACCACTATCACCACCAAATGCTATTCATTAAATTCCCTCTGTGCATGGCCTTCTGTGAGGTGCTGAACAGATTGTAAACGCCCATCATCTTTGAGGGTTATAATCTATAGTTAGTACAAAAAATTCTGAAATTTTTAATCTTTGGTCTGAATGACTTAGATTGACTGGTCATGTGGTTCAAATACACTGGGAAAACATATACCTTCTCTTGCCTGAAATCAGCTGTTGAATAAAATTTGAGTGTGGGGGCACCTGGGTGGCTATGTCACTTCAGTGTCTGACTCTTGGTTTTGGCTCAGGTCATGACCTCATGGGTGGTTAAGATTGAGCCCTGCGTTTTTCCATGTTCATTGGGGGGGGGTCTGCTTCAGATTCTCTCCCTTTGCCTCTCCCCCCACTTGCATGTATTCTCACTCTAAAATAAATAAATCTCTAGAAAAAAATTTGAGTGTGAGTTTCAAAGATGGCAAAGTAAACTCCATTATTGTCAATAAAAATTTAATATCCATTAAATCATATATGAAGCTTTATATGTTTCCTAAGGATGAAGAAGACACTTCAAAAAATCTTAAATCTCCAGACAGGAGATAATGCAAATAAATATATATGCTTCTAAACAATGTCTATGGACAAGAAAAAAGCCACATAGACGTATCCTTTCCTGGTCTCTCTTTACCCAACCCCTTGTAATAGCAAATCTGGTCCTAATCCTACCTTGGCCAGATCACTCTCTGGAGCTCTCTTTTAAAATTCAGCTGCTACTCCAAGAGCTAAACCTGGAGACTTATAATAAATTTTGACTAATGCTTCCTTTCCTCATGGTGGAATTGGGCAGTGTGAAGAAGGAGAGCTATTCCAGGGCTTAAAGAAGCAGCGGTCAGATGCTCACTGGTTATTGTTGTGTTCAAGTCATTATCAGCACTTCCCAACAATGGCTGCAGGAAGGAGAGGCTGTCACCAATTTTTTGTGCCATTAGGCTATTCCTGTTAGGGACTAGTTCTTCCAACTATTGAGGTATTTCAAATGCGTTATTCTCACAAAAGTACAGGATGGTCTGAGTTCCTCCTAAAAAGACTAGGATATAATGATATATATATGCATGCAAATAAACACTGGAAACACTCTCCATATCTCTTGGGGCTGATATGATTGGAACGTGTTCCCAGTATCCAGTAAATTCCAAAATCAGGCATTGAGCCACTTTTGAACCTAATCATTCATACTTCTTGAATCAGTAGAATGGAGTTGAAAATCTTAAATCTATCTTATCCCATCCCATGTGTTGTTGGGAAAGCCATCAGTTTTCGTTCCCCAATCGGTTTCATTTTTACTTTAGTTTTATTTCAGTAAAGTAATACATGCTCTTGATTCAGAGTTAAATGTTACTAAAAGGCCTATAACAAAATATAGTGGTTCCTTGCCTCACCCTCTCCACTTTTCTGGGTTCATCTCTCCAGATATAACCACTTTGGACTCTTTCCCCTATACCTTTTGTGATTTACATATCTCCATATTTCTAAATACTTACCATCCACTTTCCTGTATCAATTTTATTTTATTTTTTAAAAGATTTTATTTATTTATTTGTCAGATAGAGAGAGCACAAGCAGGGGGAGCAGCAGGAAGAGGGAGAAGCAGGCTCCCCACTGAGCAAGGAGCCTGACATGGGTCTCCATTCCAGGACCTTGGGATCATGACCCGAGCCATAGGCAGACGCTTAACCTCTGAGCCACCCAGGCGTCCCAGCACTCTATCAATTTGAGAAATCATAGATTGACTTCATGTTATGGTAAAGGAAAAGCTAGCTCTTTCAACACTGCGCTGCCATTTCCTCTCTCCCCTTCCCCATGTTTATAGTATTCAGTTAAATTAATATTCCATACTTACATTATAATGCCTTTACAGATACTATTCACCGGTAAGCATTGTAGTGTACTACAGTTTTGTCTCCTTTCTTACTTTTGTTTTTCCTCGAGGTAATAATTTCCTTATTTTATTTCATCTCCTCAGTGTTCTTTGTACCTACTGGGAATGTCTCCCACATTTTCTCTTTGGCCGAGGTACACAGTTTCCATTCTGGGACTTCCCTTTGCTGTTGTCTTTGAAATCCCCTTTGCTTTTCTCTTGGGTCAGACTCCCAATTTCCTCTTTCTCAAGGAGAATTCCCACCTTAGTATCTCTAGGTCTTTTTTGGCGAGCCTCAACAGACAGCATCCTGATTGGCACTGTGGCTCCTAGAGCCTCCTGAGGATTCAGGGTGGAAGTCTGAGGGGTCCTCAGCTTCCCCACTGTTGGCTTGGAATGACTTCTCCAGCCTGCTAAGTCCTAAGACTTGCCTGCTTCCAATATTTTGTTGCTATGGTATCCTTTCCTGTTTTCTCTGGAATGTTTGTTTCCTGCTGTTGCTGATGTTATTCTTTAAGCTCCATGTAATTTTAGCGGGGTCTTGGGAGAGAGTAAAATTAGATGTGTGTATTCAATTGCCCTAGTAGCCCTTACCTTTATAACATTTCTGGCTAGACTGAATCCAGATTTGGAAAAAAATCTCCAGCAAAATTTTTCACAAAACATTTATCAATATATGAGAGAAAATGTTGCTGAATCTATCTTTTAAATTAGGAAAGAATAAATTGGAGGGTATCTTTTTCACTTGAACTTTAATTTCCTTCCTCTTTCCTTGTTTTTTTTTTTTTTAATTTGCTTTTCTGATGGAGAAGGGATAGATGGACTTTTGGAGAAAGTTGGAAAACAAAAATAAATATAACTGTATAAAATAAAGTCTAGGTTACTATTGTTTGATTTTTAATTTAGAAATAAAACTACTTTTGGGGCGCCTGGGTAGCGCAGTCGTTAAGCGTCTGCCTTCGGCTCAGGGCGTGATCCTGGAGTTATGGGATCGAGCTCCACATCAGGCTCCTCCTCTGGAAGCCTGCTTCTTCCTCTCCCACTCCCCCTGCTTGTGTTCCCTCTCTCGCTGGCTGTCTCTGTCAAATAAATAAATAAAATCTTTAAAAAAAAAAAAGAAATAAAACTACTTTGTACACACAAAATATAGTTCAGTATTATTTGTATTTCTGGTTTTAAGTAAAAAACGTTTATGATTTTTAACTGTTTAAAATATGCATGTATTATTTTGTTTGCTCTATTTCAGAGTTAGCATCAATGATTAAGCTAAATAATAATCAGAACATTTATTTATACAAAGATTACATGTTGCATACTCACCTACCAAAGTTCTCCAAACTGGGAGTTCAGGAATATTTAACTCTATGATATGCTTGAGAACCTCTGTGTGAAAGGTTAGCACTGATAAGTGAATTATATTATTTCCTTTAATATCTGTTTTCCTCCAGTTAGCACCAAGAGAAAATAGGTACTGAATCGTGTCCAGTGCTCCCGAGGTGGCGGCAAGCAGCAGAGGCGTGCACTGATTCCTAAAAATCAAGGACGTACCACAGTAACGGAGCACAAGCACGGTGTCGAGGTCACTTTTTGTGAAGCTACACAAACTGCTGTTGGAGGAAGTCGGACTCACACCATCACCTTGTCTTCATCACGTGTCACTGTTCTATATATGCCACATGTGAATCGATTTGCCTCCCTTGCCTCGGTGGTCCTTAGTATTTGCGCCTACTCTCTCTCCCAACTTAATTGTCACGCCCTGTAATTTGTTCAGAAGTTGATAATGCACAAAGTTCTTAGAATGTACCACCTACTGTCATCCCTGCAACAACTCTGAGTGAAGGAACAGCAAGGCACAAGCATTATCAGCACATTTTACAAAGGAGGAAACTGAGGCTCAGGTAGCGTTCCAACCCATTTCTTTATTCTTTGTGTCCAGTTCTCAAATCTCAGCTTCCTTATCATGGCAGAAACTAAGAGAGTTTCTCAAAATCCCACTATCTGCTTTTTAGATAGTGAAGATCTTTTGGTTAGGCACATGGCTGTCCAGCCAAATACTGCATTTCCCAGATTCCTTTATGGATAGCTATGGCCATATGCCTAAGTTTAGCCAATGTGATGTTAGAAGTTATGCGGGCAACCCTCTTAAAGAGAAAAGGAATGTGCCACTACCTTTCATTTCTTTTTCTCTTCATGGCTAACATACAGGCCTAACAATGAAAGCAGGAGTTGCCGTTTTGTACCAGGATATGGAAACCACATGTGAACAAGCAATGAGAAGACTCACATGTTCACCTTGTCTGAACTACAGTATTCTGGCATGTCTGTCACCACAGCTTCAACTGTATCTTAAGTAACAGATCTAGTGACTAGCAATGTGGCCTGAAGCAAACTGGGTTACTTTTTTCATCTGTCAAAGAATGAGGGTGATGACACTCAGCTCACAGAGTTAGTGTCAGGGATGAGTACAGTGCTTAGCACAGTCTTGATACACATTCCCCTCACTCTCTTCTCACCATGTCACATGCCTCAAATGTTACTTTTTTATCCTTATACCCGTGCTTTCCTCTCTTCATGAAACCCTCCTTCTCTTGATGCCTGTCCTTGAACTTTCACCTCTGTCCAGCTAGCCCCAGATCTTTCTCTCTCTCTTCTATTCCCTTTTTCCTGGGCCTTGGGGAAACTCTTGTCTTTTATGAGTAAACACCTCTTCACTTTCTCCCTTTTGTACTTCAACAAGACTGTTCTCTTGCTTTCTTTATCCTACTCAATGGTAGGAATAAAGATTACTTCTACTTTAACGCCATCACTCTGATTTTCCTCATACGAAAAATATACTATCACATAAACTATATTTCTCTTTTCAATTCCATACTGCCGTTCCCCCTACCCTGCGGAGTCCTCTTCCAGCATCTTAGCTCATGAATTGCCTCACCAACACGCTTCAACGTCCATGCTAATGACCATCTATGTGCTAATCTCTCGGTTCTTTGTCCTACCTTCATTTGGGCTCCACCGTCACACACACCTGCACTGTTACACTCTTCATTAGTTCCATGCAGCTCCCAACCTCAGTAACTGTCCTCTCTATGAATCCTTGTCTTTTTCCTCACATTCATAGATAGCTTCTTACTTTACCTCTGATATTCAACTGTTTCACCTTTCGCAATCCATTAAGTCTTTATCCCCACCCCTCCCTTCCTCTCAAAGACACATCGTCACAATATGACAGAGCCAGAGCTGACTCGGGTCTCCACATGCCATGGCTCTTTCCAGAATCTATTAGTTAGAGAATCTATTAGCAAGAGACCTTGGTGTCCTGAAAGCTTTCTCTACATACATCTCTGCCCCAACCTAGAGGGAGGATTAATTTCTTCACTGAATAATAATGGCCAGGTGATTTGAAGACCCAGAAATATCTGAATGAAACTATACCTAAATTGTGTTCAGATTCAAAATGATAACCTATCTTTCAATTACAATCAAGAATGTATGTTCAGCAGAAGTTATACCTCCATCCTAAAGATTGGTCCTCCGCTAAATTATGAAACAGAATTGTGAAACAGAAATTGCGAAATAGAAGTTAAATTGTGAAATTGTGTTTGGGATGTTTCACTATTTCAAAGTTACTTTCTTCTTCTTTTTTTAAAAACTTGATTTTATTTTTGTGTAAGCTTCACACCTAACCTGGGGCTTGAACTTACAATCCTGAGCTCAAGAGTCACATGCTCTACCAACTGAGCCAGCCAGGTGTCCCCAAAGTTATTTCCTTCTTTTTAATGTGTTTCTTTTCTGGATACCATTAGATGTTTCTCTTGTTATCTGAGGCCTATCCACATTAGTCTGGAGCACTTGAGCTGTCTCCTGGCTGGTTAGGTTCCAATTTCGAGCACATTTCTCCTCCCTAGTCTCAGGTTTCTTCCAGAGCACTAAGTAGTTAACTTGATAAACTAGTCTGTAGGGCCACACCATTGAGAAGCATGGATAGGCTAGTAGAAGTTCTGTCTTTATACACTCTAAAGGTAAGTCATAGACGAAGAAGGTAGTGTGACCAGAAAGGACAACAGAGTAAGCCTTACTACAGACTTTCACTTCAATGATACCAACCATTCCTTTTAGTGTCAGTGTTTGGCGCAAGCCATGAAAGCAGAAATTTATATTTTTACAAATGCTTAATAACTTACTCAGCTGTTGCCTCTGCTTCCAGCAAACTAGGATCCTTCCTGTAGAGAGCAATGATGATGCCAATATTGTCATAGAAAGCTGCAAAGTGAATTGGCATCCAGCCTCTTTTTTCAGAAAGCGTGTAATCAGCTTTGAAACAGAGCAGACAGATGGTTGTCTCCAATGAGCACGCCTGCGCAGCCAGGTGTAGAGGTGTTGGACCTAAAATGGATGGACAATTACTTAAGTGATCAATATCGAACAGTCTAAAAAATATGTCTTTTTTGGGCGCCTGGGTGGCTCAGTGGCCACTGCCTTCTGAGGCATCTGCCTTTGGCTCAGGTCATGATCCCAGTGTCCTGGGATCGAAGTCTGCTTCTCCCTCTCCCTGCTCTTGTTCCCTCTTTCTCTCTCCCTCTCAAATAAATAAAATCTTTTAAAAATAAATAAATAAATAAAATATATGTCTTTTTGATATACATCCACAGAGCTTAGTACTGTGACATAAAAGCTCCAAGATAAGCACTAAAAGTACTAATTTAGGCAATTCTCTATTTCTTTAACTCAGGATGTCTGACCATTAAAAATCAATCCTTCTTTATGAACTAATAATAAATAACATTGAAAATATTAAATACTTGAAAAATTAAGTAAATGTATAAAAAAGTCTTATGATCAAATAAGCTGCTTCTTGTTTATTTTCCATTTTATTTAAATGTTTTGTAGTAGGAAGTAAGATCCTCTGAAATTGAAGGAAAAGTATGCTCACAAAAGCCCTATATGTCACGAAATCCAGTGGGTGTTTTTCAATTCTTATTATACCTCTCAACAGTAAGGTTCTTCCTCTTTAAAATAGTTTTTTGGTTTTTTTTCCCCTTGGCTTCTGTGATATCATAACCTCCTGTTTCTCTCCTACCCCTCTGGCTACTCCTTCATAGTCTCCTTTGGGATGTTCTCATCGTCTTGAGGTCTACGTGAGCCTTAAGGCTCTGTCTTGGGCCTTTTTATCTTTGCAGTGACTTCATTTACCACCTAAAAGTTGATGACTCCCAGAATTATGTCTCTAGATCTCTTTTTTTCCCTCCAAGCTCCACATCTTTATCTCCAACATCTCACTAGGTGTCTCCACACACCACCTCAAACTTAACATGTTCCAAATTGAATTACCTTTCCCTCCAAACTTAGTCCTCTTTCTCTGCTGCCTAAATCAGTGAAGGATATCACCATCTAGCCGGCTCTACAAACCAGTAACCTGAAAGACTCCTTAGTATCTCCTTCTCATCTCAGTCTCCATAACCAGTCCGTCACCAAGTTTAAGTATCTTTACAACCTATCTTTACTGCCACAACCTCCCCACTCTAAGCCTCCCACTCCGTTCTTGCCCTTCACCAGTCCATTATTTCAAAATGTAAACCTGATCTTCTTACCTACTGGCCTAAAACTTCTCAGTGGCTTCTCAAGGCCATCTGATTATGAATATAGGAAAAGGATCCACTGGCTCCAATTTAACCCAAACCACGAGCTCTCCCCCTCCCACCAAAAAACCTATGACATACACAACTTGTTCCCTTCATTTGGGCCTTCTTGCAGCTCCTCAAATGCAGGGTAACCAGCCACACCCAGCCTCCCCAGGAAAGCACCCATCTGTGCCTGTTGCCCCAGCATGATGATTAATAGAGCCTCTTCCATTTTCAAGTATCCCTGTTTTGGATGATGAATTATCCGGTCACCTTGGGCTATTCCTGCTGTCTGAAAGCTTCCTTTTCCCAAACAATGCTTTTCTGACCAGCGTCCAGTTAACTCCTACTTCTCAGTCTAAATGGCAATTCCTCAGTGAAGCACTGGTTTTCTCCCAACTCAGATACTTCCAATGGCCTCTGGCCTGAGTTACACATCTAAGCTTTATATCATAGCCTTTGATCATCTGTGATAGCTGACCTGATTTATCTATCTAAAATCACTGCTTAGTCTTCCAGCTACTGGTCAGGCATGGAAGTCACCACTCTGTCCTAACAGCAAGTAGAAAACTAAACAAACTGAGAACTCAACAACTCTCCTTGTATATGATTGAGAAGTGAGGTCTCAGCAAAAATGCTGCCCCCCAAAGTTGGAGATACAGACAGGCTGATGCAGAGAAGCATGCGTGACTGAAAACAAACCTCCACGGGAACCAGTGCTAGAGTGGTAGAGCTGCCTCGGTCCCTGCAGCCGACCTAACAGTCCTAAGTTTTAGCAATCACCCTTAGCCCATATGTCATCGATTAACCTTTCTTTGTATATCTATAGATCATGCATTCTTTCCCAGAAAGAACAGGAGGCTTCTGAACAACATGAAACAGAAACCAGAGCCTCTTGTGCAACCCCTTGGCACTAAAGAACCAGACCCCTTTGCACAACCCCCTTGCACAACCTCCAAGCACTAAGGTAATGTCTACAGCTGACACCATTCAGTCTGCCTGTAATTAAAAGAAATGTTACAGACCACTGTAGCCGATTTATTGATTAACTGCCCCAAAACTCCTTCAAAAATCCTTCTTGGGCCAGGCAGAAACCTTGGAGTTGGCCTCTGGACAACAGTTGGCCTTCTCCCCAGAAGGCCAGCCTCCTGAACAAAGCTCATATTCCTTTCCAATCAAAACTCGTCTCTCGAGTATTGGCTTTTTGAGTAATAGGCAGCTGAACCTGGGTTTTGGTAACAGGAAAATCCGAACTATAATTAACAAATTGCTGGTGGCTCATTGTGGATAAGTCAGAGAGTTAAAAACTCCAGGGGGACTCAGTCCCAACCCCCCAGGGCTTCCCCATGCTTCAGTGAGTTTTAACTCCAGGAGTTTGACCAGGTCCTCACAGTGGATATCAGAGAAAGATTCCCTCATGCTTGGGAGGGCAGGGGAAAAGGAACCATTTTGAGATATACCAGAGCATTCCACTTCTCTTAACTAAAGGCTTGACCTCAGGAGAAACTATTTTATGAGAACCTAACCTGCTGGGTTGTATCAGAGCCTAACCTACCTGGGGGAAGGGAAATACCCAATTCTATCCCCCTCCAACCACCCTGACACACCTAAGGTGGGAGTCAGGACTGACAAGTACATGTGAAGTTCACAGTCTCCCCAAAGACTGAGATCTAATCATAGGACTATAGAACATGGTGGTTCATTTCAATCAACAAAAGGCTGTTAGCTGCTCTCAGCAGTAGAAACATATCAAAATGACCTATTTTTTTTTAACCACACAAGCCCCCCTACCGCCCTCTCCGTCTCTTCTTTGCCTTCCTCAAAAAAAAAAAAAAAAAAAAAAAAAAAAAAAAAAATTTAAGACAACCTGGGAGTACTATTCTTACATCCCCTTCTTACTACTATGAAGTGTGCTTAATAGAAATGCTGAACCTTGACACCAACCCAGGTACTCTGAATCAGAATATGCATTTTAACAAGATCCGTGGATGATTCCTTTGTACTTGAAAGTTTATCCCAGAATCCTGGGATAAAGTGCCCTCCCCCCAACATCTGCAATGTCTGATGACATTTTTGTTTGTAACAGCTGGGGTGGGGATTGCTACTGGCATTTAGGGGTAAGAAGCCAGGAGTAATACTAAACATTCCTTTTTTAAAAAAATTTTTTAATTTAAATTCAATTAATTAACAGATAGCATATTATTAGTTTCAGAGGTAGAGTTCAGTGATTAATAGTAAACATTCTATAGTGTACAGGAAAGCCCCCCACAACAAAGAATTACCCAGTCCACAATGTCAACAGTGCTGAGGATGAGAAACACTGGCCTGGGACATGCTAGAATTAGGGAAGTTCTGGAAGGGTTTATGTAGTCTGAAGAATTTATTCTCTGGTTGAGAACCCTGGGCTAGGGAACAGATGCTCTATTGGGACCTGAAAGCCATAATATCTCTATTACACAACTCTGAATTCTGCCAGTGATGGTCAAATGCTACCCTGCATCCATCCATTCATGTATTCATTTAACAACTATTTCCTAATCACTTACTAATACCAGGCTTTCTTCTGAGCACTAGAATATCATGGCAAAGTGAACTACACCTTTGGCCTTTATGGAGCTTATTAAAGTGAGGGAGACACAATAGAGAGATAATATCATATAAGGCAGGGATAAGTGATACTTAGAAAATGACAAAAGAAAGCAAAAATGCAGGAAACACACTATTGTTACTCAGCTGCAAATTCCTACTGGGAGTAGGCCAGATAAGTGGGCCAGATAAGCTCCATGCCCCCCCACCCCGCCACCTTCCTTTGCTACCCACTGTGCAGAATTTGCAATGCCTGTCCTTTGTCTTTCTGTCAGTGTCTGCCAATGGGGATCGCTGGCAGGAGACTGGAGAAGGGAGGAGAATGAGGTCAGTACACTATCGTCTCTATGATCACCTCAGGTTAGCTGCATTCCTCCACCAATGGAAGATGGCTGGTTTGAATAACTTCTGCCTTCCCCCTACAAGATTCAGGTTTTTATAAATGGTTTATTTAAAAATAAACTCTTCTTGGTAAGAAGATGCAATGTGAAAAAGACAGTCTCCTCAACAAATGGTGTTGGGAAAACTGGACAGCAACATACAGAAGAATGAAACTGGCCACTTTCTTACACCACACACAAAAATAAACTCAAAATGTACTAAGGACCTAAATGTGAGACCTAAAACCATAAAAATCCTAGAAGAGTGCAGGGCAGTAATTTCTCTGACATCAGCCATAACAACACTTTTCTTGATATGTCCCATGAGGCAAAAGAAACAAAAACAAGTTATTGCAACTACATCAAAATAAAGAGCTTCTGCACAGTGAAGGAAACAATCAACAAAACTAAAAGGCAATCTACTGAATAGGAAAAGATATTTGCAAGTGATATATCTGATAAGGGGTTAATATCCAAAATATATAAAGAACTTATAAAACTCTACACTCAAAAAACAAATAATCTAATTTAAAAATGGGCAGAAGACATGAACAGACATTTCTCTAAAGAAGACACAGATGGCCAATAGACACATGAAAAGATGCTCAACAGCACTAATTATTAGGGAAATACAAATCAAAACCACCTATCAGAATGGCTAAAATAAAAAACACAAGAAACAATGAGTGTTGGTAAGGATGTGGAGAAAAAGGAATCCTCTTGCACTGTTGGTGGGAATGCAAACTGGTACAGCCACTGTGAAAAACAGTATGGAAACATCCCTCAAAAAATTAAAAATAGACTTACCATATGATAGAGTTATCACACTACTGTATATTTGCCCAAAGAATTAAAAAACACTAATTCAAAAGGATACATGTACCTTTATGTTTACTGCAGCATTATTTACGATAGCCAAATATGGAAGCAGCTCAACTGTCCATCAATAGATGAATGAATAAAGAGTATATATATATATATGTATATATATATAATGGAATATTACTCAGCCATAAAAAGGAATGAAATCCTGCCATTTGCAATAACATGGATGAATCCAGAGGATATAATGCTAAGTGAAATACGTAGATCAGAGAAACACAAATACCATATGATTTCACTAATGCATGGAATTTAAGAAGCAAAACAAACAAAGAAAAAAAGAGACAAAAAACAGACTCATAAACATGAGAACAAACTGATGGTTACCAGAGGGGAAGTAGGTGGGGGATGAGTGAAGTAGGCGAAGGGGATTAAAGAGCACACTTGTGGGGCGCCTGGGTAGCGCAGTCGTTAAAGCGTCTGCCTTCGGCTCAGGGCGTGATCCCGGCGTGCCGGGATCGAGTCCCACATCAGGCTCCTCCGCTGTGAGCCTGCTTCTTCCTCTCCCACTCCCCCTGCTGTGTTCCCTCTCTCGCTGGCTGTCTCTCTGTCACATAAAATAAATAAAATCTTTAAAAAAAAAAAAAATAAAGAGCACACTTGTCATCATGAGCACTGAGTAATGTACAGAATTGTTGAATCACTGTATTATACACCTGAACCTAGTATAAAACTGTACGTTAATTATACTGCAATTAAAAAAAGATGTTAAACTCCTGAGTTGGAAGAATGGCTAAATCACGCTACGATTCACCACTTTCATGTCAGGTTCACTGTGTTGCTGGCTGTGTATTCTGGGGATAAACAAACCAAGCTGAAGTTGGCTGTCACTGATCAATTAAGTAGGACTAAACCCTGAAAAAAATAAACCCTCCTTGAATTATCCTATATACAGAACGAAGGCATAGTCTTTTAGAGACAGATATAGAAGATACGGCCTTTAAAATTTTTCTGACTCTCTATATTCAATACTTAGGTCAAATCTCTCACCTCAGTCAAGAATGCCTCATTCCTCAGACCTTACGGATTGTTAATGTCACTAGATGGCAGCATAGCTAAATAATATTAGCTGCAGGTATGTACGTATGTATGTATGTATGTATGTATGTATTTATTAAGGCATAAAAACTACTTTGGGGACTGATTTTATACAAATAAGTAGAGGTAACTGCAAATTCCACAGTAAAAAACAAAACAAAACAAAAAAACCCCCAAGACTTAAGAGGAATATGAATAAATGACCACGGGTAGAAAAAAATGTATACTTCAAAATACAGACAAAACATCATTATGTGATGTTCTCCTGTGACAGAACATTTGGAGACTATATATACACTATAAGGAGAGTTTTAACATATACGATAACCTTTCATATGCACCAAATATTCTACTTATGTCTTACCATTTCTTTCTTTTTTCATGTCCATTTTTGATGAATCTGTTTTAAAGAGGAATACACACAGAAGTATGATTATTAATGTATAGCAGCTCCCTAAATTAGTCAAAATAAACTCGTATGAATAAGAACAAAATGATGATGCTTGGATACCAAAGGCAGGACTGCATTAAACAGGACTGAGTGTAGCTTTGGTCAAGCCCTCTGGGCCCGACATCATGGCAGAGCAGACCTGGGGCACTGCCTCTCAAGTGTCTGGTCAAATCGGACAGTTGGGGCAGTTCTGTGTTGTAAAGTCATAATGAGTAGACATTGCAGGTAGAGTTACACACTTCCCATACTTCAAAATCTATCCAATTCTTAGCAAAGGGAAATCAAGTAGTCACAAGATGAATGAGAGATTTTGATTTACCAAAGATTTTTTCACACCAAAAAAAGGCTTAAAATATAACACATCTTTAACAGAGTACTCATTGCATTTAAATTTAACTGAATCTGTGCTCTATTTTAATCAAGTAATAGAAGGATCTTAATATCAAAACATTTTAATTACTTGATAAGAATACAGAATTTATTAGTAGTCAATAGGATTAAAGCAGAACATTCTGCTTTGGTGTGTGAAAATTTAACACAACTTTTTAAGATAGCTAGTTAAAAC
Organism: Ursus maritimus; assembly: GCF_017311325.1. Classification (NCBI taxonomy): domain Eukaryota; kingdom Metazoa; phylum Chordata; class Mammalia; order Carnivora; family Ursidae; genus Ursus; species Ursus maritimus. The sequence goes on from NW_024423343.1 coordinate 43,580,842, forward strand.
ATAAAATCATCATTTCTTATTGCCAATATTGTTGTGTCAGCGATTCCTGATATTTTCTCTATTTCCCTCTTCAGTTATGGAGGACTTTTGCTTTCATTTTCAACGTTATCATTTTTATACTGGTTAAATTTATGCTGATGAATGCATATATAGGTATGCATACCTAATATTCAGGAAAAATGGCTTTTTTTTTTTTTTTTTTTTAGATTTTATTTATTTATTCGACAGAGATAGAGACAGCCAGCGAGAGAGGGAACACAAGCAGGGGGAGTGGGAGAGGAAGAAGCAGGCTCATAGCGGAGGAGCCTGATGTGGGGCTCGATCCCACAACGCCGGGATCACGCCCTGAGCCGGAGGCAGACGCTTAACCGCTGTGCCACCCAGGCGCCCCAGGAAAAATGGCTTTTTAAGGTCAGAACTAAGTTAGCCTTAAAGGGGCATTAATCTAAAAAATTATTATTATGGATAAATTTTTTTGTTATTAATTATAATTTAAGTTTATGTACTATGAAGAAACTATTTCCTGGCTGAGAACTCTGGGATAAGAAATGGATGTTCTGCTGGGTTCCCCATTTATCTACCTTTTCTCCAAATTTCTCTAGTACATTATTATACAGTAATTATCCCAGTGATTACCAAATGCCACCCTGCATTCATGCAACCATGCATTCATCCAACAACTATTTCCTGAGGCTTTCTTCTAGGCACTCGAATATCACGGCATAGCAAACCAAATCACTGCCTTTAAGGAGTGATTCAAGTGAGGGAGACACATAAACAAATAGGTAATACTATACAGGAGAGCAACAAGTGATATACTTAGAAAACTAAAAGGAGCCCCTCTGAAATAGGGGAAACAAAAACTTCACCTTTGCTCTAGGTCCCAGTGCCAAATTTTAATCTTGCTCTAAAATCAACATGCATTCTTAATTCTGAGTAGGGGTAATAAGTAAAAGTTTAAATTTTAAAAACTTCATGGTACCTTGGCTAAACATAATAAAGCGTCTCTGGTTGACGTTGAAGTTAGCATTGCACAGCTGACATATAATAGCAACTCTGTTGTGTAGAGCAGCATGATGGAAAATAGCATAACCTGCTTCATCTGAAACATTGATGGTCGAGCTTGAGGTTTTACGGCTAAATGTGTGGAAAACAGCAGATAATCCTCTTTCAACAGCAGACTTCATACCAAATGGGATGCTCTAAAATTATTAAGAGGGCCAGAATAAATTTTTCAAAATACACTTAACATTTAGCATAAGGGGGAAAAAAGGACAATGTATTTATAATAAATATAATGCTAATACATAACATAATCAATAAATATATATTAATATTATCACGGGACTGGCGCTCAGTTACAGTAGAATTTTCGCAAGATCCATGTGGAAAGTGTCTCACTGGAGAATGATTAATGTTATTAGAACTATAAAGAAACATTGAGAAATTTGAAAAAAATTTTTGGGAAGTTTTTTTTTTTTCTCCCCCCCTTTTTAGGGAGAAATTGTAGATCCTTCTCTGGAGACAATTAAAACAGGATAGACAATTTTCTTTCTGAAATACTTACACAAATGGAGATCACTGGGTTCCTTTTCTGATTTAAGAACCATCTAATTTAGAAATCTAGAAACTAGAAATATATAGCTATAGAATTTATACAATTTGTATAAGAGTACACTCTTCTTTGAGACATCTGACTACTTAATATTTTAAGATTTGATTTAAGTTTGATTTGGTTCAGGATGACAGGTTTATTCCTCAGGTTTGGTTCTGAGGACTGAAGCCTGACTCTGCCATTTACTAGCTGTGTGATTTGGAAAAGATCCTTAACTTGCTGTGCCTCAAATTTCTCTTTTGTAAATTAAGAATGATAACAATAGTACTAATACCTTGAAAAAATTTGTTAAAAGGATTTATAAAGTGTCTGGCACACAAAATAAGCACTCAATAAATACTAGCCATTATTAAGATTGGTCACAATCTTAACAGTTCATTAACATTGTTTTGTAACCCTACCAGAAATTTATAATCCAGAATTATATAGCTTCTAAGCTGCTAAAATGTGGAATTTTTATTTCACACTGAAAACTTTATTTAACCTAATATTTATCCCTAAGATAAAAAGTTGAGACATATACTTATCTATAATAACATATTATTTATAATAGCTTCCTAAAGTGTGTGATAATTACTGAAATACCTTGCATTTCATAGCTTTTTTGAAACCAAATTTTTTCTTAAATTGTTCATGTAATTGAGCATCTGTTAGTGGAAGTCTTTTCGGTTTCAGATTGTTCACGATTTCATTTATGGCTCCCCACCACTTTGTCTTATATAGTTGATGATAGTAAGTTTCAAGTTCAAAACAGATCACATAGTAGCTATAAAAAAAGAAAAAAGATAAATCTTTCTGACTTCGAAGTAATTTGCTACTTTTTTTCTATGCTGACTAAACTGTATTTTTCTATAATAATTACAAATACAAAACTGTATACAAATACAAAACTGTAGTTTAAATTGTACTTGATTGAAAAAGAAGGTCTAGGGAAATACTGTTATGAACTGGTTGGAGGCAGATATCCTCTCTTCCTTGATCTTTACTTCCATCCCAACTTTTTGAATATAATAGACTTCTGCAGGGATGGAGGCACATTTGAGGACCTGTTTGCATGTATTTGAAGTTATCATTCTTCTCATCTACCATCCTCTCTCCCAAAAGGAAACTAGACCACAAAAATCGAAACTGAAGGCTGTCTTCATGCACACCTTGCAGAGACAGTGCCAGTCTAGGTGGTGGGACTTGTCACATTTCCCGTGGGCCCCAGCTTGTGGAGGTGCCACCTTCATGACTGGGGACTTGCCTAACTTACTAGACTCCGGCCTCCAAAGTTGAGGAACAGTTATTCTGAATCTTACTCAGATTTGAAGGCTTTCAAATCACAGTAGTGATAGGTTCTAGGGCCTTAAGGAGCTGTATGAATTATACCTAGATGCTTAATTTACAGTGGATGACTAAACTAAATTTCTAGAAGAAAATAGCTCACTTTCCCTTCGTGTCATACACGCTGCTAAGAGTAGATGCCACAGATACCCCAAGTCCCACAAGATTGCCTCCATAGATGTCAGCATAGGGGATCACACTGAGGATATCCTTTGGTCTTTGAGTGGCTCAGCACCACATCATAGAGTCCCAGTGCCTACAACCTCTTCTTTTTATGGACTTCTCCAGGGAGCTGGCTTTGGCTGTGGTAAGAAGCTGCTGACTACCCCTGCAGCCCTGGTACTCAGTGAGGTACTCTTAGATCACTGCTGAGGCAATGAAACAGACTTATAAATTTAAAAAATACAAGAGAATATGGGTTGATTTCTTCCAGAAATTCAATTTACTTCTCCAATACAAATCAAGCATTTAGAATTAACAGGGGGCTCTCCTACCTTAGAAACTGGAGAAGCAACAGGTGGTGAAGGTGTCTATGCCCTGAGAAGGTCTCTACCACAGAATTTTGTGACCTCCCCCCCAAGATTGGCTACACAACCTGCAATGAGATGACACTGGAAGCACAGAAAGCCCAGATAGCAAGCGCAGTGAGCGAGCCATCATCCAAGGACTGCAGTGACATACCCACTGTTCTTACTCAAAACCTTTGTGCAGTCATCAGCAGGGACTATAAGGGAGCCTCACTTTTAAAATAACTCCCTTCATATTCTTCTGCCTGGGAATCTGCACCCAGCTTCTGAGGAGCTTCTGGAACCACGTTTCCCTGATACACCACTGTCATATTAAGTTGATTTCTGACCTGCCCCCTAATATCCACAACAGTATCACAATGCTGGTATGTTCCCCCCAAAATAGGACATTTTAGTACTGGTATAAATTAATAGTTTTGCTCCAGTCATTGTCACCTTAATAATTCATGGGTTCTTGTACTTTTATGGGTGGCCAAATCCTGAGTATCTGACTGTGGTCCCTATTTTTTTGATTCTGGTGTGGTAGGAGAACCCAACCTGAACCAAAATCAATCTAGGATTTGGATGTTTCCAGGCATGCCTGGAGGACCATCTGAACTGATCCTGTTTTCATAAGGGACCAGGGGTTTCCTAGGAGATAAACTATTCTGAGGAAAAAGAATATCAAGACACATGAGCTCAGACCAATAACAATGCCCTTAAAATCAAAGAGGGGAGATTTTAAGATGTCATGTTTTCAATCATTCAGATTATTCTCTGGTCCAGCACCAACACAGAATGATCCCTACATCACAGGAAAGAACAACCGTTAGCAAAACGACCAAAAAAGTTGTTTTTGCACCAAATTCTTAGGGGTTCAAGGCAGCACTTCCTTGAAACCAATAAAACCAGGAAAGAAATTCTCCTTGTTTCATTGGATTGGCTTCCACATGTCTCACAGCTGATGCATGCTATTCAGCAGGCATGAGGAGCGAGCCCCAGAGGGGACACCTGATCCACAACCAGGAGCAACAGCGTCTCTAATGCAACGGCATTGCTGCTGAGTTGCCTTCATGGGGGCCTACTGAGTGCCAGGAGCCCAGCAGCAGATCATTACAGAGAGCTCAGACAGGCAAGAAGGAAACTGAAGATATCTCACCAAGCACAGCTTTCATCTCACCCGATTCCCTGCATGCCCAGGATCATTAGTGTCCAGCCAGACACTACACCCTGGGAGAATAAAGCATTATTCAGAGGTGCTTCCAGGATCCTATTTAGCTTGGCAAGGGTTGTACATGGAGTATGTCAATAGGTACTGGATCCATGAATGAGAGATTTCCTCCTCCAGGAAGATGCACACTAACTGTCCATTCTAGAGGCATGAGGTCTATTACTTAATTCCTTCCAAAATCATGGAGGTCATTAGCCTCATGGTCTTTGACTTCATCTCTAGTACCATGTGTGCATCCAGGCAGTATTAACGGAAAGATCCACCTTTCATTGTTTATCTTGCTTCTCCCTCGTCTTGTTTCTGGTATGTTCCTCATTGCCATGCATCTTAAGAGAAATTTATAATCTTTGTCTTTACTTCTTCACATTCCGTGAACTTTCCCCAACTTCACCCTTCGGCTCACTACACATAGCCTATAACCAGAACTAATTCTCTTACCAAATCATTGCCAAATTGAGTCCTCTCTTTAGTCTTAAGTTGACTTGGCCTTTTCTCTGTTGAATTTGATGCTTCTAACTATTTCCGTATTTTAAAAATTCTCCCCATTTGGCTTCCATGCTATCATACTTTATTGGTCCACCTCCCCGTATCATTCCTTCTCAGTCTCCTCTGCTCTCTCTTCTGCATCTCCCCACCCCATTTAAAAGCTGTTCTTCTCCAGAGTTCCAGAGTTGTTCTCTAAACCACTTCCATGCCTTAAAAAAACAAAATCAAAAAACCTCTCCTATATGCTTTTCAATCTCAAGTCTCTACCTCCTAATAACAATGCCCATGGCTCCACTTTCCATATTTCCAAACTTCAGTGTCCAAGATACGAAAATCCAAGAATACACGACATAAAAGACCCTAGAAAAACTTAGAGAAACATATAGCTTCAAAAGATGACAGGCATAACAAGACCCAGGAGAGGAAGAGGAGTTTAAATCATATTCTTTATGGAACTAAAGGGCTTTGGGCTGAGTCCACTGCTTTTCAGTAGGCCCGCCTCCATCCCCTATAATCACGGTGACAGTTTTAAGAACTAATCACCATCTGTAAGGATTATTATACAGAATGTACCAAAGAGCATGAAGTAATAAATATACTATTTAATACTTTGTTGAATCTGTATTTCATTCACGTGGGTTATTGTTCTAGGATCTCTATGCTGAATATTAAGTTAGCCTTTGCATTTTCACACTTTCCTTGTTTCCTCCTAACTTTCAACAAGTTGTGGCTACTGTGAATAATTACTCAAAGTTCCTTACCTTTTTCCATTAAGTTCCATGACTGGTATTGAGTAATATTCTTTGTATCCTGAATCTTCTACAAAAGCATTAGCAGCACAATCCCGTATTGTTTCTAAGTTGTTCTAAAATATGAGTTATGTTACTAAAAACATATCTTTAAACAACCCTAAATAATTATGGCTTCTTTTAGATGAAATTTTATACTTGTAAATGATAAATTTTTAATATAATATCCCACCAGACCCTAATGATAACTTCATGTATCCAATTCCTACTTCAGGAGTGAGGGAAAAATACAAAAGATAACATAAGGAAGGTAGAAAAGCAACGGTAATTCAAATGTTATAACGTGTATATTAAATTCTAGATTAAATTATTGTTCTTAAACTCTAGAGGATCTCTGTTCTAATACTAATCTTTGAGGAAAATGGAAGAATATGTAGTGAATGTTGAAGGATTTCTACTATACTCTTTGATTAACTACTTTAGGGCACATTTGGTCCATTAGAGGTCTATAAATTCTGTGAGGATAGTTGTACCTAACTTACTTATCATCTCACCTCTGACACCTAACATACCTCAGATATAGTTGCACTTAATTCATGTATGTTACATAATGTATGAAAAGATAAGTGAGTTAGGAAGGTAATCATTTGGAGATTGGCCTAGTGCCTGTACCAACAGAGACTGTTTCTGGATGGAGAATAAGATAAAAGAGTTGAGAAATGATAAACCATTTCAGGAACAATAATAATTTAAACCTGAAAATCTTCCAAAGCACTCTCAATTGAAGGTGTGCTGATATCAAATTCAATTCCTCCATGAACATGAAAATACTGATCCTCTTTGTAGTGAAAATGCTGGCATTTAAAATCTCGTCCATAAATAAATGGAGGCAATTCTCGCTCTGTCTTGACCTTGTCATCTCCAAAAATGAAAACAAACTTCAATTCAAAAAGTGAAAACAGCATATACACAATCATATTTTGAAGATCCAGATAAATCAAGTGAAAAAAAACCCACATTAAATGAAAATCTTGACAATTATAGCCTCTAAAATCATGGCCTTAATTTATATTTTAAACATGAAAATATATTTATATCATATATTTTGGGCATTTTCTATAGTTTCATTGTATAGACATTTCAAGAGAATAGTCAAAACATTATTCTACTTATTGATTTCTATGTGTGAGTTCAACTAATATCTTACCTCCAATTGTCAGAAAAGATTTGAAACTATGCCTCAGAGATTCTTGAGCTAAATAAACAAAAACTTAACCTGAGCTGGTTCAGGCAAAAAGAGACATTAAAAAGAAATAGGTGGGTATCTCTTACTGACAAAAATTACCAGCTCACTTTTTCGGAAAGTAATAAAACCACACATACAACATTTATTTTAGAAAAATGATTTTCTAAAACGCCAGTAATGATTAGGTTTGCCTAATATTTTGACTTATTAGCAGAATATGGTTTCATTAATGTAAAGTATATAATGTATTTTGAGAAACGTAAAAGGTACAGAAAAGTACAAGGAATAATATAACACCCTAATATCACCACCTGGAACTACTAACATTTAGTCATATTTGCTTCCAATAATCTGAGTAATAAAACATTACAGGTAAAGCTAACATTCTCTTTAATCAAAGGCCTCTTAGTTCCACACTGCCCTCCTACCTCCCCCACCCCCCCCAGGATAAGAACGGTCATGAGCCCATTTTTAAGTAGTTCACAGATAAGGGTAATAATTTTCACTATTTGAATGCTCATGATACAAATTTTCATTAAATGATTTGCAAAATTTCTACTGAAAATTTGCCCACCATGGTAAGTCTCCATGTTTGGGCATCAAAGAAAACATATAAATTTTGTGCTAATCTGGGTGGAAGGAATAGTTTGCACTACATGCCTGTCAAAGTCCATGTAAGTACAGTCCTACTTCAGCTCTCTATTCTCTTACATTGGTTTATTTGTGTATAACAGTGCTAATACACTAGTAAAGTTTTAAAATATGTTTTCATTTCTTTTTCAGAAATGTGACACCATTCATGACCCTTTAATATTAATTGCAGAATCATTTATAAACTTTCATGAAAAACATGACAGGGATTTTGAATAGAAGTGCATTGAATTTATAGGTTTATAGATCAGATATGATACATTCACAGTGTATCATACGTCTCATCATGAACATGGCATATTTCCCTATTTTTCTAAGAATTTAGTTTTAAGTCTTCTAATAGCCCCTATAATTGGTATAAATATACACCAAGTACTATGCACATGTAGCAAATATTTGTAACTACTTTGGAGACATTAAATTTTGTTTTGTTTTGTTTCCTAATAGGCTACAGCAAGGTTATATGCCTGGACTCACCTACTACAAGCAAAACTGAATTTAAATATAAATTTAATCGATCAATCTATCTATATAATTATTTTATATTTGATTTTTTGGTGATACGCTTACCTGAAAAAGGTGGAAGCAGACTACTTAAATATGGAACTTTCATCTTCTTTTTTAAACTCAAGAGAAATGGAGTCAGAAAACATATTAACTTTAGGTATCCTATCCCTCTTCTGATTTCTTTTTTCTTCTCGAAGTGTTTCTGAATAACTTTTTTCTGAAGATATAATCTTTGCTGTAATCTCTGGTAGGTACAAATATCAAGATAATCCTGCTTATATTTTATAGCATTAGTGAGCCAATAGGCTGTTTCAAATATAAAAACATTTTCATACTGTTGAACTTGTGTGGTGCTAAATGTCAACTTTAGCATAATGTTTTCAGCATATTTCATAAAAACAGCTTTTTCTTCAGGGCTATTGGGATTATATGTTGGATCTTCATTCACGTCTTCATCATAGATTCCATTGAAGTCCGGATCCTTTGTAATATCAATCAGACCTTAACAGTAAAAAAAAAAGAATTTAGTGAAAACATCATACTTGGCTTCTGGATAAATAGAGGAGATTGAATACTGGGTTTCATCTTGAAATCCTACTAAAGTGACAATAAAGGGATAATAAGATGCCAAAAAAAATTGTTAAAAGATGGAAAGCATGTGGATGAGTGGTAACTAAGCAGAGTAAAGAAAGATGGAAGCTTATAGAATTAGAATAGACACAATCCCATGGATACAGTGCAAGTCCCATATTTAATCAGGATAACTATGGAAGAATAAGAAAATGTGATCTCCCTTTAAGCCAGGATTTGGCTTCTCACTTGGCTAAAAGTATAATTTTTTTCAAGCCTTACATTACACATTTCTTGTTTTTGCTGGTATCAGAAGCTAAACATATACAATACAGAACTTTCCTGCTAACTAATCCTAATGAAATAAGAATTAAAACTTGATTTTACTCTCTTATAAGTGACAAATTTCCTGTTACATTTTCATCCTATTTATGATGAAATTAAGGGCTTACTTGTTGTCAAATTGTCTTTTTAAGGACAGTTACACTTATAATGTCACCCTTAATCTAAGCTTGAGAAAACTGCATAGAATCATAAAATAATGTCTCGGTAGAAAATTTGGAGTCTGTAACATATGGCCTTAAAAGTGCAAGTGATACATCAATGCACCTCCCTTTCTTTTTCCTTTTTGTCCTTCCCCAAATCTATTAAAAAAACAAACAAAAAAAGCCAGAATACAGTTGGATTTTTAAATGGCCAATAGATTCACTTGCCTTTTGCAAAAGTTAAATTAAGAAATTATAAAGAAATTAAAGTATTTCTGAAAAGTATTAAAGTATTTCCAAAAAAATCTGAACATAAGCCAGAGTATTTGTGGACATCTCTAAAATTTTGGAGCCTGAGATGGCTGGGGCCAATAGGCAGGCAGCAAGTCAATTCTCACCGAGAGGCACGAAGGCTTAGAAATTGGAAGCACGTGGAACCTCTGACCGATGGGTCCTAGCGTTAGAATTACTCCCCTCCCCTTCTCCAAAACAAATGAAGACAAGGAGGGGGGAGGAGGAGGCGGCTTAGAAACTGGAATCACGTGGAACCTCTGAGGACTGGCCCTAGTGTTAGAATTACAAAAAAAAAAAAAAAGGAGGAGGAGGCGCAGAAAAGATTGGTTCAAAATCTGATTAAGATGCACTGAAACCCCCAGATCGCCTTCCCCAGATAGCCCAGCCCCTCCCCTTCTGTAAAAGGTTTGAGCAGCTGAGCTGAAAACCGGGTACCATGAGAGCCTGCGCGCTGAAGAGAGAGATCCAAAGCCCCCTCCCCTCCTCTGGCCCCAGACTCGCCCTCCGTCCAGGAAAGAGACTGCAGCAAACAGACCGATCAAAGAGGAAAGACCTACAGATGTAGCATTTGGGGAGAGTCTCCCCAGTGAAAAGACAAAGTTTCTTCCTGAGCCCACTACAGGGCGGAGTACCAGTCAAGCAAGCCCTGTTCCTGCCCCACTCCTACACGAGAACAACGTGCGAGCATCTTCATACTGGTGACGAAAACCTCTCAGGTGAAAGTCCCGACCTTGACTTTGGACGGAAAGGAGACGAGGAAACAACGGGAAGAGGGTGGAGGAAAGAGGAAGGGAAGGAAGGCGAAGGAACGGCACGGTGGGGCGGGGCAGAACGGCGGAGGGCGACAAGGGGGGAAAGGGATTTTGGAGAGCCAAAAGGAAAGTGCCTAGAAGCGCATCAGTCCGTTCAGATAGAAATAGGAGAATGACGGTGTGGACAGACACATCTTTAAGGGAAAAAATGGAATTGCTGCACCACCTCATACCTGACTTTACTGAGGGGAGTTGTAAATGGAATTGGAAAGCTAAGCTAATTTTTTTAAATGACACAGTTCATGTCACAAAAAAAAGTTATTAAAGAAAGGAAATGTGATCACAACACGTTATGCAAATCATATGTACAAAGTCATAATAAAGTAAAAAATGAGAAAGGATTTAATAAAAAAAACTAGATATAACTAAATTTGGAGGATAAAGGAGGGAAACACAAGATTCCATTATTTTAACCTCTGTTAATTTTTTTTAGTCTTATCTCCTGCCCTGCTTTTGCTCCTGAACTCCATTCTTTTTCAATGCCTAATACATGTCTTTATCTGAAGGTCACAGAAACACTCCCAAACGAAATTTATCCTTCCTCTCCCCCAAAGCTGCTTTCTTTCATTCGTGGTTAATGATACTATTTATCTATCAGTTCCTCAAACTAGAAACCCAAGAGTCTCCTTCAATTCCTTTTCTCTCACACTCTGTTGCTATTAGCCACTTAATTTCCACATGTTATTGACAGTTTACATTGTGCCATCCACAGTATGAGGTGCTGAGGAATTTAAAGAAGAAAAAGGCACACTTTTCTGTGCTCTTGAAGAGGAGTTTAAGGGCTAATAAGGGAGACACATGAAATCAGTAATTTCAATACAAAATGATGGAGTGTGCATAGAAGAGAGGAGGCTGTGTCTGAATCAAGTCTTGAGAAATGAGTAGCAATAACCTGGGGATGAATGTGGAAGAGTGAGGTGAAGTGGCAGGGAAGAAGGCAATTACAGATAAAGGACAGGGAATGAGCAGAGGCATAAAGAAAAACAGCAACAACCATTTCATTTTACCAGTTGTGGTACTAAACGAGATATATATTTGTATTTTAACTAAAAGTCATCCCCTCCACATGTTTCTATCACGAGAATATGTTTTCCTTATTTCCTCTCATCCCACAAATCTAATGTAATAAATCAAAGAATCCAAGAATTACTCTGATCAAGAAGCCCTCCATAATTAAAATCCCTACGGAAAACTAGATAATATGACCAGATTTTGGTATGCCCTGTTCTCTACAGCTGTTGCTACCGTTTAAGAGTGGTGTTCACTGGTGGTTTTGTAAATTGCAAATCAGAGAGGTAAATAAAGCTTAACATGGCCGACTGATTCTTAGCCATCTGCCCTCCTAGAAAAAGAGTTTGCCTTCCGCAAAGTTCCTTGGAAATCCACTTTAGCACAGTGTTTAGGCAACGGCATGGTCAGTTGCAAGGCTTGAGCCTAGTCTCCCAGTCATGCTAAGAGAGACAGTACCATTTTCCCAAATACGAGTGATGATCTAGAAATTATTGCTGTTAGTTTGTCATCATATAGCTACAACTACAACGCTTGGATCCCAGTTTACTGATCAAGTCAGTGGAAGAGTGGTATGCACTTTGCACCTCAAACACTGAGGAGGGTAGGGCTGGAGCCAAGTTTCCATGAGTCACACTGTATATCAGACACCTTTTGTTCTCTACCTCCCTTCCTGACTATATTTTCCACTCCAGCTTTTGTTGTATTAACCAGCTTCACAAAGACACCTGAATGTGCTTTGCTTCAGATGCACCACGTGGTTCTTATTTTTGCCCTGGGACTTCCCTACTACTGTGGTGTTAGACTTCTGATGGAACCCATCCAGTCATTCTGATGCATGAAAAATCTGGAGTGTGAGGGCATTGACCAATAAAGGAGAGGAGCTGGGGAACACATACTGCCCTCTTCTATCCCTTGGGCTGACAACTCTAAAATTTATTCTATGGGACTCCTCAGAGAGTCCCTACAAAATGGACCTCCATGGCCCAAGGGGTGAAAACTCAGCAGCACGTCCTTGGATTGATGTTTCCTCCTTTTCTTTTCACTTTTCCTGTCCCTCATTTCTGTTCCTTGGAGTCATTTCCCATAAGCTACCCTGACTTAAGCCCTCATTTCAGGCTCTGATTTGGGGGTAACCTAGGCTAATACACATTGCTCTTGTACCTGGCCTCTGACCTGGTGTTTCCTTGATCATGCAGCGTAAAAGCCTCACAGCCTGAGTCTGGGTTCCTCTCCCCAAGTCTGACCCTTGGCCCTGCAAGATTTCACAGTGATGCTTCAAATGTGGTACATGATGGGAACCCATACCTGTTCCTGCTCCTGTGAGTTTCCCCCCATAAAGGTCTGGTGTGTGTTCCACTTGGTCATTTACCATTGTTTACACTATACCATTGTCGCAGTGCGAGAAGCATGCTGGTGCTGCTGGTTCTTCAGTGGAATCCCAAGTGTAGTAGAGGGAGAAGAAACTCTCTGCCCTGGTATGTTGCTCATCTTTGATGCCGGCAGCCAATATTACAAAGTGCTTTAGTGTAACACAGCACTCTCCCCAAGGCACATGGTCATAGAGTGACTGAATTTAGAAAGATTTCCAGACTCATATACAGTGAAAGGGGATCAGAGTCACAGTAGTCTAGGCATGGGTTCCCAGCCAGGAAAAGAGAACTAAGTAGAAATGTCTGGGACTGATATTTAGCTGATACATATCAATATGGCCACACTGCTTGTTAAAATATTGATCCCCTTCTTATTTGGTAAATTGAATTGCTGTAGCCCCAAGTTCTTTGAACTCCTCCCTCCCCTGGGATCTCCTGGAAAGCTTCACAATCCTGCAAAGGCTACATATGACAAGCAGGAGATCCTGCTCCAGGATTATGGCTGATGTCTGTTCTTGTTGGTCAGTGCTCATACTGTACTGGTGGTTAAATATTTTTAATACCACCCCTGAAAATGTAGGCAGTAGAAGACAGCCTTAGTTCCTGGGTGCTCCCCCACTCCACCTTCAACTTGATTAGAATGTACCTATGTGTCTCTGATCCTCTCAATCAGGAGCACCACCGTGAGAGGACCCTCATTGGAGGTGGCCTCAGATATGACAGTTGGGCTCACGAGACCAGAGGGTGGGCCATGAAGCTGCTTGATATAACGGATTTTATCATCCACTAAGCAGAAGCCCTCTGTTCTTAACTACACAAGACATGTGCTCCTTCCTGCCATGGTCTTGTCTCTTATTATTATTATCGGTACTCTCACCAGATGATCCAAAGGCTCTTGTGATTTTAATATGTAAATGACATCAGTGTATACCTCTAACCCTGATCACTCCAGAATTTGACTTCTATAATGAAAGTTTCCAGACACATCTTGGCCAATTCGATTACAGAGAGACATCATCTGGCTTGTGCAATGTTTCCTGCTGTCTTCCAGTGATTAACCAATGGATTGTTGGACAACTTCCAGGACAGAAGAGTCATCAACTACCAAAAAGACATCTTAATTTAGCTGCATTTTATTTGCATTACCTGAGCTAGGCTTGGAGGTCCTAAACTACCAGTAATGATAGTAGTACTTCTGGGCAAACACTAACATATGTTTTTAAGACTTTGGCTGTGCCATATTCTCTTCAAATGCATCTACATAATGCCAAAATGTTAGCGTCCTTTAAGAGGGAACTGTCAAAGGAACACAGAAATGAATGGAATTCGCTAGATATTACTGGCAATACTTTGCATTTCTTCAACCTTACCACCTCAAGGACCTGAACAACAAGAAAGGATTTGTTAGTTCCAGTTACAGCTATAATCTTTAAAAGCTACTGACCCTCCAATGTTATAGGTACTATAGGTACTCGGTACCTAGCCAGGCGGCATTTGTCCTTACTCCATCAACATCACAGGTTGAGTAATTCTCTCCCAGAGGAGAATTTCTGCCTTATACTCACTACTCTTGGGGCCTGTTCTCAACAGAAGTTGACTACCCTGCATGGAAATGAGAGCTATTAGCTACCTAAACTATCTTTGAGACACAGAAGTACTGTCTTCAAGAGGTGGTACTGCTTGCTGGTACACTAAGGCAACATATCTGAAAACCCAACCCAAAGCAGGTGAGTCAGGCTGCCTGACTGTCATCAAGCAAATCTTATTCTTAGCTATTTGAACTTCACAGCAGTCCAGCCGCAGATACAGTAAATAGCATCGGTAGCAAACAAACACTTCCGTGGTTCAGGTCCTAACCAAGATTCAGAAGTGTTCAGCGATGTGTATTGCTGAAGGTAGTGGTTGGGAATAACCACCCAATTGTACCATTGTACCTAAACACCATCCTGACTGGACACTTAGGATGGTCAAAACTTTGAGCTGATCTACCTGTGACATGTTTGCTGAGGACCTGTTCCCTCAGTTCACAGTTATTGTCCTTTGGAACGTTCAAGCTAGACTTGATTTCTAACCTGACCCACTGCTAATGGTAGAAATCCCCTCAAGGGTGTCATTCGGGGGCACCTGAGTGGCTCAGTCGGATAAGCAGCCAACTCTTGATTTCAGCTCAGGTCATGACCTCGGGGTCCTGTGTCAGTCAGGCTCCACGCTCAGCAGGAAGTCTGCTTCTCCCTCTGCCTCTCCCCCTGCTCATGCTCCCTCTCTCTCTCTCAAATAAATAAATAAATTTTTAAAAAAGAGAGAAGTGTAAGTCAATTCATTTAACTCAATTTAACAAATATTAGTGGATGCCTACTTTGTGTCAGGGACTGTCTTAGGCACAAAACATACAGGGATAAACAAGGCAGTAAGGTTCTTTTTGTCATGGTGCTTTTATGTGAGCTTACTGTTAACTTGTTCTTGACATCAGGCTTATTTTTGTGTCTGAGCTAGAAATAAAAGCTCAGTGAAAATTTGTAAAATGACTAAATCAAACTAGAGTCCTTTATGAACACATATATGTACATTTTGTATGTGTGTGTATACTTTTTGATTTAGCTATCAATGACAGAAGGAAAAAAATAAGAAAACAACAAAACAACTCCATGAAACTACCTTACCATTTTAACTATATTACATATTCAAATGATCACAATTCTTCCACATCTTATTGAGAAGCTAAGAAACTACTAATTTTGTTTTCAAGGTATTTGCTTTACTAACCAGACTTACACTGACAAACTAAAGTTGTTTTCAGGTAATTTTCTCCCCAGTTACATGCACAATTCAGATAAAAAGTGGTTCGTTCCACCTGATCTACTATTAAGAG
The DNA here is from genome assembly GCF_017311325.1 of Ursus maritimus. Taxonomy (NCBI): domain Eukaryota; kingdom Metazoa; phylum Chordata; class Mammalia; order Carnivora; family Ursidae; genus Ursus; species Ursus maritimus. The sequence goes on from NW_024423343.1 coordinate 43,596,570, forward strand.
CTTCTGTTATTAGCTCTATTTAGCCAAGGGAAATCTGGCTAATTAGGGGAGAATATTAATCCTTTTCTTACTTAGTAAGGTTAAGCAGAAACTTATTGCCATATTAGGATTATGTATAAAAAAACTGAATAAAAATTGAAAATATTATATTTTGAATATCAACCCCCTAGAGTGCAGCCAATCTACATGCAATACACAAATCAACAGATTTGTTCTCAGAATAGTCAAGAAAGGAATGTCTGAGTGACATTTTATTCCCGAAGAACAAACTGTCATCCTTTTTTAGTTTCAGATGAGATTAAAATCTAGGTAAAATCTATTGCTGTGCTCCCTCCAGTTAAGTGAAATTCTAATACATTTTTACCAGAATTGAGACTTATTTTTAAGCCTGTGCCCACAAACTGTGGAAATCTATTTAGAAAATGATTAGATATATTTAATCAATGAAAGCAGTTGGGAACACTGTCTGAACCACTCATTTCCCAATTTACTCCCCATTCCACATGGCCTGCTACAAAGGAACTTACAGGATTTTTTTTTTTTTTTTAGGCTCAATGAAACATTTACATATATGCTGGGGAGATGCACCAAGATTTAGTGGTATCTGTTGTGAACATACAGGCTTTAGAGAAATACGGCCCTAAGAAGGAAGGAACTTAAAAATTAGGTGAAACAAGAACAAATACTTATTACACCAAATGCTACTAAAATACCAAAGCTTAGCTTGCTGATGCATGTCTATCCTTAACTTCAACTCTACCATTCGTTCTTGAGGTTTATAAAAACGGCAATGTAAATGACTAGCCAATCTGGCAGTCATTTTGTTTCCAAGTTTGGAGGTTTTTCTCACCGCACTCGAATTCTACTCTTGGCTCTATTACTGATTTTCCTACTTAGGCTCTGTAAGACAAAAGGTATAAACTGAAAACTCCAACTGAGACAAAGATAAATTACCTTTAAATTAAAAAGATGGCTTCTAATAAAAATAAAGCGTGTTAGATTCTCTTACCTGCAGCACTAAACTCTGCAAAAATATCTTTATGTGTTTGAGGCTTCCCATCTGGATCAATGTCCATGATAGTACGCCACAATTCAGAGAATCTGGCTCGTTTCTCTTTGGGCATGTATATTCCATGCCACAGTGCTTTCAGCATGTAGTCAATATTGATCAGAATTTGCCCAATTCTGGTATCATAATAGGCTGGCGGTAATTGACAAGAAGAACTCTGATCATAATTAGCTTCTAAACTGATTGAGGGAATTTGATTTAAGCAATATATTCCAACAGCCAACTCCCTTATGATTTGATGGACTTCTCTATAGTCTAAGAGGGCAGTTGGGTCCACAGGAGTCAGCAGGATTGCAGTGGAGAAACCTACATTATTCATTTGGGTCATAATTCCGCATGGGAGATCCAGTTGAGAGCGGACGTCGTCTTTGGCAGACAACCAGCTGACTAGGGCAGTAGTTAGCAACTCTTGTACTTCACTCCGATCATATTTTTCAAAAAAAGCAGAAGCATTTCTCTGTACTGTTAAGTTTTCCAGGTAGGTTTCTTCATCTTGAATTTGATCAAATCTAGGTAATCCTTTTTTGGGCAATCTTAACATTTCTTACTAATTGTAGGTGGCCTTTCTGAAGTTTCTGTGATGAATACAAAGGAAAAGGCAGGCAATGAAATTGGTCATGGTAATGAAGCTGGATTTCTCAAATAAATCTGTACCTTTATCTTTATTAGGTTGTTTCATGGTCAACCATTATAGTTTTCAATCTTTTTTTAATAACATTTTTAACAATTGAGGTGTAATTGTCATAAACAATAGTTTGAGGTCTACAGTGATTCAATATTTATATATATTTTGAATGATCACCACAATAAGTCTAGCTAACATCATCACCATACATAGTTACAAAAATTTTTTTGATACCTACTTTTAAGATTTGCTCTCTTAGCAACTTTTCAAAATGCAGAGCAGTATTATTAACTGTAATGGCCATGCTATACATTACATCCCCATGGCTTATTTATCTTATAACTGGAGGTTTGTACTTTTGACTCCCTTCAAGCTTCACCAACCCTCAAACCCCCTCCTCTGGCAACCACCAATCTGTCCCCTGTATTTATGAGCTTGTGTGTGTGTTTTTTTAAATTCTATATATAAGTGAGATCATGCAGTATGTCTTATTTCATTTAGCATAATGCCCTAAAGTTCCATCCATGTAGTTGCAAATAGCAAGATTTCATTCTTGTTTATAGCTGAATATTCCATTGTATACATTTAACCACATTTTCTTTGTCCATTCATCTGTTGATGGATGCTTAGGTTGTTTCCATATCTAGACTATTGTAAATAATCCTGCAATGAAGATCAGGTGCATAGATCTTTTTGAGTTAATGTTTTCATTTTCTTCAGGTAAATACCCAGACGTGGAATTGCTGGATCATATGGCAGTTCTATTTCTATTTTCAATATTAAACTAATTGCACCATAAGAAAGTTGAGATTTGAATTAAAACAATTAAAAAAGTAAAATCTCTAACAATCATGTTCTGCTTTTCAAAAGTCAAAAGATACTGAGAAGTATGTCAAAAAGAAATGTTTACATAAAAGTACTGTTGCATACTTATTCTTTTTTGCTGGAGAAGCCTTTTTGTATATGTTTATTTTGTTTTCAGTTTTTTTAAAGCAAGAAAATGAAGACCTGCTTAAAAGAAAAGGAAAGACACGAAAAGCCTATTTAACTTTGTTTCTATGTAACTAAATGTCTTTCTGTTCTTGGAATAAAAATGATTATAACCAGTATTTTTTGAACATCTACTATTTGCGCAGCTCTTTATACATAATATTTTACTTATTTCATTTAACTGGCCCCTCTTATGTAGTGATTCTCAACGTTTAGCTTGCATGGAAACCACCTGGGCTTGTTAAAACATTGCTGGACCCTGATTCAGTCGGTTGGAGTGAGCTGGGTAATTTGCATTTCTGAAAAGTTAGAGGTGATGCTGATGCTGCTAGTTCGGACAGGACTCTTGGAGAACCCAACTCTTCGAGATAGGTGTTGGTATCCCCATTGTGCAGACGCAGAAATGGAGACTAGGAAGGTTACAGAACGTGCCTATGGTTTCACACGTAAAGAATCAGAACCAGCCCAGGTCTGGTCCAAGAACTACGTCCACATGGACACGAGAGAGAGAGGGGAAAGGGCAAGGGAAGAAAAGAAACCTACTTTGGAATGATTGTTTTCTTGTTCAGGAGAAGGAGGCCTCGTCCACACTGGTCCCCAGAATATTCGTCGGGGCCAGGGACAGTGATCGCTCGAATGCCTTCTCACCTTCAGGATCCCCTCGTGGGCGAGGGCGAGGTGGAGCCGCTGCAGGTAGGATCTGAGAGGGACTCTCCTGCAACGACAGCCTGGGGAGGCCGACTTCTCCCGCGCAAGCGCGCGGCCCTCCTGGGAGCCCTCCGCCTCTCGCGGGAACTGAGCGCGGGAGCTGTTGGTCCTCCGGCGGCGTGGCGCTCCCTTGGCGCTGAGGAATTTTTCCAGACAGGTGTCCCAGCCCCTCCCCTCTTTACAACTCAATCCCGCCTCATGCTCTGAGCACTGTGCTTCCCCATCACTTTTCACTTTCACGATTTGCCTCTACGAAAACACAAAACCGGAGTGGCAGAGGCCAAGGCGCCAGGCTCTGAAGGAGTCCTGAGTTGGAATCCCACCTGCATCATCATTCTTCCACTCAGCGAGTATTTATGGAACGCTTATTATGAGCCAGGCATCGTGTCCGGGACTCAGAGACCCTGGACAACAGGACAGACACAAAAACTCAAGGAGCTTACAGTTACGCAAATAATCATACAATTGTATTTAATCAGGTTGATAAATGTGAGATGTAATGACAGCACATGCAAGAAATCTAACGGAGACAAGGGGCTGGGAAAGGCTGCCCGGAGGAAGTGATATTTTAAACTGAGCCAGGAAGATGAAAAAGAGCTATCCAAGCAGAGTTGGAGAAATAGCTTTCCAGGGTTAGGGAACAGGTGATGAAGAATCCAGTTGAGAAGGAAGTTGAACTTTTTGAGAAACCGAACAAAACCTTGCTTAAAGAACTAGAGAGACAATGGGCACAAAATTAGGCCATAGAGGCAGGCGAGGGCCTAATCACCCAGGCTGCTGAGTTAATGATTTTGAACTTTATTCTAAAAGTTTAGGCTAGGTTGGTGGCAGTAGATGCTGGGTACAAGCTAGAGTGTGTGGCAGTGGAGATGCAGGGCTGTGGATGGATTTGAGAAATAACGAGGTGGCGACAGATTGAATGGGGGTGGTGTTCAAAAAAGAAAGCGGTTATCCAGATGACGCTCAAATTTCTGTCAGGAGAGATGGGGAATCAGGGCAAGATTAAGAGTTCAGCTGTAGACATACTGACCTTGATGTACCTGTGAGAGAACCGAGTAGAGATGTCACGTACGCCTTAAGTATACAGGTCAGGTCTCGGCTAAGAATGGCAGGTTGGGGTGGATGCATACATGTGGGCAGGCTTAAATCACCAAGGGAAAGAATCGAGAAGTTCGGAACCCAGGATGGAAACCTAAGAAGTCTAATTATCTAAAGGTCAGGTGGGGAGGACGGAGTCAGCAAAGAACACAAAGAGCAAGCGGTCACGAAGGCAGGAGGAAAACCAAGATTGGGCACACAAGTCAAGAGAAGTGTTCCGTAAATAAAGGAATCCCAACTTCATTGACTGCTGCTGCTATGTCAAGGGGGATAACTTAAACTTTCCCACTGAGTTTACCAACATGGATGTTTTAGGGATTACCTGGGGGCGGAATTTCTCTTAGTCCAACCATGTCATGATTTTAGCTGCTATGGAGGTAGTATTAAAAATTTATGTTTGCTGCTCCAGAGCAGGGATGTAAAAAAGTCACTGCTACTTTAACAGATTTTCATGTTTGCACTTATGAGCAGTGTATGTAAATTCTACTTGCATGTTTTTTGCTCAGGTACCCAGATGGTTTGTTCTAAGTGTCTCAAATCTTGGGAAAATTGTTTAAGGACTAACACAAACCCTCATCCCAGGGTTTATGGAATTAAGTGGTAAGAAGGTTTTAAAGAATTAGGCTCTCTGGGGACAAAACAAAACAAAAAACCTGCGCACACGGTATTCTGCTGGAGCAGAATTCTGCTGGAAATTCCCTAGAGGTTCACCTGGATTAACACATGCAAAGCTCATAAAGTAGTGCCTGCCACAGAATCATCACTACATGAACGATAGTATTGAACTGTATTGTTACTATGAAAGTTATTATTACATTCAAATCTAGGCTGCTAGGCAAACCTATCAGTTTATCTATTCCTGATGGGAGCAATGTCAGTTTGGTGCTCAGGACCACACAGATACTTCGTTGTCTGCCCTCAGGTAAAGGGATGAAAGCTATTAAAGTTACTATCTAAACATGGTTTGAACATTGCATTTCCCAGAGGATAAATTCAGGGCACATGAACAGTCTTTGACAGGTTTCTGTTTGTCAGTATTCTAAAACTGCTTTCCCACCAAGATTAAAAGAATCAAAGTATGTCCAGGTCCAGAAAGGGTGTCAGCCCTAATCAGGATAGACCCCAGTGACCTTGGTATGGTGGTCACAGCTGACTAATGTGGGTGGGTGTCAGGCTGGAGTGGAGTTGAGATGAAGGGTGGAGAGGGTAAGAGTGGATGGGAGGCAAGAGATGATAAGCAGAGGAAGATACAGAACCAGGTATGTGCATTCTAAACTGGTTAGACCAGAACACTTTAAATGATGTTAGGAGGGATCCGACAGAGAAGAGGCTGAAGATACTGTAGAGAGAAGAGTAGAAGGTTCCTGAGAGGCAAGAAGGGTTGGGATACAAATAACAGGTGGAGGCACAGCCTTCTGATGGGTGGATGGACACACTTTCCCTTCTAATGACAAGAAGGGAGAAAAGGATGGGTGTACCTACACGTCACTTAGAAGTTCTAGTGTTGGAAAGTGGAGGCATATCTTGTCCTAATGACTCTGATTCTCTGTGAAAAGCTCAGGTCATGAGCTGAGAATGAGGCAGAGAGGGAGGCTACAGATTTTGGGGATAGGAGAATGCTTAAAATCGTCAGAAGTTCTGAGTGGGAAAATTAGCTGCCTAAAGAGATATAACAGAAGTAACAAGTGTTGCTCAGGAGTGTGAACTTCAAGCAAACCCGTTTAGCTTCTCTAAACCTTAGTTCTCTCATCTGTCAAATAGAGTGCTGTTTAACCAGGCCCGTGACAACAACAAATTGAGTTATTTCTGGGTGTAGCTACCAAGAAGAGAGTCGGTAAAAGCTGCCTTCTTTTAGCGTTGCTGGTGGGACATTACCATGTAAGAGCTCAAAGTAATGTTAGTATCACAGCTTCGAACTTGATCAAGTTGTTCTTTCGAGTATTATCTTTTTCTCCTGTGTCAGTTTGACTAAACTGGCTCTATTAAGTTACACAGCCAAGTAAAAATTCATGTAATGAAACTTAATACCACTACATTATATAATAATAAAGCAGCAGAGTGTTTTTACATAATCATCATTCAATAAATGTTGTTACATTGTGAAATATTACGTTTTAATCTCCTTTTCAATAGAAAGGTTTTCCAAGGAAATGACTTGGAGCCTTCCACATTTATCAGATGCCTTTTCATTATTCTTTTCCATTTTTGCAATTCTAGATCCAAACTGCATGGCCCGTTTTGGCAGAAGAGCAGAGGTTGTTAAGCCAAGTTCCACTGCTGCAAGACGCAAAATTAGTTTTTCACCAATTCCACGGGGTAAAGTCAAGTTTGCCTTCTCCCAAACTGGTAGGGAATTTAGAAAGGAAACGACATTTTCATCCAGGAAAGGAAATCTAAAATAAATAGATAAATATAACCACTATAAAAAAATAAAACCAATTTGTTATTATTTCTTTTACATTTTATTCAGTGTTAAAATTTATAGCATCAAATTATTTTTGGTGGCACTATTTTCTCAATTAAAAATATTCTGGTTATTTACACAATTTTACGGCTAAAATTTAATCACAGTACAAATATTTCATGTGACTAATTTTAATACATATGCTACAAAATAAATTTTGCCTCAAAAAATAAGTCTACGGTAAGAAATAATCTCAAGCTGCTTCACAAGGTTTCTTTGGGGATGCCTTGAAAACTAGTACATTTTTTTTTTTTTAATAACATTTTGTATATTTATTTGACAGAGAGCCTGGTGGTGGGGGATGAGGGAGAAGGACAAGCAGACTTCCCGATGAGCAGGAAGCCTGATGTGGGGCTGGATCCCAGAACCCTGAGATCATGACCTGAGCCCAAGGCAGACGCTTAACTGACTGAGCCACCCAGGTGCTCCACAAGTACAGTCTTGATTCAATTATTCAATCTGTGTCTGCTCTTTATCATGTAAAAAAAAAATGAACTTTAGAGGTGTGAAATCAATTCAGAAGGGCTCTATAATCCTCAACTTGTGAAACATTTACTTATGGTAAAATTTTATGGTATCAAAATTGTTTAGGGGCACTTGGGTGACTCAGTCAGTTGAGCGTTTGACTCTTGGTTTCAGCTCAGGTCACGATCTCCCAGTCACAAGACAGAACCCCAGTCAGGCTCCATGCTCAACAGGGAGTCGGCTTCCCCTCTCCTTCTGCCCTTCCCCCTGTTTGCGCTCCTGCATTCTCTCTCTGAAATAAATAAATCTTAAAAAAAAAAAATTGGTGCACATGGGTGGCAGTCAGTTAAGTGTCCAATTCTTGGTTTTCACTTAGGTCACGATCTCATGGTCAATGGTAGGATTGAGCCCCGCATTAGTCTCCGTGCTTAGCAGGGAGTCTGCTTGAGGATTCTCTCTCCCTCTGCTCCTCCCACTCATGCTCTCTCTGTCTGAAATAAGTAAATCTTTAAAAAACATTGTTTGATTACATTTAAGCCATTTAAATGGAGACCAATGGTATAAAAAAAACAAAGTATTAGATTAAAATAAATAATTTTCTGCCCCTAGGCTTCCCTAATTTCCTATAAAATTGTGTTTTTTGTTTAAAATACTTTAAAACTCTCCCTCCAATTCTTTAAATGCAAAACTGTTACAGTAGTGTTTCTGTTTTATTACATTTTATTCTAGCTCAAGTAGAGAGACTGGAAAGGGAAAAGGCATTTGTTATGTGGACTATTTTATAAAAATGAATTAATTGCAAAAACAAATTTATATATAAGATAATCTAATCAACTAAGCACTGTTAATGCTTACCAAGATACATAATAAATTCATTTTTTAGATCTAGTCACTATCGTGGTACTTGTTACATCACAATTCTGTATTCGCTGTTTCACCTTCTTCATATGCACTTTTACATAAGGGTATCCTATGGGGCCTTTAAAATTAACTGCTTTTACTAAGTAAATTAAATTCCCTTTTCTCTGGCCTACCTGAAATAAAGGACTGAATTTCTCTCTCTCTCTCAAATACATATATCCTTCAAAGGAAAACATTTTACGGCTTTTATACTGTGGTATGTAATACATATTAATCATGTATATTATACATGTATCTTCAATACACATAGAATTTATATATTTTCTATATATACTGAAAAGCTGAAGTAGAGTTAAGGAACAGTGAAGTGTTGGAGTAGTTGTATTATGATGTCTTAATTCTCCCAAAGCTTATTAGGACTCCCTGTTCTCACATGCTTGTACCCTTGTAAAAAACTCCACTTAATAAATTAACCTACTGGAACAAACTTCTGCTTTTTATAACTAAATAATACATCTTTCTTTATCCTCAGTAATTTAAAAAGTGGTTTTCAAGCATTTGTTTACTACCATCAGAAATATGTTGTAGGTAAAAATAAACCCCTGAATTAAGAAAGAATATACACACGAAAGTGCCTTCATCTCTTTGAAAGTTTTAGGTAATCTGCAACATATGACCAAATTGAGTTCAAAACATGTAGCAGAGGGGAATCTAATACTGGAACCACCATTTCTATCAGTATGGCTCTCTACATACAGAAATGTCCATAGTGACAAAGCCAGGTGCCCTCACACTGCAGGGGAAAGCATGGGAGTAGGGCTTATGCTCTTACTGGGAGGAAAGCAAACATTTGAAACAAAACCCAATCCTTTAAATACTTTCTCTCAGCATTTCATTACCTCAGTTTTATAGTCTTTTTCATTGTAGCATGGAAAACAATCACATCATTGTATTATCTTTGAAAATTACCAAAAAGACATTTAGAGAATGAGTTCTGGAAAATAACTGGTCCCCTGACTCCTCCCCAGCTTTCCCTCTGATGGACAGTGTTTGTAATATAAAGCCAAGATATTATTGTTGCCACTGTTACTCATTTGAACAGTCTTGCAAAGAAAAGGAACCGAAAAATCTCCTTTTATAGTCTAGTGTTTCTACAAAATTACCCACAGCACTTAGATAAGTAGAATTACCTTGCTTCTTTTCCGTGATCACCAATAACTCTGTCATCACGACCAAGATTTCTAGAAGATATTCGTCCCAGTTCCATCTCAATTTCCTTATTTAATCCTTCCATTCCGTGTGTCTGAAAGCGGACACGATGGCGAGAATAACCTGCAAGTTGCTCATCAGCACCAATTCCAGTGAGAACTACCTGTAACGGTTTAAAGAAATCCATACTTCCAATGTAAGATAAAGAAAATGACTAAAACAAAGCAAAGCTTAAAAAGTTATCATCTCAAAAATAATTTTCTGACAAAAGCACAAGTTATAAAATAGTAAAATATGCCCAATTTTTAAAAAGTCTTATACACTGCACTGTAGATTAAATGCAATTAAAATATGCTACATTCTTGCAATTTAAATGCTAATAGCTTTAAAGGGTCAAAACCAGGTCTCAGAAATTCTGAGTACAGTGTGTCTGCCATGCCGTACCTTTGCACTGCTCTGATATGATTTCACTTCATCCTGGGTTACTAACCAACCAATTCCTCTGGAAGCAAACCAGACTGCACAGCCAATACTATCATCCAACACCGTATCCAACGGCTGAACTAAGTGGCATATTCGAGTTCTTCTTAATTCTTGCAGTTCCTCCAGAGAAACATTAATTTCAACGAAATTCCAAATCCGGGAAGGGTTAGCAGCTTGTAGTTCCTTTAGCCCCATTCTTCCTGTGATACGATCTGGTACTCTGAATTGTTTATCAGGACTGTCGTCATCACCAGCAGCAGCAGCTTTTTTAGAGGATTCTTCAGAAGGTATTTCACAATGACTTTTCTGTTTTTTCCTCTTTTTGTTAAAACCAGTTAATACAGTCTTTTCTTTAGTCATGAAAGCCACATTAAGAAGATCAATTGGCTCATCTAAAGGTATATGGCGGTCAGCAAGGGCTGCAATAACCATGGAATCGATACCCCCAGAAAACAGGATTGCAACATTTGCTTTCCTAGCATAAGTTTTCAAAGCCTCACTTGATGTCAGGTTTTCATCCCTAGGTAAACACAAGACACGCCTCTTCACTGCAATACTCAGGACATCAATGAATTGCTGAACTACTTCCTTCATGTGTCCATCAGTAAGAAACACCTGAAGTGTTTCCCTTGTAGGAGGGACACTAGCAATATTACTGCAAGGAATCGTCAGTGGAGCTTGTGGCAACACCATATTTAAAGGAGCAACAGGTTCTTTAAGATATAGTTTGGCTTCATTTGCTACCGCTGATACAAATGTTGGCAAGTTTGCTGAAATTTGAATCAGGCTATTAACACATTCTTTGATGACATTCTCCCCAGAAATAGATCTCCAAGGGTACAATTTTAAAACCAAAGATTTGGAAATGGAAGCTGACTTGAGATCAATTCTGAAAATTCCAGATGCTGGAACTTCTTGCCACTGACTGGCCACTCCAGATGTCTGTGAGCCAACTGAAGAGAGGCAGAAACTCTTGCCCAAATTACTAAAATGCCAAAGCAGGCTACGGCGACCAAAAAAATCTCTACCAAACCATAGATGATGACTGGATGCTTGGTAATATATAAAAGACCAAGGACCTTGGACTTCTGAGAAGAGTGACAAAACATCAGATTCATTCTTACAAGAGGAAAGGTAATTAAACATTATTTGAGTATCATTCTCTTCAGCTTCAACCGTTATGCCACTAAAGATTTCTCCATTCCACAGGAGCACATCGCCCCTTTCATCTTCCACAGGCTGGGCAGTCAAAACACCTCTTAAGTGAAGGACATGACCAGAAAATAAACACTGGTAGCTACCACTAGACTTTAACAACTGTTTATTACTATCGGGTCCCCGTCGGTTAAGATTATGCAGTAAATCCTCTTTCAAATCTTTGCTGAAATGCTCAACAGAAAAGCTTACAGAACAACAAATGCCACACATTGTTATGTGAAATCAAGTTGACTATTTCTTGATTTTGGTCTTCTCTGAGTTTTCTATTTCTTGGTATTCTTTTTTCAGTTCATCCAATATATCTGTCGGGGAGGGGAGAAGAAATATTGAGTAAAATGAAAATTCTTAGACCTTTCCCTAGTAATTCATAGAGCGACACTTACCAAGATCAAACCACTTGAGTATATGCACTGTGTTACAACAGGCTTGTAACGACAAATGTTTATCTTTTAGGAAAATAATTTCTGTTTATTAAATGCTTATTTTAGCCCAGGCACTGGGCTATGAACTTTATCTATTCCTTCTTGTTTAAATCCCCCCAAACTTTGGAGGCTTAAAGTGATTCACTCAAAGTCACGAAGGGAGAAAGTGGTAGAGCAGTTTTCATACCTAGATCTGCCAAAAATTCTAAAGCACACATTAATAATTATGGCTTTCTAACACAACTTATATATTTTTATTTTATTTTATTTTTTTACTGTAGACTCATTTTTGGAAGGCCAACTTGAGGAAAAACCAAACCACGGCACTAATTTCATTTGATATACCACCATCCAACCTTCAGATATATATTTAAACATTCAGATACAGACAGTATAATTTAGGAATGACCATGAGTTTCTACAGAAACCCTAGAAAAGACTTTTCATGCATTTCTATATAATATACCAAAAAAACTTACTTTTGCTTTCAGAAAGCATTTCTGTTCGGTCTGCAAGAAAGAATATGTTGCTGTTCTGTTGCTGCCTATATACCTTCTGTAAAACATAATTTAGGCTAATATCAGGATTTAATCCAAAAAGTGAATGCCAAAACTCTGAACCTTTTTATTGTATATTCTTGAACTTCAGTGACATATACTCAGAATAATACCTTAGCGAATACAGATAAACAAAAGTCACCCATTATTCTGCCATCTAGAAACTGCTACCACTAACACTGAGGTGAAATGTTTTTTCTCTGCACATACCAAACTACCAGTTTCCTTGAACAAAAAGGCTCTTACTAGAAATACAGATTTATTATTTGCTTTTATCAACGAACAATACATTGGGAACACTTTTTCTTATCAATAAGTATTCTTTTACAACATTACTGTATGGGTATAACATTACAGTTTATTTGATAAGTCCTCAAGTTTTAAACATTTAAGATATTACCAACTTTATAAATCAATGTTGCAATGAAGTTCTTTGTAACTAAATCTTTGTGCACTCCCATGATTCCTAAGTATCAATTCCTACAAATGGAACTGGGTCAAAGTGCTACATAGTCTTAACTTTGATACATTCTGCCAACCTGCCCTCTAGAAAGTTTGTATCAGTTGTGCCTTAAGTTCTAAAATTGCAAAAGGGACAATATCAGAAATGTTTAACCAACCTGTCAGTTATAAATGCTTTAAAGGGCTCAAAATCATTTCTTCCTGAACTTTAAATTTTTGACAGTTTAAATATAAAGCAGTAGATTGCTTGTTTATGAATACATTAATGGAAATGTTAAATATTTGGAAGATTTGTGTAAAAAAATTTGGGGAAGGGGAAAGCAATTTAAAGGGCTTTAAAGGGCTCAAAATCATTTCTTACTGAACTTTAAATTTTTGACAGTTTAAATATAAAGCAGTAGATTGCTTGTTTATGAATACATTAATGGAAATGTTAAATATTTGGAAGATTTGTGTAAAAAAATTTGGGGAAGGGGAAAGCAATTTAAAGGGCTTTAAAGGGCTCAAAATCATTTCTTACTGAACTTTAAATTTTTGACAGTTTAAATATAAAGCAGTAGATTGCTTGTTTATGAATACATTAATGGAAATGTTAAATATTTGGAAGATTTGTGTAAAAAAATTTGGGGAAGGGGAAAGCAATTTAAAGGGCTTTAAAGGGCTCAAAATCATTTCTTACTGAACTTTAAATTTTTGACAGTTTAAATATAAAGCAGTAGATTGCTTGTTTATGAATACATTAATGGAAATGTTAAATATTTGGAAGATTTGTGTAAAAAAATTTGGGGAAGGGGAAAGCAATTTATCCTTTTTGTTTTTTCAACAATTATCCACATTCACTTAAAGGCATAGTTTCCTTTCTTAGTATATTTAAAGGTATTTTAATTCAAAAGAAAACACCAAATTCAAATATAAGTAAATACCATTAGTGATTACAGCTCCAAGATACCATTGTATAATTAGTATCTTTTGGTTCAAAGGTAGTACAAATTGCATATGATGGGAAAAAATATTATCAACTATAATTAACATATAGATATTCACATATGTATATAAAATTTTGGACACTTTTCACTTTTTCAATGTAACTAAAAAATTCTGAAATCTTGCATATTTTAATGTAAATATAAATCTTATATATAATTCATTTAACTTTAATATATAGTTAATAAGATATAACAAAACCTTCCAACACACAATTCAGAATTACCCTAATAACTCACCCTGTTCTTCTTCAGGTTAGAAAGTTCATCCACAACAACTTTTTGTTCTTTAATCTATTGAAATAAAGAAAAACTTCTTAAATCAGAGGCTAGCAAAAAACGCTCAATTGAGGGCCTTTTTAAATTAGAGAGATGAGATAGGGGCTATAATTTACTGATTGTCCAAATGGGCAGTCTGTGAATACACAGATTCTTTTTGAACAGCAATGTGTGGGGATGCAGCTGGGGGAAATTTGGAAGAGGAAACAGTGATTACACCTGACAGGTATTAGAAACTCACTGAGCCCAGATAGGGGGTTTGGCATTGGTAACCAGCATTCATGCAAGGGCCAGAGTTACTAAACAAAGTCTGTACCTTTTATTTCAAAAAGACAGTATGCACCAAAAGTAATATCGGTTTTCAATTATTTCTTTTATGTTTTAGCTTTTTTTTTTTAATAGCACATGTCATGAGATATCAATGCTTTTCATGATTTATATACTGAACAGTGCAGCCACACATTCAGAACAAGCAAGTAGTACTAAATGCCCTACTTGGGGCAGTAAGGCATATCACTTTCCATCTTGGCTTTATTCCTCTTTATGTTTTGAAGAGGAGAATGGTGCTGGCACTGTTGAACTATGCCTCACTTCTTATTACTAGGATAGGGCACAAGAAGGCACAACTAAGTGGAAGTGAAATTTCTAACTCTTTTCAGTAAAGACAGTTATGTTGTGAACATGATACTGTGTCACCAGTGCCTCTAAAAGCAGGAGTTATAATCTCTGTCCTACCTCACACACGTCAGAGATCTGTCATACATCAGTATAAATGGCTTGCTATGGTAGTAACTGGAGTGGGCTGTATGTGCTTTGAAAATTCACTCCCTATGGTGTGCACACTTCTGTCTTTCCAGTCAACGTAGTAATTGGCTAGATTTGAATTGAATTCCAAGGCCAAATTTGTATAACCTCCTTCAGACTTGTGTTTGAACAGCGCATCCCCATTCATTTTAGAAATAACAAGTACACATTTCAAGGAAACCGATACAGAGGGATTAGAGATTGCTTGAGATGTCACTGCCAGTTTGGGACAGAACTAAAGTAAAATCTAGGCCATCTAATACCTGAAAAGCTATAACCATTCCCATCTCCAGCATATTTTTAAAGGTTCTATCTGTTTATGGCAGTTAAGAATTGCTCCCCCTCCCCCCGCCCTTTTGGACAGAAAAGCGACAATCTGATACATATTTTAGGATCACTGCTCTGGCTAAAGTGGAGAATAGACTGGAAGAAGGTAAGGATGGATGAAGGAGACCGGTTAGGAAACTTCTGCAGGATTCCCGATGGCAGATGAAGATGGCTGGTTTAGGATGATGTGTGTGCATTGTGATAAAGGGATTTATCTGAAACGAGCTTCAGAAGTAGAACTGGTTAATCTTCGTGATGGACGTCAAGGAGAGCTCCGAGGTAACTGGCACGGACGACTGAATGGATGATGGTGGCATTTTCTGAGATGGAAAACACCACAATAGATTTGGGGTGGGAGGTACTTCTAACAGTTTAAAAAGAGTAGAGAGAAAAGATCCCAACCAAACCTCTGTCCCACTACCATCTGGGTCTAATCTCGGGGCAAATTTCATGGTCTCCCTTTAACTCTAGCTGCCAAATGCTAAGACTGAAGGAGCAAAGCAGCAGGGCAAAGCCTAGGCTGGGCCATGTGGCGCGGGGAACCTTCTTCTGAGACGAGCGGAGCCCAGTCCGGACCTTCGCGCCTCGTCCCACACTCACCTTGCTGCTAAGATCCTCCTTGCGCAGCGTCGAGTGGTCTGCGGAGAACAGCCCGGCGCGGTCCTCGGGCCGTGACCCCCTGCTGGGCATTTCTACCGAGCGCGCTGAACTCAAGTTGTAGCAGCGCCCCCCCGCCCCCGTGCCCAATACCTCCCATCCTCAGCCTCAGCGCGTGCGCGCTCCCCGTGGCCCCACCCCCTCCCGTTCTCTTTCCCATCAGTCTTACCAGCAGCAGCGGCGCGCTCACTGGAACGCCTGCGCAATCCGGACGTATCGTGGGAGGAGTTGTGCGCGTGCGCACAGGTGCTTAGGGAGCGCGTGATCCTGGCTGTGAAATCGGAGAGGTTGCCTCATGGTCCCCTAGCGGATGCGAAGTGGAAACGCTCTTGTGGTCTCCTCACCGCCTGGAGTCCAGTGGATTGTGCGTTATATGCGCCCTCCAGTGGTAAATATACAAAATAGAAGCGGGGTAAAAAATAACCACTTAATTGTCTGGGCAAGGAAGGATATGAAACTAGGCATTGATTTAAGTCTGGCAACGGCGTTGTACAGACTTGGTAAAATTTTTGTTAACTTCTTGTTAGGGTTAAAATATAAATACAGGATTCCTAGTTAAATATAAATTTCAGATAAATGAATAAATTTTTTATGTATGTTCCATGCAATATTTGCAATAGCTCACTCCTATGAGAAAAATTATCCAAGCCTTGTAAACAAGAGATTACTGGTGTTCTTTTATATCTTTTCTGGGCCTGACTTTCTATTGACTGGGCTATTTTACAATTCTGTAGGAGCAGAGGTTAACTTGTAGATTTTTGTGTGGCAGAGACGCACACAAAATTTCTATCTGCTGGGCCAGATAATACCACAGGTTGTGATTTATTGTTCAGTTTTGTATCTAACTCTGAAATTCTAACGATTTCTTTATTAATATATGCTTAGTTTCTCATAAACTATTAGGTTTTGACATCATCTGTTCCTTCAGTAATTAATGGATTGAATAAAACTTTGACATAGGTTCATATTATCCTTGCGTGAGAGACATGATTTTGTGTATACTATCCTGCCCTATACTTCAGCATAAGAACTCTCAAGGTTCCACAGAGTTGACAACTGATGTGTACTCAACTGATGGAGCAAAACTGTATGGCTAAGGAAGTACACCTCAGTGTGGTTTAAGCCCAGGCATATCTTTTATTGGTTCTTGGACTAAGTCTGCTGTCTATTTTTCCTTTTTACTGATTTTTTTAAAATTTTGTTTTGTTTCTAAGGTATGCATGCCTGATAAATTATTATATATTACTAGCAACAATGATTGGGGATTTGGTTTTATGGTATATCCGTTTGATGATACCTATTGGATGATGGAGATCTAGTCTCTATTAGAAGAGAGATGAAAGAATCCAGTTTTTTGGTCTTTTTGTTTGTCTTTTGTGAGCTCAAATTAATTAAGAACTTTGTGTCCACTGGGAAGGAGAACTGATTTTTGAGTTCTGGGCCAGTGAATTTTTGTATTTCTGTGGTGCATTCAACCCATGATTGAAATGTAAAACTGAAGCTATAAGCTATCTATGTGTCCATGTGACTATAATTTAGAATAGTCTTCATATGTTGCTCAGTGTAAAAGGTTTTCATACTTCTGGAGGGTATTAATAAATTCCACTATAATGTCTCTTAAATTAAAGAACTTCTGTTCTGATTGGTCTGTAGACATAAATGTGCCCTTGCATAAATCCCCAAAATTTTAAAAAGCCCAAAATATCTAATACTTAATATGTACTGAACTTCTAAGGAAAAAATTTCTTCTTACAAAACCTGCTAGCTTACATACATGTGAAGAATATAAATTTATATAATTAAGATGAGTCTTTGGAGAAATCAGGTTAGATTAATAATTTTGGTTTAAGAAAGAAAAAAGCAGTTGTATATCTTTGCACTGATTTGTCAATGTTAAGTAAAATACAGATGCATGTTTTTTTAATGACATTTAGATTTGCTTTCTCACGAAGAGATTAGATAATCTGAGTTTCCTAAGCTTCTTATATTGGTTTACTGGTTAAATAAGCTAGCATTACTACTACAAAATATGCAAGTTTATTAAAAATGTAAATGTAAATTTCTGAATAATTATTCAGACATACTTTTTATATCAACAGTAGTTATGTTCTGTATTATGTAAGTTTATGCATAACTTCAAAATCCTTAGGTAACTTGAAATCCTGAGATAATAAATTGGGTTAATTAATGATTAATCATTAGATAAGTAGATAATTTATTTTAAAAATTGAATACAGAAACACTGATTAATAGAAGCATAATTTTAATTTTATGTACTTTTGCTTCTTGTTTTTATATACTGTAGAATGGCTGTCCTTTTGGATCATTTTTTAGAAAGTTTTACTACTTTTATTTTTTTAAGATTTTATGTATTTATTTGAGAGAGAGAGAGAGAGAACACAAGCAGAGGGAGCAGCAAAGGGAGAAGCAGGCTCCCTGCTAAGCAGGGAGCCCAAAATGGGACTCGATCCCAGGACCCTGAGATCATGACCTGAGCTGAAGACAGATGCTTAACTGACTGAACCACCCAGGCATCCCAGCCTTTAGGGTTTAATACTGTTGAGCTGGTGGGAACCTAGGGACATAGCTCTCCTGACACATGGGATATTATTTTTAATTCTGGTGGGAACCTAGGAACTCACCTCTCCTGACACATGATGTTATCTTAATTTATGCTTGGAGGCTTTTCTATATAGCTGGAGACTGAGCTTCCGAGTATATTGGTCTTCTTTGTACTCCACCTTCTATGGCAGTAGCTGGCAGAGTGGGAGTTCTGGTTCAGATTTGAGCTGACTCTTTCACCTACAATTGTTTCCATACTGAGTGGTCAGAAATACTGCTGACCAGTCTACAGCTGCTTACCCCCTTTTGGAGGTGGGTTATTGCTTATGACTGTGCTTGACTTGGATATTTTTTTGTTTTTGTTTTTGTTTTATTCCTGGGGGCCTCTTAAGATGTCATACTACTAAACGAAGTAGTGATAGTCATATTTGTATGGTTCTAAACTGTTTTCAAAATTCTTTCACATTTTATCTTATTTTTTTCATGTATATCCAATTGCTTCTATTCCCTCTCTCAACTGCTGTAATTCCTACATTGCTTAAAACCACCTTTTGGGGTTACCTGGTATCATTTGTCTTGCCTGACTGGTTCAGGACTGACCATCTGCAGCTCACCATACAACTAGCTAGGCTCTTCTTTCTTCTTCATTTAAGTCCATTGCTGTCATGTATCCTACTTAGTAAGATAATTTCATGTTTATTAATGCTATTATACTCTTCCTCTGATGCTACACTCTTAATATATTTCATTCTGTTTAACAATACATAATTCACTGTTGATCATTTTATAAAGGCATAAGGTATTATTATCCTGCCTTCCGAGGTTTTGAATGAATAGTTCCCCAACCACTGTTTTCCCTTGCTTTTTTGGTATATTGCAACACACAATTGTTTCTAGCCACATAAGTCTCCTTTCTGTCTCTCCCAAATGGGGAGTGCAATAGTGTTGTGGTTCCCACATACCAGTTAGTAGGTGGGTGCCCTTCTAACTATGTAAAATCATCTGAAAATTTTTTTCATAGACATACACATTTCTCAGTCCTTTCCCCAGATTTACTGGATCAAATTTTTGGGACTGGGATATGGCTGTCTGCTGCGTAACATAGTGTTAACCATTTACCTTATAACCAAAATGGCTGGGCTTCAAGTTAGGCTTATATTTATTAGATGTGTGACTTCGGGTAAGTCATTAACCTCTCAAGCCCCAGTTTCCTAATCTGTAGAATGGAAGTAACAATAGTGCCTAACTCAAAGGGTTGTTATGAAGATTGAATGAGTTAGTGTTTGTCAGGTGTTTATAATAGTTTCTAGCACTATCTAAGTGTGTGTTAAAAAGATAAGTTAGAAGTTCCTCCAGATGAATTTGACACAAGTAGGGTTTATGAACCAATGGAGTGGAAAGAACCAGGCTCCCAAATGCTTGGCCTCTTTCTCATTGAAGGTATGTCCTCTCTTCTACTTCCAGTGATTCTCAACAGGGCTAAAGCTGAAGGCATTTTTGGTTATCTTGGTTGTCACAATAAATGGATGATTCTGTTAACTCTGATGAGGTAGGACTAATTGGACGCCAATTGAAAGGAGGCGGACTGAGCCACAGACTTTTAAGAAGCCTAGACTAACATGCTAAAGGGTGGTCTTAGCAAGCAGGTAGCACTGGAAATAGGGTGGGATTTTGGCCAGGCTTTAAATAACAGACAGGTAAGATCAAGGGAGAAGTAATATTGTAATCTAAGTAGGTGATTTGCATCAGGAAGTCTGTCTGAAGGTGGCAAGGCCTGAAATAGTGGACTGGTGTTTATAAGCAGGGCTCTAGTGTCTGGCAGTGGGACTACTGGGTCTTGTCACACAGGCTCTGGGAGGAGGAGACAGTATCTTAGATTAGTAGAAAAGCACACCAGCCTGATCTTGGTCACTTAAGGGAAATGGTTGAATCTCCAAGCACTGGGCTGGAGATGAGTAAGCTCTTTCAACTAAAGAGAGGATTGGTTCTGCAACTTAGCTTCAGCTAAGGAACATGGAGATAGGGCACCCTTGGCTCCTACAGCCAGCATCACTTTGGGGCTCTTGTGCAGGGCAGGGACTAGAGTAAGACAAATGGGATAACCTAAGTGCAAACTTTAAGGGCGCACGCACTCTCAGCATACTGCAATGAGTGCCTCTGTAGATTTTCCAGCCTGGGTATCTCATACGTCTCATTCTGCGTGGGCCCGGCTCTTGTACCGATGGATTTGAACACTTCGTTATTGGTGGTACTGTCTTACAGTGTAGGGCTCAGTGTGGCTTGTGAATGACAGCAGGACAAGATGCTTTTTTTTTTTTAGAAGATGCTTTTTATGCTATCCATGCATCTTTCCATTTCCGACGGTTAAGAAAAAGGTTGGTTAAAATTATCTTACCTTCTTCCATTCCCCTGATTTCTTAAGACTAAGGATATGCTTTAAAAGTTTTGTTCTACATTACCAAAGAAGCAAAGTTAAACATAACCATCTCTGTGAGCTAGATTACAGTGAATGGCTAAGTCAATTGAATAAAGTTATGAAATGTTTAATATCTGAAGAATTTTAAAGTGATTAGGCATTTATTATTACCAAATTTGCATTTAGGTGCTTTTAAAACATGCAGAAATGTGTCCATCTGAGTGAATCAATAGGAACAAATAAAGTCTAAATGATATATTAATAATATATATTTATCTATTTGAATAATATTTTTCTTTATGGAATGCGCTCCTTATAATGCAGAGCTGGGTATTTTTACCCTAGTTCTGATTGTTAGCTATAATAAAGTTTTACAAAGCTGTTACTCAAACTCTGTTTATGGTAACAATGCAACCCTACCTTGGTGTCTTAAGATTTTTTTTCTTTCTTTGTGAGGTAACTACCAGGAAAATTCTATTTATGTTACCACAGTGTAAGCAAGCAAATAAGTTAGTGCAATTTAGTTCAATTTATAAGTTAGTTTGCTTGTAGGTTCTGTTGTTTTAGTATTAAAAGCATTGCTATGCTGTGGTTATTGGCTTGCCCTAGTAAAACAAAACAAAACAACACAACACGTGGATATGTGTCCATAACTCCCAGTGGTTTTATAGTGGAAGTTGAGTATGCAAGGATGAGATTAACTTCTGGTTGACTAAAGCTGTATTCATTGCTGATTTACTGCTGTCATAGGTGTGTGGCTGCCACTGCAGCTGAGCCTGTGTGGTTGAGGCTTCCCAAAAGAAGGGGCAGAAGATGGTTTTTGCAGAAGAAAGAATTTATATAAGAGATAGGAGAAGAGGGAGTTGGTGAAAAAGTATGAAGGAAGTTGGGCAGTTAGAATTTGGGAGACTGGTATTCAGAGAACAGAAACTATGATCATACCACTGGTACTAATATTTGAACTAATTGTAATTTTACTTGAGTTAAGTAAATGAAGACAAAATATAACTAAGTAGACTTATCTATGAATATAAACCTATAACGGGGCTTTAGCTTTTTTTCCTACAAGTTACATGGTTTAATTAAAGTGTTTGTTCAACTAAAGAACATTTTTATCAAGGCATGAAAGTTTATTTTTGTTGTTGTTGTTTACTTTCTTCTTCTTCTTCTTCTTCTTCTTCTTCTTTTTTTTTTTTTTTGTAGTTTCAAGTTTTTATTTAAATTCCAGTTAGTGGGGCCTCTGGGTGGCTCAGTCAGTTAAGCGTCTGACTTCAGCTCAGGTCATGATCTCAGGGTCCTGGGATCAAGCCCCACTTGGGGCTCCACGCTCAACAGGGAGCATGTTTGTCCCTCTCCCTCTCCTTCTGCCCCTCCTCCCACTCATGTTCACTCTGTCTCTCAAATAAATAAATAAATAAATAAAATCTTTAAAAAGATATATTCCGGTTAGTTAACAGTGTGATATTAGTTTCAGGTGTATAATTTAGTGATTTATGGCTCAGTAATATTCCACCACACACACACAAACACACACATACACACACACCACCTCTTCTTTATCCATTCATCAGTAGTTGGACATTTGGGCTCTTTCCATAATTTGGCTATTGTTGATAATGCTGCTATAAACATTGGGATGCATGTATCTCTTCAAATCAGTATTTTTGTATCTGGGTAAATACCTAATAGTACAATTGCTGGATCGTAGGGTAGTTCTATTTTTAACTTTTTGAAGAAACTCCATACTGTTTTCCACAATGGCTGCACCAGTTTGCATTCCCACCAACAGTGTAAGAGGGTTCCCCTTTCTCCATATTCTTGCCAACATCTGTTGTTTTATACTTATGTAAAAATTTACATGGTTCCAAAGTAAGTATACAAAGCAGGGTATTCAGAGGCATTTAACTTCTTCTATTCCTGTTCCTTCCATTGTATTTCCCACCCTCCCTCTGTAGACAATCATTTTTATTCTGAAGCTGTTTTTTGTTCCTATAGTTTTGTCTTTCCAGAATGTCATGTAAATGGAATTGTACATACAGTCTTTTGAATCTGCCTTCTTTCACTTAGAAAAATATATTTAAGATTTTCTCATGATGTGTATATCAATAAAGTGTTTTTTTATTGCTGAGTCATATTCCATTGTATGAATGTAATATGTCTTGTTTATATATTCTTAGTTGAGTGATATTTGGATTATTTCCAGTTTGGGTGATTGCAAATAAAGACTTTGTGAACATTCACAAAATATATGTGTGAATATAAGTTTCATTTCACTTGGGTAAATATTTTATTGTGGGATTTGCTAGATTATATGATAATTTTATGTTTAACTTTATAAGAAACCATTTTCCAAAGTGGCTGTAATATTTTATGTTCCTATCAGCTATGTATGAAAGTCCCAATTGCTCAGCATTCTTATCAACAATTGGTACTATTCTTTATTTTAGCCATTTATTAGTTATTTGTAGCCATTTTTTATAAATTTTAGCCATTCTAATAAGTGTGTGGTGGTACTACACTGTGGTTTAATTTCCATTTCTCTAATGGTTAGTGATGTCAAACATTTTTTCCCATGTGTTTATTTGTCATCTGTTATCTTTTTTGGTGATGTGCCTATTCTAATATTCTGCTTATCTTAAATTGTGTTGTATGTGTCTCACGATTGAGTTTCAAGTGTTCTTTATACATTTCCAAATACAAGTTCTATGTCAAATATGTGATTTTCTCCCAGTATGACTTACATTTTTGTTCTTAACAATGTCTTTCAATGAGCAGTTCTTAATTTTAATTAAGGACAATTTATTGCTTTTTTTCTAGAAGTGTAATAGTTTGAGATTTCACATTTAGTCCTATAAATCATTTTGAGTCAGTTTTTATAATGGGCATGAAATATGGATCAATCTTCTTTTTTTATTGTTGTTTTTTGCTACAGATATCCAAATATTCCAGTACTATTAGTTGAAAACTATCTATATTCTGAATTGCTTTTAAAACTTTATAAAAAATCAGTTGTTCATATACATATGAATCTATTACTGACGCTCAATATTTGATCTATATATCTATACTTTCTTCAGTACCACACTGTTGTTTTTTGTTTTTTGTTTTTTTCCTTTAGAAACCACTCAGACTGCATCCTCTCCCTCTTACTGGCCCAAAGGAAGAGAGAAGAATGATCATCAATGGCAAAAGGCAGTTGCAGAAACTAACACCTAGAGCTGCTTCGTGGTCAGGAGAGAACACCACACCTCCTTCTTGTGTCCCACTGTCCACTGTCTTGATTAATGTAGGTCTATAGCAAGACTTGAAATCAGGTAGGAGGAGTTCTCCAATTTTGTTCTTCTTTACTAAAATTGTCTTGACTATTCTAGTTTCTTTGCTTTTCCATATATATTTAAAAACCAATTTGTTGATCTCTACCAAAACTTCTACTGGGATTTTGATTAGAATAACACTGAAGAGATCCTGATCGAGATTAAGAATTGACATACAACTAATACTGAGTCTTCAAGTCCATGATCACAGTATATATTTCCATTTACCTAGGTCTTTTTTACTTATGTCATCAGTATTTTCTATTTTTTCCACATATATATTTTGCACCTATTCACAGTACATACCTTTGCACCTATTTATGCCTAGATATTTTATGGGTTGTGGTGGTATTGTAAATGGTAGTTTTGGGTTATTATTTTATTTTCCAATTGATCATTGCTAATATATGCAAATCTGATTGATTTTGTAGATTGATCTTGTGTCTTGTGATCTTACTAACCTCACTTACTAGTTCTAGAAATATTTTTGTAGCTACTTCAGGATTTTCTATGTAGAAAATTATGTTGTCTGTGAATGAACAGTTTTATTTCTTTTTCTTGTCTGATTGCACTGGCTAGAACTTCAAGTTTGGTGCTGACTAGGAGTAGTGAAAACACACCTTTTCCTTGTTCCTAATGTTAGGGGAAAAGCAATCGGTCATTTACCATTAAGTGTGATATCAACAATAGGAACTTTTGTAGATTTTAAAAATCAGATTGAGAAAGCTGAAAGTTTGTTGAATGGATATTAAATTTTATCAGATTCTTTCTTTGAAGTGATCATATGGTGTTTCTGTAGTCTGTCATTATAATGAATTAAATTTCTAAATGTTAAGCCAGTCTTATATTCCTGGGATGAGTTCTACTTAGTTGAGATGTATTACCTTTTAATATACTTTTATTGTAATTTACTAGTATTTTGTTCAGGATTTTAAAAAATCTAGGTTCAGGAATGCTGCTGGTCTGAAGCTGTATTTTCTTTGCAACCTATTTTTCCTGATTTTAGTATCAAGGTAATGCTAGCCTCATGAAATTAGTTGGGAAGTGTTCCTTCCTTTCTGTGTTTTGGAAGAGTTTGTATAAGATTAATATTATTTCTTCTATTAACGTTATGTAGAATTTACCAGTGAAGTTGTCTGTGTCTGGAGTTTCCTCTATGGACAGTTAAAAAAAGACTATTATTTCAGTTTCTTTAATAGATATAGGACTTTTCCAGTTATATATTTCTTCTTGAGCTTTGTCTGTGCTTTTCAAGGAGTTCCTCCTTCAGGCTTTTGTCTTTCCTCCAGGTCTGCACCATGAGACATGCTTGTTCAGATCTCTTGCCTTGCTTCAAATCTTACTTGTGAGCATTGGTGGTTGTGGATTTCCCTTCTATTTATGGCTTCCAGAGGTTTTATACTCTCTTTCTTACTTACATTTGCCTTTTAGCAATTTGTGGCCATTTTAGCTGAATTCTTCATCTTGACTTGTATGGTGACTAGTGGGGTCTCTTCATTGATTTTCATGAGATACTTGTTCTTTATCCCTGCAACCACCAAAAGCAACTTTGCAAAGAAATGGCATCATCAAAAGAAATAGAGTAGAATCTAATGTTGAAACTGTCAATACCTAATAAATATATAAAATCTTAAAAAAAAAAAAAAACCCTCTTTCTCAAATAAATAAATAAAATCTTTTTAAAAAGGGGGTTAGTACCTGAATGGCCCAGTTGGTTGGGCATCTGTCTTCAGCTCAGGTCATGATCCTAGGGTCCTGGAATCAAGCCCCTCACTGGGCTTCCTGCTCAATGGGGAGTCTGCTTCTCCCTCTGCCACCCCTCTTGCTTGTGCTCTCTCTCTAATAAATAGATAAAATCTTACTAAACAAAGAAACTGTAAATACCTTGAGTGACTAACTCAAACCATGTCCAACGATGTCATGTATCACTGTTTCTCTCAAAAATGTAAAATATTGTATAGTGCCCCTGTGAGTTACTCTGACACCCTGGGCACCTTAGTGCACTGTTTGGGAATGCAGGCCTTGCCACGTTGCTGCTATAGTCATCGCAGACAATTTAAAAACCTATGACCTCTCATCACTTCCATTTCCAGAATAGCCTTCTTCAAATTTAGCAACCACGTTCTATTTTTTGAACACATCAGTAGAGTCACACATCATTTCTCAGTCACACATATTACGATTCTTCTGCCATTTTATTCCCCAAAGACTCAACTCTGAGTCCATTCTATTAGGCTAGAAAATCACCTATCACCCTCTTACTTCCTTATCTGTGTAATCACTTCCTCAGTCCAGTGGAATACAGTACTTTTCTTACCTCTATTGACAAGTCTCAAAATTCCTAAATTCAATATTTGAAATAATAAAATTTTAAAAATCTTATTAATACCTTGTTCCTTATGACCAGCATGACAGTATTGAATGCAGAGTTGGAAAGAAATGTGCAGTTGCATACTATAGATGTAAAAAGCTAAAGAGCATGGGTAGCAGTAAAATATAGAGGGGAAGAAAAGGGATGTGATGAGTTTTTAGTATTTCTTGCCTTTGTTTTAAATATAATTTATTTAATTGTATATTTACATTAATTAATTTTAAATAATGGTCATGTTTAACAACCAGCTTATAAAAGTTCGGAAAATACAACAATCAGCCAGGTTGGGCTGGGTCCAGCCACTACTCTTCCTGAGGCTAAAGTTTTAGTTATACAATTAAAGGATCAAAGCGTATGGGAATATTTTGGTTCATCACCATTTTGTCAGGGTGTTGTTACCTCTTAAGTTTTACTTTATGATTATTGCTCTTGCCTTGATTTCTATTTCAATCTTTGATTGCCCATTGGAACTTGAAATTGGCCATGATTCAAGTATGTACACTACATAAATTGGCAAATGAAACAAGTCAGAGCTTCTTCCACTCTTCCTTCTTCCACCCTACAGAGGGAAGTTTTTAAGCATTATTAACACACCACTGTTCTTTTTAGGATATAATTTAAAAGTGAAATAAAAAGTTATGCCTGAAGAAATGTGGCAGAATTATTCATTGAAAAAAAAAAGAACTGAAAATACTTCAAATTACGGGTTGGGACTGGTTAATAATTTATGGTTTTATCTCCCTGAAACACTATCAGTCCTTATAATACGCATAGGGTGTCTAGACACATGGACTACTGTAGAGATATAAAACAATGTTGAGTGAAATTTCTATAATTGTGTGAAAATTTTATATAGAGAGGGATAAAAATTGGAAAATGTCATAGAAAAATTTTAAATGTTGTTTAGGTGAAGACACATTACATCCAAAAAGTATTTTAGTTTCAATGATTTCTCATTTATTTTATATATTGAATATAACATTTCTTCTTTAAGGAAAGTCTTTTGTATTTATTTCTTGTTATAATACTATTTTGAAGAGATGAATTATGAGACTAAGAAAACTTAACTCATCTTGGCAGAAACAGTATATAATGATCCTGAAAACTAAAATACTAACCCTAATAATAGTAAATTTTTAAGACACTTTCCAGTTTACAAGCATTTTAACATATGCCATTTCATCTAATTGAGGTGGGTATTACTTTGCTTGTTTTATAGATAAGGAATCTGTACCTCAAATAAATTCAGTGACTCATTCAAAAGCATACTGCAAAGGGAATAAGTAGGTCAAGTCTTTTATTTTCTTTGGGAGGAATTATTTATTATTATTTGTAAATGTCCATATCAGAGCATGTAATTATACATTCTAATGATGTATTCTTGCTGCCAATACTAAAGTCATAACGTAAACATAATGTATGAAGGCAAGGGGAATGTACACATGGGTAGAAAAGCATTTTCATACAGCCTTAAATTAGCAGGTGGGAAAGGAGTGACATAAGTAGCAGTGTGTATGGCAGTATGGTATAGGAGCTGAGAGGAGCTACCAAGAAGAGCTACCTTTGTAACTAATATTCCTATTGATATTCTTGCCATGTGAACTTAGGCAAGTTACTTAAGCTCTTTAAACCTAGGTCTTGGGGCGCCTGGGTGGCTCAGTCGTTAAGCATCTGCTTTCGGCTCAGGGCGTGATCCCAGAGTCCTGGAATTGAGCCCCGCATCGAGCCCTGCGTCGGGCTCCCTGCTCCCCTGGGAGCCTGCTTCTTCCTCTCCCGCTCCCAGGGCTTGTGTTCCCTCTCTTGCTGGCTGTCTCTCTCTCTGTCAAATAAATAAATAAAATCTTAAAAAAATAAATAAATAAAAAATAAACCTAGGTCTTCTTCTCTGCAAAATGGGCATAACAGTTCCTATTTAATAGTGTATTTTTATTTTATTTATTTATTTATTTTTAAGATTTTATTTATTTATTCGACAGAGAGAGAGACAGCCAGCGAGAGAGGGAACACAAGCAGGGGGAGTGGGAGAGGAAGAAGCAGGCTCATAGAGGAGGAGCCTGATGTGGGGCTCGATCCTGTAACGCCAGGATCACGCCCTGAGCCGAAGGCAGACGTTTAACCGCTGTGCCACCCAGGCGCCCCCTCAGGATATTTTCAATGCTTA